>NC_067160.1:13258452-13558452 GCF_903995435.1 Acomys russatus
CTGCACAAGCATGCATTCGGACATGAGTTCGAATCCCCAGCATCCACATAAAAAAGCTGTGCAAGACTATGCATGCCTATAACCCAGTATTGAAGGGCAGAGACAGATGGACCCTGAGAGCTTGCTGGACAGTCAGCCTAGCCAAACTAGTGAGCTTCTGGCTCAATGACAGACCCTGTCTCAAAGCAGTAACATAGACAACAATAAAAGTAAACACTCTGTCTTCTACTGTGACCTCTGTAATGGCAATAATGGTGCGCACGCGCGCGCGCGCACGCACACACACACACACACACACACACACACACACACACACACACACACGCACATCAAAAATGTAATTTTTTTTTAAAGGGAAGAGAAACCAAGGCCCCAATTAGCCTCAAGACAAATGCTTCCAGTGGATCCAGGACTCAAACTCAAAAAATAGTGCTGTCCTACAGACAGACACAGGAGGTACAGCTAAAATAGCATAGCTTAACCGGAATTTTACATTCTCCTTACTTTGCTCACTGGACCACAGATGGACTGACTTTAGCCCTACACCAATGTTTACCACCTGAGACACAGTGCCACCTCCACCACCACCTCCTCCTCCATCACCATCATCACCATCCTCATCCTCCTTCCTCTCCAGGTCTTGAGATCTAGCCTAGGCTGAGCTGGGTACAGGGAGTACAGACAGGGCTAACCTACTCACTGCATACTGTTCCTTGTATGTGTTGTAACTTCCATCCTTCTCCCATTCCCTCACAGGTGGCTACAATGCCTGGCCCAAGGCTTTAAAAGGACATCCATGCCTGTGCCTTTCAGCTCCCATCTGCGACAGACCCACACCATTTTAAAGTGACCCTCAGAGAAGCTGCTAAAATGCAGCTGTCATTTCATTGAATGGTTTCAGCTTTCTGGAATTCTCCATGGATAAGTCAAACTGTAATGTGACGAGTTAATTTTCTCTCTTATGTGCCTCTCTTCCCCAGGGCTATCTAGTCATTGTGGGGGCACTTGTAGAATTAATATTGTAAGTTCACGGTACCGAATTTATGCTCCTTGGAGTTGGGGGAAAAAACGATATGGCTCGGTTAAATACCAAATAGTAGGAATTGCTTTCTATAACCGTGTAAAGCAGACTCTGGCTCAGTCGCTCAGCCCTGCACATATTCAGAGGGGAAATGAGGTCACCGCGGAACAACAGGCTTGAGGCTGACGAGATTGACATGGTGCCATCAACTTCAAAGGCTTCCCCGTACATTACCTCATTGAACCCACGCGGGAAAGAAGAAAGTCGCCCCCACTTTGCACATGCAGAGCTTGCAAGCAGCACTGAGGATCAGCAAGTCAATCAGGGTCTTGTGGGTTTGGTTTGGTTGGTGTTTTTGAGACAGGGACTAGCTAGGTGGTACACACTGACATAGAATCCATGATCCCGCCCCCCCTCCCCCCGTCCTATTCTGGCACGATGTCACAGCATTTGTGTTGGGTGAAGCGAGGCCAGGCCAGCCATTGTGGTAAGCACACAGGCAGGCCTGTGATCCCAACTGTGTGGGAGTCTGAGGCAAGGTCTGCCTTGGTAACTTAGCAAGACCCTGTGCCTTTTTTTTTTTTTTTTTTTTTTTAGTTCACAAAAGGCTTGGGATGTGGCTCAGCAGTAGAGGGTTTGCCAAATCCTTCCCAAACAAGTTAAACCAATGGCAGAACCCTATGGGAGCCTGTTCTCATCCAAATCACCACAGAGGATAAAAAGAACTTACCTGGAAAGCCTGGCAACATGAGTGACCCCCAAAAAGTGGAAGAGGAGAGCTGGCTCCTGAAAGCTGTTGTCTGACTTGTACACACATACGCTGCGCCACGCACATGTCCACACTCTCACACATGTAAGAATGATGAAAGTTTAAAATGATCTGCCAGCCCCGGCATCATGACGGTACACCGCTGTAATTTTAGCCTCTCTGGAGGCAGAGACGGGTGAATCATGAGTTTCAGGCCACACTGGGCTGCATTGTGAGACATTGTAGAAGAAAAGAGAGAGAGAGAGAGAGAGAGAGAGAGAGAGAGAGAGAAAAGACGGCTGCAAGGAAATGGTCACCAGGGATTGGGATGGCGGAAGTCTTTTGACATGAAGGTTATCATAAGCTTGGCTCCTCAGCAATAATGAGCTAGCCAATATAAAGGGCAATGGAAAGAAACCAAGGCATAAAAAACCCTGGGACCTTAGGATATTTTAACAGAAGAGCAAAGAAGCCACTGGAGAGAAATCCAGTCTCAATACACTTGGCCGAAGCAGCCTATTAGAAGGGCTGCCTCCCTAGGATGCTGCTTCTGCAGCTAGCAGGAACTTCCTGCGGCATGGGTACCCTTCCACACTCACCAGTGTTTCCAGGAGCTGGGAGATTCTCAGGAGAAGGTCCCCCTGAGAACGTGTTAAGACAGAGTCCTCTGATCCTGGGCCCTCTGCTAGAAATTCTGAGTCAAGAGTTCCAGGGCAGAGCCTGAGAATTTGTATTTCCAGCAGGCTGCCTGTATGCTGCCTGATGCCACTGCTCTGACCACTGCACCTTCAATGGCCCTGCCTAGTAACTAAATGCTCGCCATCTATCATAATTAAAAGGCTTTATTTGCATTAAACTACCATTGTTCACAATCTCCATCAACTAAGCTTGATTAAAGAAGAAAACCAGTCAGCATGGCATTGTTGTACTCAGAACATAATTATGCCTTATAATTACCCCATCCTGTCTCTCTCTCTCTCTCTCTCTCTCTCTCTCTCTCTCTGACCATTAGTCTTATTTGCCCATCTTTCTTTGTTGTTGTTTTCCCTTCGCCCACATACCATGGCGCTTGTAGTGGAATCCAAAATGTTAATAGATGTTAATTATGGATTTTTAAAAATCAAATCAAAACAGCAAAAAATCACGAGAAAAGCTGACAAGCCTTCACCCTAATCATCTCAGGGTTAAACAGTGATCAGGATTCTTTTCGCTGAAGCACTTGTACTGCATCTTCATGTTGACTGTCATAAACATAACTGTGCTATTAGGCTCTATTTTTCATTGCAGATGAAATTGATGCATCTTTGTGTGGTGTAGCCTGACATCGTAAAATTGTTACTCTCTGGGTAGGATATTCATAAAAATGTAATTATCGTAATCAGAATCATCTTTAGGCTCATGAGCAGGTACCGCCAGCTTCGTGATTGGCAGTTCTCAATCACTATCCGTATAATAGAGAAACTTCTTAAAAGCAGTCTTGGGATCACTAATGCCCTGTAAAGAGAGCCTGTGCCAGCCAAACAACAAAGGGTGCCAGGAGATGCGGACAGGAGCTCAAGGGAGCCTCCTTTGCCAAGGGAGCCTCCTCTGCCAGCTTCCGGCTGGGACCCGCAGGGCTTTTAGCATAATTCACTGGGTTTACTCACCCTCAATGGTGCTGCCTGCTGGGAGAGAGAAGACAGAGAGCTCCATGGTGTAGCTGGGAAACCATTTCCAGCTATAATGCTCTGCACTTAACAGTTGCCTTTTTGAGTCCACAACTCCCAGAAGAACGCCACCCAGACAAGGAAGCCTGCCACCTCAGTCCACAGTCCTTAGCAGGGAACAGTGCTCTCCTCACTCCCAAGTGAACCCTTCCAACTACCTACAGGGTTTCTCTGTGTAGCCTTGGTTGTCCTGGGTTCACTTTGTTGACCAGGCTGTCCTCAAACTCACAGTGATGCACCTGCCTCTGCCTCCCGAGTGCTGGGATTAAAGGCGTGCGCCACCATCTGAAGAAGAAGAAGAAGAAGAAGAAGAAGAAGAAGAAGAAGAAGAAGAAGAAGAAGAAGAAGAAGAAGAAGAAGAAGAAGAAGAAGAAGAAATCCTCCAGCCACTTTCTGTCTCCACTGGTTCAGTTGAAATGCCTCCCTTTGCTCAGCCGAGGTCTCCCCACTGCTGGAAAGCCTGGCAGCGAGGCAGACCCATTCTCTTTTCCTCCAGCTTTATGGCCCCACTTCATAGATTGTGGTTAATTTGGGGGCTCAAGCAGGAAGATCTGAATTAACTGGCTGTCTTATGCAGTGGCTTCCCTCTTTCTGGGCTAGGCTATGACATATTAAAGCTGACTCTTCCTCGTGTGAAATGATCTCTCGGGTTCTTCATGGACACTGCCACCCATCTCCAGGACCCCTGTGTGGGGATTTGTCGCCTGACACCCTTTGGTCAGCCAAGCTCCCTAGCTTCCCTGTTGGAGCCTCACAGCCCCTCTAGGTGGCCCTATTGGACAGAAGCTCACTTCTTTGACCCCTCCCAACCCTGGCCCCAGTCAGCCCAGAGACCTGGCTTTTGCTGTCAAGCGGGATTTATCTTAGCAGAGAAACTTTCAGACAGAACGCACAAACTAGTCTCCAGCATTGCTTCATTGTCCCTTCCATGGGAAGGCCAGTTCGCAGTGACGGTGAGCCTGGCTCTTAGCCTACCTCTTCACATGTCACCCTTCCAGATCTCCACACTGCTGAGATTTTTGCGGGAGGAAGTGGCGTGAAGAACGTTGCACAGGAACTACAGTACACATAACCAACACCACGCACTCAAACCCTGACGTCCTCACCCAACACCACTCAGTAAATACTCCAACACCATGTCCAGAGCACACGGTCCAGCCCTTGGCTTCCTCCTCCTGACCCGTCTCAGTTACTAACATTTAGTCATGAAGCTCCATTTTGCTAGAAGGTTGACTAGTCCAAAGCTAAAGTACAGCCAACAGTCCTCTTGGTTGGCACACCAAGCTTGGCCTCTGTTTTGACCTCTCTCACTAATAAAGGTGTGTGTGGTAGTGCTTGCCTTTAACCCCAGCCCTCTGGAGGCAGAGGCAGGAGGATCTCTGTGAGTTCAAGACCAGCCTGGTCTACAAAGTGAGTCCAGGACAGCCAAGGCTACACAGAGAAACCCTGTCTCAAAAAACAAACAAACAAAAAAGGCTATATTTATTTTGCCCTACATACTAGCTTTCATTTCCTTTTCCAGGGCCCTTTTTAAAAGTTTGTTTGTTCACATGCCTCAGTGTTTGCCTGCATGTATGTCTGTGTCAGATCCTCTGTAACTCAAGTTACAGGCAGGTGTGAGCTGCCATGTGGGTGCTAGGAATCGAACCTGGATCCTCTGGAAGAGTAGTTAGTGCTCTTAACCACTGAGCCATCTCTTCAACCCCTCCTTTTCCAACTTGTATGAAACCTGGAATTGAAAGAGAAATTACCTCAGAGCTCTAGCATCTTCTTACCTTGTAAGTAGGCAGGGAGGCCAGACATGGTGGCATACATACATAATCTGAGCACTTGGGAAGTGGAAGAAGATGGATCAGGAGTTCGAGGTCATCCTTAGCTATACAGCAAGGCCAGCCTGGATCATATGAGACCCTGTTGATGAAAAGGAGGAAGGAGGACAAGAAGGAGGCAGAGGAGGAGGGGGGGGAGGGGAGGGGATAGAGAGGGAAGGGATGGGGGAGGGGAATAGGCATACAAAATTTGAGTCATGTTTTTTTTTTCTTTCTTTTTATACCTTCTTTTTCTGATACCTCTTTTTGGCTTGTCACGTATGTTCTACCTTGGTAACTTGGTGAGAACTTCTTATTTAATATTCTGAAATGTGTCATATGGAAAATAGCTAAAAGCTTCTAGAGTTTTCTTGAGAACTGATTATAACAACTATTTGAGGACATATATAGCAATGAAACGAGGACATTTTAGATAAAATTTGAAAATATTTCAAAGAGAAAAATTACTTGCAAAGAGATGCAAATTTTTACCTCAGCTTTGCCAGAGACTGACACCCCGTTTTGTCAGACCCTCATCTAGTCATTTATGATATAAAGCATTTAGCCTAAATAGTCTCTCAAGTTCTTTTCCAACTCCTTTTCTGAGGGGGATGGGGGTTGGTATTTTCCAAGACAGGGTTTCTCTATGTAGCCTTGACTGTCCTGGACTCGCTTCGTAGACCAGGTTGGCCTCGAACTCACAGAGATCCGCTTGTTTCTGCCTCCCTAGTGCTGGGATTATAGGCGTGCACCACCACGCCTGGCTGTTTTTGGACCTGGAAAAGAAGCAGGAGACCGTTTCTGTTATCAACTGTACAAGGCCGGTGCTACGGACACAACAGTGCTTGACTTGGATAACACGAAGGGCATGGCCCTCCTCTACTCAGCTAAGGGTACTTGTGTCTGTGTAGTAAGAAGTGCCTGGTACCTGGGTGTGTGCGAGGTAACCCTTGATCCAAGGAACTTACTGACACGAAGGAGAAGGTTGACGTTGTAAGTCTTGCTAGTGCTAACAAGCATGTTGGAAGGTTCCCTATTCTGTGCACAGAACACTGTGAAAGGTCTTTGGAATTGCTCCTGGGGTGTGCTGAGTACAGCCCTATGTGGCACTGTCTTTGAGCACCATGGTTACAAGTACATGAAGGTTCTAAACAGAACTCCCAATCAGCGACAGTCAACAGCGCCCTTGTATCCAACAGCCCTGCGAGTCTGAACACAACGGGCATTTCAGCGGGGAAATATAGTTGTGTTTCTTCCATTTTCTCTTTCCTCCCCGCCCCCTCTTCTAAGATGTCATTATCAGTCTGGATTCATGGTTTGTAGTTTGACTGCTTCACAGAAAAACATGTCTACAACACACCTGGTAGTTGTAAAAAAAAAAAAAAAAAAAGGTGTGGGTAAGGCCCAAGGAGCCAGATAAATATATGGTATTTATTCAGCTGTCCCAAGTGATTGTCAGTCCCCTTATATCAAGGTCTGTCCGTCCTCTCCTAAATTCTATATTTCACATCATCCCCACAAGGTTAGAAAAAAAAAACATTTGAGGGGAAAAAATTAAAAAAGCCCTATCCACATGAAAATTATCCTCAAATACATTACTTTACGGTACTGAGATGGCAGCAAACGCACTGATCTAGTGTAAAGGTTATCTGCCAAAACAGGCCCACAAGCACTTCCTGAGCACCTATGGCACCCCTGTATTCCTGCACTTGGTACCATCTTAGAAAATACTAGAGATTCCGGCACATTCTCTGCCCTTGGCCTCAGAGCCACAGTAATCAGGAGCTTGCCAGTGGCAGAGGGCACACTGCCCCAGTGGGCTCTGAAGCTACTCTTCACTTGTTTCTCCCAGGCGGAAACTAACCTGCTTTCTTCTCTTCATTGGCTTTCTTACAACAAGTTCAACTGCTTGAGTACATTACTCTGAGCACTTACTTGTAAAGGCTTTAAAACTTCATTTTGTGATCATGGCCACCTTATTCTCTCAGAATTCTGCTCAGGTGGCTTTTCATTAAGGAGTCTGACTCCTGGCTTACTTCGTCTAATTTTAATATCTAATATTGACTACGGTGAGACTCCTTCTCAGCAGGGTCCCTGAAGAGTCGGTCTCTCTACTAAAGACACGTGGGGAGCTTTGCCAGAAGACAGGAAGCCTCCTACAGAGATTTTCAAAACGACGCCGAGCAGGTGGGGGGAACCCTCCAAGGGAGTAGGGAAGTTGGGAGTCTTAGTGTGATACCAGAGTGATCAGACTTTCTTAATGAGACTCCAGGGCAGATGGTCTGCCCCGTGGTTTGACAATAGGGTGGATCGTTTGATATCTGGGTTTATGATCACCATCTTCACAGTGAATGAAGGCAGCAACAGCCAGTAGCCGTTCAGAGGGAAAGTCATGAACAATGAATCTCTGTGAGGGAGGAATGGGGTGAGTGAGTGGGGAGCCTCACTGATGTCATCCACTTATGAGCCAATGTTTCCTCTCCTGACACAAAGAAGGTTTGTTGCCAGGGGCTTCCTGGAACCAGCACTGTCATCACCTTGCTATCTGCAGGGACAAAGGTGTAATCTACTGACCACAGCACAATAAAGCTTTGCTTCTAGACAACTCGCTCCAGGAAGGCAAAACTCAAGAAACCAGAGCAAGAACAGGCAGATCATTAGCTATCCTAGACATATTTTTTAATTCTATGGATGTTTTTAGATTTAAAACATCATACCACAGACATGCATATGCATGCACACAGGTATCTGTGTTTATAACACATATATACCATATATACATATACGTGCAGTGCCAGGGATCAATCCAGGCCTTTGTACATCCAAGTGCTCTACCACTGAGCTGCAGCCCCAGCCCACACCATGTTCCTTTTAATTAAATATTTGTCTCTCTTCCTGTTCATCTTAACCATTCAGTTTTAAACTCTGTTGTTTCATTACAAAGGATGAGATTCCGAAATTCCACTTTGACTACTTAATAAGAATGCTTTCCCCAGCCAAACGCAGTAGGAGAGAGTTTTTCCTTCCTCACTAACATTCAAAGTCAGCTCTTGTGTACTTGGAGGATACTCTTTGAAAAATATTTTAGTTCCTATGCTCATCACCAACATAAAATACAAGTTGCTATCTCTACTTAGGTCTTATGTATTTTGAAGTCTGTATTCCACTCAAAGCTAATTTTATTAATATAATACCACAAGGTTAATTTTGATGACTCAATGCTTTAGATTCTACTAGAACAAGAAACTTTCTCCTTCTTCCATGTGTTTGTACAAATGGTATGCACTCAATGTGTGGGCTCTGTGTGTGTTCTTTCAGTGTATATTGCAGTGTGCACACAGCAGTACATGCATATACATGTGGAGACCCACAGCTGATTTGCAGACTCTTCCTGGATCACTCTCCCACCTCATTCTTTGAGGCAGGGGCTTCCAAGCAAATGTAGAGCTCAGCAATGTGACTTGTGTCATTAGCCAGCTTGCTCCAGGGTGGAGTGTCCACCTTCCAAAGCTGGAATGACAGGCAGGTACCCCATTCACCCAGCACTTATGTGGGTCCTAAACTATAGTCTTCCCAACTGTGTAGCAAGCACTTTAACCACTAAGCCATTTCCCCTGTATTCTTGTTTCTTTTTGCAGAGCTGGTGATTGAACCCATAGCCTTGGGCATGGTAGGCAAGTGCTCTTTCACTCAGTTACTCAAAAACCCAAAAGAGGCTGGGCAGTGGTAGCACACGCCTTTAGTCCCAGCATTTGTGATTTGGAACCAGAGCCTGAACAATCTTAGTAAAATATTATCTAGAAAATTGAGCTTATGCCCAAGGAACCAATTTTCTCCTGTTGCAACAATACAAGAAAAAGGTGTGTGGAGTTGTGAAGGGGTTGTGATCTGATGATCAGATTGAGGGTGGTCATCATAAAGAAAGAAAAGATGATGCTAATTAGTTGCTGTAAACCTAATGAAAGAGACTGGGTGGTGGTGTTGCAAGTCTTTAATCCCAGCACTTGGGAAGCAGGGGCCGGCAGATCTCTGTGAGTTCAAGGACAGCCTGGTCTACAAAATGAGTCTAGGACAGCAAAGGCTAAAACAGAAAAACCCTGCCTTAAAAAAACAAACAAACAAAGAAACAAACTAAAACATGGTTAGGCAGTGGTGGAGCACACCTTTAGTCCCAGCACTCAGGAGGCAGAGGCAGGCAGATGTCTGTGAGTTCAAGGCCAGTCTGATCTACAAAGTGAGTCCAGAACAGCCAGGGATACACAGAGAAACCATGTCTCAAAAAACGAAACAAACCAACCAAACAAACAAACAAAAATCATGAAAGAGAGGCATGCAAACATTACATGCCCAGCACGTCTTGGGTGAAATATTCTTGCCAAGCCCAGCCCCCCAACACTCCCCTCCACCGACACATACTCCAAATCAGATGAAACTTCTAGACCCTTTAAAAGCCAGCTTAAAGGCAGCACAGGATACAAGGGGACTTACTAAATAGCATCACAGAGAGAGTTAGCAAGCTTCAACCTCCATAGGAGTTGCACCTGGCAGAGTAGTCGCTTCCCTCTTCCCAGATCCCCATCCAGGCTAGGTGCTTGCTGGTCCACAGAACCAGGTGAATCCTCCAGCACAGGAGGTTTAAAAGTAGGATGCACACTAGGTAGGATCCTAAGCTCGACAATAAAGCCAGATCCAGTTACTGTTCACATCATTTCTGGCAGGGCTAGCACATACGCGCTGGACTCCAGAGATTGATCCTTCTGTTCCTGTTAGTCTCCCCAGGGTGATATCATAGAGTGATCTGTGGGCTTCAGCATGCAGGCCTGGGGCAGCAACTAGCATCTCTGTTTTTATTCTATGGGAAACTTATTGATAGAAGGAGGAGGCTATTTCCTCTTCTTTTTCTTACTAGAAAGACGTCTGCCTCAACTCCTTCCCGAATGTGTCTGCCATCCAAGAGCTAGCTTGGAAAAGCCCCAAATAGGAATTTTAAGAGTTCTTGGATCTTCAAAAGGATGATCCTAAGAAGAGAGAGCATGGAACTTACTACAATGCTTCCAATGGGGAATAAGAAACAAACACACCCCAGAAATGGGTTCCCCAAGTGGGGTGGGAAGCATAGACTTCCTGCACCTAGTGTGGGAGGCAAACTCAGAGTGCTTGCTCCACCACAGCTGCAAAAGGGTGAGGAAGGAGCCACCTTCTGCTCAATCCCAGCTTAAAATCTGACTCACGGGAACTACAGTGAGACAAAAGATGCTTCCGTTTCCTGCACACATGTAAGTTCCAAGACTACTTCCCCTGGGCTAGGAGTCCCCAGAACTTCTGGGGGTGTAAAGCAGATGGCAGCCTTGCCTAGTTTTCATTTTCTCCCAGTCTCCATCTCTCTCTCTGATGACTGCCAAGAGGCACTGGGTTCAGTGCCTTTGGGGTCAACGCCAGGATATCGTGGCTATATGTTCAGAGTTTGGTCATCTGTTGACACATTGTGGGCCTGTTAAGCCTCTTGTTCCAGAAGAAAACAAAACAAACAGGACGAGTGAAAGAAACCAAACGCGAGGCAGCATAAGCTCTGTTCCACTTACATGAAGTCTGAAAACAAAACAAAACTTAGAGGCGGAGAGATGGCTCAGTGGTTAAGAGAATTTATCGCTCTTGCAGAGGACCTGGGTTCGAGTCCCAGCACCCACATGGTGGTTCAAAACCATCTGGAGTGGAAATCCCAGGGTATTCACTGCCTTCTTCATGCAGCCAAAACGTGCATAAAATACGAGTAAGTCT
Source organism: Acomys russatus (assembly GCF_903995435.1). Taxonomy (NCBI): domain Eukaryota; kingdom Metazoa; phylum Chordata; class Mammalia; order Rodentia; family Muridae; genus Acomys; species Acomys russatus. The sequence continues at coordinate 13,269,514 of NC_067160.1, forward strand.
TAAAACGAAAACAAACTAAATTCACCTATGAAAATTGAGCTTAATAAAGAAAAGCTATTTTTGCCCAGGTGTTGACCAGAACTGGGTACAATGGAGCCTAGGGGGGGATGTTTTGTCACATGACTATGTTACCAAAGCAAGGAAAATCCCATCCTGGATTTGTCAGGGTTTTTTTGGGGGGAGGTGTAGGGGGAGACGTTTTTTTTAATTCACAAATTCACAAATTCACAAGCCAAGCATAAGGAGATAACAAGTCCAAGACCTGAGTCCCCTCCCTACAGAGTCTGAGGGTGTTTGTGAGATGGAATAAATAAAGTGGAGGGAGGAAAGGTAATTAGAGGTAAGGTGACATAATTGGTGGTCTGTCAGGGGTAAACAATGTGGCTTTTCACCATCAGACAACAGCAACTTTAATTTGATTTGCTCAGCTACTCTTGCCCTCTTCTGACATCAAAATGTTACCCACAACACACTTTCTGCAGCTGTTTCTGAATGCTGTGGTTTCAGCCCGTTTGAACCACCCAAGGCCTGGTTCTCTAAGCTGCTTTTGTTGGGAGCGAGCAAAAGAAACTTACTCTCTAACTACTACCATTTTGTTTTCAGACTCCATTTAATCACAGAGAGAAACCAAGTTCAAGGCCCCAGGCCCTAGAGGAGCTGGGGACTTCCCAGGAGCTGAACGGAAGCTGTTGTGAGGAAACAGTTGTCTGAGTCCAGACATCTCAGGGACAACTTGGAAGGAGATAATTGTCTGAGTCCAGCCATTTCAAGGACAACTTCTCCATCTTGCTGGCAGAATCGAACTAAGTTTATGTTCCCAGGCCCAGGGACCCCCTCCTGTCCTGAGTGATGGACACTCCCTTGCTTGACTCCCTTATGTCAGAACATGACTGGACATCACTACAGCCTGCCTGCTCCCCCTCACTCTATGGTTTTATCCTTTAAATATGCTATACAACGTCCCTTCAGGGTCGCAGATCAGCTCCCGAGTCTGTTCTGTGGTCCCGATTGGTCAGTAGTGGCCTGATTACCATACATTTTTGTCATTTGCATTGACCTGGTGTTTGAGTTGTGCTGAATTTAAGTGGACCTCACAACAATTTCAAAAGGCCTAAGACAATCTCACCTGTATGCACAGAACATGTATGTCCAGGCCTGGGCACAACTGAGGCAGGAGGATTACAAGCTCAAGGATGCACAGCTAACCTGGGCAACATGTTCACACTGCAACTGAGAAATTGAAGAGTTGCTACCAAGGTGACCACACATTCTCACCTAGCAGGTCCGCTCAGGTCTTTCATAGGTTATGTTTGTTTGCTTTTGTTTTTGTTTTGTTTTATTTTGTTTGTTTTTTGAGACAGAGTCTTGTTAGGCTGACCTTGAACTTCAATCTTTCTGTCCCAGTCTTCCAAATTTGAGATGACAGACACGGGCCACCATATTAACTCCCTGACTGAATTTTAAAAGCAAAGCTGTGCAATTTAAAAAGAAAAAAAAAATTTTTTTTTAACTAGTAAGGGAGAATGACAAAAGCCTCTTAAAAGAGGAAAAGAATGGGGCTGGAGAAATGGCTCAGCAGTTAAGAGCACTCCACTGGCTGCTCTTCCAGAGGACCCAGGTTCAATTCCCAGCACCCACACAGTAGCTTACAATGGGGGATTTGGCACCTTCACACAGACACATATGCATACAAAATACCAATGCACATATAATAATAAATCATAAAAAAGGAAAAAAAGTAGCCAGGTGGTGGTGACACATGCCTTTAAACCCAGCACTCAGGAAGCAGAAGCAGACATGAGTTCCTGGCTAGCTCAGCCTACAGAGTTCCAGGATAGCCCAGCCTACAGAGTTCCAGGATAGCCAAGGCTACACAGAGAAACCCTGTCTCAGAAAACCAGAAGAAAGAAAGAAAAGAAAATGCTAAAAGTGTGAAGTTCATTATAGGGACTAGGTGACAAGCTTACAGGTGCACACAGGTGCAAGAATTCACTGAATTCCATCCAATTATGATCTGTTTGCCTTAGTGTTAAAGCAAACACATCGTAAAAGAAAGCAGGCCAATAAACAAACACCGATTCTAAACAGTAACAGACCTGCTGGCTCCAGCCTGCCTATTAGTGGGGCCGCTTATGTCCCTCTGCTGACTCCATTCCATTACAACTCTGGAAATGAATCTAGCAGTGTATGGCAAACCGTTCAAAAGGCTAAGGGGGGGGGGGGTGGGAGCACTTAGCCGGAGACAGCTCCTGCATGCATGTAGGGCAGGTGGTGGGGGGTGGTAGTGGATGGGGGACGGAGGGGGGATAGGGAGAAGGGAGGGGCGAGCAGCAGGGCGCTAATGTGCAGAAATGGAGTAGCCAGGCTCCCAAGGTCCAAGTTCCTGCCTTGCCACTAACCGTCATCATAACCTTAACCAGCTTTCTTCAACTCTCCCTTCTTCAGTTTCCTGACCTGTAGTAGGATTAATGGTGAGGATTAAACCCACAGAAATGCACTGAGGAAATATCCAAAAGCAACCCATACCAAACTGGTGTAGCACTTGTGGGTGACCTTCTGATGGATGCTGTCATCCCGATCCCATAGGTAGAGAAACTGTAGCTATGTGCCTAGTTGGCAATTCGGTAAAAATCAGGATTTGAACCCAGATCCATCTGGTCTTTTCCTGTCAAAAGGCTTTCCTGGTTCTAGAGAAGTGGCTCAGTGGGCAAAATGTGACTCAAGTCACAGGCCCCAGAAGCATACGAGAGCCTAGGATGGCGGCAGGTGCCTGTGAGGCCAGCGTTGGAGACACGGAGACAGAAGGACCCCCGAGTTCGGTGGCCAGCCAGTTCTGCTGAGTCAGTGAGATTCTGGTTTGAGAAGCAATCTAAGTGTTGAAGTGCAGCGATCAGAAGCCCCCTTTCAGCTCACCCAATGAACACGCCCAATCCAAATGTACCCTGCATCCTCGCCCATTCTAACACAGCCTCCGCCGCCCGCCTCCTTTTCTCTTCTTAAAATGACTGCTGGGCCATTTGCTGCTGTTTTTCTGCTGGATTCAGGGTGCGGCCGCTTCAACTTTTCTTCCCTGTTTAATAGAGGATCTCTCTGTGAAACAGGGTGTTTGGGTGTGGTTTGTGCCTAATCTGGGGTCTAAAAGAGAACCTTCACTGTGTGGGGTCTCCTAACAATCAACCTCTGGCCTCCAGACACACCTACACATGTACACATCTTCACAGATGTGAACACATACATATGCATAGACTACTCCTTGCGTAGACCCAGAAAGGCTTCTCCAAGGATAATTCAGATCCTCCCAAAGCCCCACCTGCTTGAACCACCCTAGCGCTAGCTGAGACTGCCTCACTTAGCCCACTCTAGTGAGAATGTTCTATTCCTCTGCATCTGCATGAAAATAACCAGCCTTAATAACAAATAATTGCCTCAAGATGGTGAACCAAGATTGTGTCCCCTTCCATCCTCCGTTGTTTTTTGTTTTGTTTTTTGTTTTTGTTTTTTAAATAGTAATTTAGGGGAGAGGATTTTCTAAATATCCAAAGTGAAGAATGGGAAATACATCAATACCAAGAAATTTAGAGGTATCTGGTAGATAGAACTTAAACAAAATCAACATCGACAAGAGCGAAGGGGAAAAAACCTCCATCCTAAACCAGGCGGTGGTAGCACACGCCTTTAATCCCAGCACTTGGGAGGCAGAGGCAAGTATATCGCTGTGAGTTCGAGGCCAGCCTGGTCTACAAAGCAAATCCAGGCCAGCCAAGGCCACACAGAGAAACCCTGTCTAAAAAAAACAAAACAAAACAAATCTCCATCCTAAACTCAACAGAAGAAAATGCATCCAGTGAATAATTAGCCCAGCTTGCTGTGATGGCATAGGGCCATAACCCCAGCATTCAGGAGCCTGAGGGAGGAGGATTGTGAGTTGAAGCCATCCTGCACTACATAGTGAGGCCCTGCCTTTAAAAGTAAATTAAAATCAGTGATTAAAATAATGAGAAGTAGCAAATCCAAAGAGGATACAAACTCAGAAAGGCACTCCTGCCAATACCTCAGAAAGGCACTCAGAAAGGCACTTTGGTGACACCGAAGAAGGATCTAGATCAGACAGCAGAGCTTTAGAGTGGGCACTTCAGGTATGCTCATGACTGTCTAACCTAGCTAGATGGAGGTCTGGGTAGGGGAGAGAGGCCTGGGAGGCAAAACACAAGGAGGAGTGTTAGGAGAAGCGGGCCACAAGAGAGGGCATGCGCAGTCGGCCTCTTCAGCATCCCAACAGGGGAAGCTGGCAGATGTGCCAACATTCATTTTCTACCGCTGCTGAAACCAGCGGTGAGCACAGTGGCTTTCAACAACACACACTCATTACAGTCCTATGGGTAGGAGTGCGGTGCAGGCCTGGGAGGCTAGAGTCAACGTCAGAAGGTGCGCCTTTCTTGACTTTTACCCACCCACACCCCGACTCTTAGCTCGTTCCTCCTTTTTCATCTCCAAACCCAGCAGCACTGTGGCTCTCTGACACCTTTCCTGTGGCCACATCTGTCCCTGTTCAGCTGGGGAAGATCCTCTGTCCTAGCATTACCACAGATACTCCCTTGGTCTCAAATTCTTCAACAATCACATCTTCGAAGTCCCTTTTGCTAGTATGGAGCATGTTTGTAGGCTTTGGGGCTTCCGGGCATTGTCTTGCCCAGTTTATGTGATTGTAGGTACCGGGCAGATGCTCCCACATCTTGGCTTGACAGCTGTTTCTGTCCAGCAGCCTTGAACGCGGCTCCTTTGGTTCCTGTTGGTTTTCCGAGCTTCATTCTTAACCTTTTGGTCAATTGTGTGAGCAACCAAAACCTGTCAATAAATTGTCTCCATAAACTAACAGGGAGCAGCCAGAAGATGGTGACACAGGTCTTTAATCCCAGAACTCGGGGTGTTGGGAGGGGGCATCTGGACCGTAGATGTCTTCAGATGATGGCTAGCCTGGCCTACAAAGTGAGTTCAAGGGCAGCCTAAAATACACAGATAAATCCTGTCTCAGGAAAAAAAAATTAAACAAACAAAGAAACAAAAAGCAGAAAATCAATTTCTGTTGCTTACGGCCAAGAATTCTGACACATCTATTTCTCTGTGAGTAAATGCTTCCTGTGGACACCCCATACACCCTTTAGGAGAAACTTACTGGCAGATGTAAGAAGAAGGCTATCATATACACACCTACACCGAGATGAAAAGACCTGGGACTCGGATCTCTCATTATCAGCCTGCTCTTTATTTGTAAGTCTAGCTCTTCATTTTAGTCAGGATTACCAGATATTATGGATAAAACAAAAAGCAAAGAGAAACAGTTCTATGAGCATTTTGGGACAGACCTGTCCTGACTTGGGAGAAAAAAAAAGAAGGAAAAAAATATATTTTAAATTATTATTATTATTATTATTATTATTATTATTATTATTATTATTATTATTATTATTATTAGTTTTTGGAGACAGGGTTTCTCTGTATAATAGTCCTGGCTGTCCTGGAACTCACTTTGTAGACCAGGCTGACCTCTGCCTCCTAGTGCTGGGATTAAAGGCATGCACCACCATGCCCGGCCCCAAAATAAAAATCTCAACAACAACAAAGAATCCAGACTCACTCCTGGACACCTAAGCATATTTTGCCCAAGTACAAGAAGAATACTTGGAGCATAAGGAAGGTCTTAGGGACTGAGCCTGCAGCTCAGTGGGAGAGCACTTGCCCAACAAGTGAGGCCCTGGGGAGCAAGGGAGGAAAGGAGGGAGGAGCAAAGTAGGGAGGGAGGGAGGAATTTTAGATAATAAAACCCCAATAAGAGAACTTTGTTCACTGCCAAATACCTGGGCTGTCAGAAAGTCACTAGATACTTGTAGCACGGACGAATGAAGACTGGAGAGCTCATGCAACTGAAAGCCCAGCTGGCGATCTGAAAAATAAAGGCAGGAAACTCACAAAACTTAAAAGAAGGGAAAAAGCAAATGGTAGATATAAGATAAACCTTAAGTGAAATGGAGAATTAACCCAGATGATCAAACATGTATCACAGAGCAATTTAAGAAGGAATACACAGACTGGCAAGGTGGCGCATGCCTATAAACCAGCACTCAGGGAGGTAGAAGCAGGCGGATCTCTGTGAGTTCGAAGCCAGCTCAGTCTACAAAGTGAGTCCGGGACAGCTAAGGCTACACAGAGAAACCCTGTCTGGGCTGGGGGAAGAGGGGAGATACACAGAAATACTAAAGGTGGAATATTCTAGAAAGGTTTTAAATAAAATTTCCTGAGTTGAAAAAATGCATTTTACTTTATTGACACTTATTTCTTTGTGGCAGGGTCTTAGGTAGTCCATACTGCCTTCAATCTCCTTATATAGCCAAAAATGATCGTGAACTTTGTATTCTCTGGTCTCCCCCTCCCTACTGCTAGAATTACAGGTGAGTACTGCCACAGGCACTTTACACAGTGCTAGAGACCCTGCAGGCTGTGTGTATACCAGGCAAGCAACCAAATACATCTACCAACCAAATACATCGCCATCGAAAACAAAAAATTTAGATTGAAATGGTCCCTTGAAATATCCTAACTGAACCTTACAAAATCTAACCCTTGAAAACAAAGCGAAAGGAACAAATACAAATTCATCAATCAAACAAAACAAAACTAAACAAGAAGAAAACGATGGAAAATACTCAGTTAAAAAAAAAAGTACAGTGAGTTAAGTTCCCTTATTTAAAAACCTAGTCCTAATTTAAGTTTAAAAGATCTAGTTGTCCGGTGTGGTGGTGCACACCTGTAATCCCAGCATTGTGGGAGGCAGAGGCAGGCAGATCTCTGTGAGTTCGAGGCCAGCCTGGACTATAGAGTTAGTCCGGAACAGCCAAGGCTATACAGTGAAACCTTGTCTCCAAAAGTAAATAAATAAATAAACAATCTAGCTGCGTGCTGCTAAGTAAGCAGACACCTAAACCATCAAAAACGAAAGCAGGCTACTCCAGACGATAAAACCAGTCACAAGTCACCAGCAGGAAAATCAAGAGCCATACTGAATGCAGTGACACGTACCTTCACAATAGTGGCACATACCTATACATGCCTGTAATCCTAGCAGTCAAGGGGCAGAGGCAGGAAGATCATGAGTTGCAAACCAATCTGAGCTACAAGATTGTCTCAAAAAACAAAGAGGGAGGCAGGCCTTTAGCTCAGTAGGTGAAGCATTGTCACCAAAGCCAGAAGTCAGTCCCCAGAACCCACAGTTCAGCCCTCCAACCCCTGCCCCCAAATCCATGTAAAAAGACTGATCTGTAATCCCAGCTCTCCCACAGCAAAACAGGAGACTGAGACAGGAGAACTTGCCAAAGGCTAGTCTGGAACAGAGACAAGGCCAGCTCTACCTTTAATTCCAGCACTCAGAAAGCTGAGGCAAATGGATCTCTTTAAGTCTGAGCTGGGCCACTCTATACAGTGAGTTCCAAGGCTAGCCCAGGCTACACAGTGAGATTCTGTCTCAAAACAAACTGCAAAAAAAGCAAGATAGACCTTGCCTCAAAACACAGGGTTAAAAGCAAAAACCAACTCCCCAAAAGTTGTCTTCTCCCCTCCGCATGTGCATTGTCAGACATATGCATGTGATGAAAACCACATTATTCGCCTAGTAGAGAACGTCAGATGTTTTTAAAGTCAGAGATAAAGGAAAATTAATTCATCTATCTGGCTGAAATAGTCAGATTATGAAATTTTTATATTAAAAATATTGCTTTCAGTCAGCAGATACGTTTTTTATTAATTTATTCTTGTTACATCTCAATGGTTATGCAGATATGTTTTTAAGAGATGTATTTATTATTGGGCCACCACGTGGTTGCTGGGAATTGAACTCAGGACCTCTGGAAGAGCAGGCTGCGCTCTTAACCACTGAGCCACGTTCCCCCCCCCCACCCCAGATTTATTATTTATATAGTATTCTGCCTGCATGCCAGAAGAGGGCACCATATCTCATTTTAGAAGATTGTGAGCCATGATGTGGTTGCTGGGAATTGAACTCAGGACCTCTGGAAGAGCAGACAGTGCTCTTAATCTCTGAGCCATCTCTCCAGCTCCCGTTTATTTTGTGTGTATTGGTGTTTAGCCTGCATGTATGTCTGTGGGAGGATGTCAGCTTTTAGAGTTACAGGCAGTTGTGAGCTGCCATGTGGGTGCTGGGAATTGAACCCACGTCCTTCGGAAGAACAATCAGTGCTCTTAACTGCTTGAGCCACCTCTCCAGCCCCAGAAAGTATGTTTGAATAGTGAATTTAATTAAGCATGTTAAAGTAATAGATACCTTGTTGAGTGAAAGGGAGCGGTATCACTCAAAGCCCCCAAGAGCAAGTTCTCAGCACAAAGGAGATTTATTTGCCCCAGATGGGCAAAGGGCAGGGAATAAGAAACAAAGACAGGAAATAAGGGACAAGGGAGAAGGGAAAGGAACAAGGGAGAGGGGAAAGGGACATTTGTCCTGGATGGGGAGAAAGGACCGCCTCTGGTTGGAGAGGAGACAGACGTGGCCCATAGGAAAATTGTGCTTTATAAAGGTACAAAGGGAAACCCTGTGTTAGGATGAGGTGTTTACCTTTAATTGGGCATGTTAATTAGGTGACCCGAAGGAGGCTTCTGATTGCTGGACTTTAATACTTTGGTAGCTGGACCTTGGTAGTCAGCCTCAGGAGGAAGAGGCCAAAGAAGGGACTAGACCTTGGTGGCTTTAGGAATGTAATGTAACAGTTTTAGCAAGGCAGAGGCAATGGGTGAAAGGCTAGGCCTGCCAGAGCCATGTTTGCCGTGGCAGGGCCTGCCAGAGACCCTTCTTTGAGGATCACAGGGACCTTTATTATACAAAATCCAACTATTTTTTAAAAATCTGTCTCATAAAATTAACTGGGTTTTGAGAGTATTCTGAAGCAGTTTCCTCCAAGACAGAAATATTTCATCCTGAAAGGGAAGCTCCTAAATCAGAAGGTAAAAACAACTCAAAATAACGGCAGGAAGTCCCTGAAACTGACCAGATTCGCTAGCGCCCCCTCCCCCGCCAGTGTAAACAAGCCAAGCTTCGAAGACTGAGACATCCCAGCTGCCTGCAAGGAAGTTCAAAACCCAAGCCAGCTCCCTGAAAGAGGAGTGCACCAACTGAGGACCTGGCAAGGTGGAAAAGACACTCTCCAATCGTTGAGCTACCTGCAGGCTCCCCATTTTTGTTTTTGTTTTTCGAGACAGGGTTTGTCTGTGTAGCCTTGGCTGTCCTGGACTCGCTTTGTAGACCAGGCTGGTCTCGAACTCACAGTGATCCTCCTGCCTCTGCCTCCCGAGTGCTGGGATTAAAGGGCTTGCGCCACCACGCCCGGTGCTCCCCATTTTTTTAAAAGCCGTTTTTGTGAGCTGTCGCCCATGCTGGGGTGGGCCTTGGTGATGCAGGCTGACTTGGTGTCATTCCTGCTCCAGTAAGTACTAACCCCTCACCTACATTCCCCATGGTTCTCAAAGTTGGACTTTGGTGGCATCCGTACTTCGGTCGGCCGAGGGTTCTCAATCTGGGTGAAGAGATGTGTGGGTAGGTAGCATCTCCCCGGTTTTGTCACACAACAGAGGTTTGTTACTGTGGTCCCTGCCGCTGAAGCAAACATGTCCCCGTATGGAAACAAAAACAACCCAGGACTCTGAAGGGCTTTGTTATGTTGAGGCCTCTTAGACCTTTGTTTGTCCATTATGTAAACAGAAGAGAGAGAGAACCAAGATCTTGTTCTAATGTGACCGCAGAACACCGCCCTGTTCACGTCGCTTGGGAACCTAAGTGACAGCTCCAACCTTACTGCCAGGGCAGCTGCAAATCAGCAACCTGAGGTCAGAATTGCAGGTGTCTGCTACCGAGGGCTGCGCTCACACAACACCGCACCAGTTTCTAAAACCGTCATAGTCCGAGAGCCTCCTTTGCCCGGGCTAACCCTCCCAGTGCTGAACACACAGAGAGAATCGAAGGAGCTGGTAGCAGCTGTGAGTGTTTGAACACTTCCTACCACTGGGGAGATAAGCCCAGTGCATGGGAGTGGGTGGGGTGGCAAGTCTTAATACCTGACGTCACTGGATCCCTTTCGAAGTTTGATGATGCAGAATCCCCCTTCGCACAGTCTGTGGAGAGGACCCCACTCCTGCGCGCCTGCGCGCACACACACACTTTAATAATGTAATGAAGTTTTGTATTTTCAGAGCCAGGTTCTGGAACGTCACTCATTAAGAATAGAATGCCGAGGGGTGGGGCTTAGTTTCAGAAACAGAAAACTGAGTGTTTGGATTTGATTTTGGTAAAATGGAACCTGTCTCCTGTCTTTCAAAATGGCGGTCCGATGGCCACGAGACTTCTGGTGTAGGAAGCCGGCGGCTATTGTGAAGCCTGCTGAGGAGCCAGAACAGTCTGTGGATAAGGGGTTCAGACGTGGGTCCTTTTGGGGGAAGTTGTTTGAAAGTGTTGTGCAGTAAAACAGAAGAAAGCTGAAAAAGCAAGAGTAGTGAGCCCGGAAACAACTAAGCAAACCCACAAAGCAAGAAGTTTTGGTCTGACTTAGCCCGTGAAGCAATGAAAAATGCACCAGTAGAGAGACTGGTGGCAACCGGCATGCCCGAGGTGAGAAAGGACGCCTGGGGAAGACCGCTAGGGACAGAAGGACGACATGCTAAGGGACATCGGGAAAACGACAGAAATGTTTTTAAAGGAAAATGACCAAAGGGCACAACAAAACAGGAAAAACGAAAACAAAACACCACCCCAAATGAAAATTTAAAACCATCTGAAGGAAAAACCTGCAATTTAAGATCGCAGTGAAAGCTTGCCCTTGCTGCTAGTGTGACTCCTAGAAGGGGTGGGGGCGGTGTGGGTGGGAATGGGGGTGGGGTGAACAGTTTGAATGATTGTGGAAGGTTCTGGGAGCCGAGAACCCACAGGTTCTTCAGGAAGTAAAGGAAGGAAACCTGAAGGCAGCTTTTCAGTAAGCTGGCTTTGAGAGAGGCGAAAGGGTGTGGCAGCTGCTATTTCCCAGAGAGTAGGAGGAAAATGAACCCACACCAGAGAGAAGAAAACAATCCCAGACGCGTCTGCAGAAGGGTGGAGACGTGTCTGAGGTTTGGAGTGAAGATTCATCTAGTCCCTTGATAGCAGAGACTGGAGTTCACGTGTGTTTCTTCCATGGCACCTCCTAGTGCTGGTGAGATGTTTCTCTGTGCAGTAAAGACGCCGAGCCCTGACACAGGAGAGTGATGGTGCTCATGAGCTGGAAGGAATTTTGAAAGCGGTGCTGACTTTTTTCCTCCATCAAACACCTTGCAATGTCCTCCTTCCTCCAACATCCTCTGTGTAGCTAGTTACGTGTGTGTAGACCCCAGCACTTAGGAAAAGCCATTTCTGCATGCTGGTCAAAAGCTTTTTTGACCGAAAACAAACAGACCAATTTTTAGGAAATAACTGCTCAAGCCTTCTCTGATCTGGGAGCAGTCAGCATTTTGACTGTTCTCTTTTCTGAAGGGGGAAAGATGTTATTTTCAAAGAAAGCACTAGGTGGCACTTGTGACGTGTTCTACAGTTGCTTCAATTCCTTTTTGGAAAAGGTTTGATGGGGGGGGGGATGCAATAAATATTAAAATGGGGGAATCATCATTACAATAATGACGATCAGTATCTTATGATTGTGTTTACTGTGTTCCTATGCATGAGCGATATCTTTATGCAGTGTTTGCATTTAAAATCTGGGCTTCGCTTTATGAGAACTGCAAGAGGGAACTGACATCTCTGTAATATATGGAAAACCTGTTATCACTAAAATAATAAGATGAAAATAATGTTTGATTTATATGGAGGTTCACACGGGGTTTCCGGGGTCTTAAGGGCTGCCCTCTTCCGTTTGCAATATTTCAATCCGTGAAGATGAGTGGCAAAATATGTTTCCATTGTCCATTTGCCGTAGAAAGCAAAATAAATTTTCCTTAATTTAAAACAAAGCATCACTGCTTAAAGGATTTCTAGGTACTATTAAAAAAAAGAAAGGGGAGGGGAGGACAGGAGAAGGACAGGGAAACTGTGATGTCTCAAGTTTCACCATCTTTACAGCACTAACAAAGACTTGAGGTAGATGCATTCTTTTGTGCAGTTCAATAGTCAGTTCACTAGGCCAGTTGCTTAATGATCTCCTGGTCCCACTTTAACGTACAGAGTTTGTATGCTTTTTAACACAAATGCAGATTGAAACGGTTGCTATTTAAAGTACAAAATGTTGCCAGATACCATGGCAGCAAGTGTAGCCTGGAGCCCCAGTTGTGGCATCTTGCCTGTACCTGTTGTGGAGTCTGCACAGTAAGAATCTATGCATTGGGGTCTCCAATGGCTCTTTCTCCCTCTTCTAGCCTTATTCTCTCTCTCTCTCTCTCTCTCTCTCTCTCTCTCTCTGTGTGTGTGTGTGTGTGTGTGTGTGTGTGGTTGTTCCATATATTAAATGTACATTTTGTTGCTGTAGCTTTATAGGATAATTCAACGCAATGAAATTCCTTGGAACAAGATGGGTTATAAATAAATTAATGATTGTACTAACATGATGCCTTGTAAGTGTATTAATTTGTAGGTTTAGGATGACATTGACATCCTAAAAGTAGTATCTCGTGGAATAGTAAACTCAAAAGGTCAGAACTCGGAGCTAAATATGCAAAACAGCAACAAGGCTGGAAAATCTCTTAGATTTGAGTGAGTCAGTTTTTTGTTTTGTTTTTTTGTTTTTGTTTTTGGTGTGTGTGTGTGTGTGTGTGTGTGTGTGTATGTTAGAGATGGCTTCTGGATAACTTTAAGCACAAAGCGATGGCAGTGGTTCACTAGGCAGTTAGTCACAGAATAGATGGGAGGGAGCCCGGGGCCAAGGATGGACACTCCTGGATTCCAAGCAGCAAGAGCAACTCCAGGATCCTGTCTGGGCACTGTTGCCCCATGTCCGAAACCTTGTATGCCTCTCCTCACGATGATGGGTGTGGCCATCCAAATTCTTCTCAAATAGTTTAAGAAAGATCACTTTCCTTTGACCCTCACTGCCTTGTCTGTGTGTGGGGTGAGGGAAACCTAACCTTTCTTAGCTAAATAGTGAAACCTTTCCCAAAGATTTATAGTCCCCCAAATATGGGGATTTAGTATGGAATAAAATGCATATCATGAAAGGTTTTGGCAACATCCAACATAAAGTAGTACAAATTTACAAAAAGAGACAGCCCAGAAGTCCCATTGCCTTAAGATGCAGCTCCTTAACTGTAGGGTGAGAAATACTAATATTCATTCTCACCAAGACTACCTACCAGTAAAGAAGGAGGAAAATTGAAAGCCACTGGAAAGGGCTCAGGGAGTTCTATTACCCTAGAAACAGCCATGTGCCCACCAAAGGTAGGCTGTATGCATCTGTGTTATACTGCAAAGCCCCGCCCCACATGCATACACCCCCAGAACACTCAGAATGTCAGTGTGGCTTTGTTTGGAAAGAGCTACCACAGATGCAATTAGTCAAGGGTCAAGATGAGCTTTTACCCTTGCAAGTAGGAGCAACTAAAAACCCCACGAGCTTCTAGTTCGACACCACAGGACACACAGAGCCACGCAGAGGAAGCGACTACATGAAGGTGAGAGCGGACACCTGAGCAAGCCGTCTTTAAGCTAAGGGACACCGAGGCTGGCTGGCAGCCTGGAAGCTAAGAGGAAAGTGAGTTGCTACTTCCCTCACAGTCTCCAAAGGTGCTCACTCTGCCCACACTTTGGTTTTGGGTACTTCGGTCTCCTGACTGGGAAGAGAATGTGCATCTTTTATTGTAAGCTACTCAGTCTGTGCTGTAATGGTTCTTTGCTATTGTCTTCCTTGGAACTAATATCAAACTTCTTTCTTTCTTTCTTTTTTTGGTTTTTTGAGACAGGGTCTCTCTGTGTTAACCTTGGCTGTCCTGGACTTGCTTTGTAGACGGGGCTGGACTGGAACTCACAGCGATCCACCTGCCTCTGCCTCCCGAGTGCTGGGATTAAAGGCGTGTACCACCACCTCCCGGCCTAATAACAACTTTTAAGAGGTTTCTTTGTGTAAAGTCCTAACTGGTAATGTCGTGGAAGTAGGTGTCTGGGGTCTTAGTACATTTTATGTTGCTATAAACAAATGCCTGAGTCTTGGGACTTTATAAATTAGAAAGGTTTGTTTGACTCCATGATTCTAGCAGCTGGAAGGGCCAAACAGTAGTTATGGAGTCTGGTGAATACAGTTCCATCCCACCCCTGGACTGTGTCACAATGTGATAGAAGTTGAAAGGGAAATACCCACACATGGAAGGGCCCAGCTTGTCAAGCGGCGTCACTGTCCCGTTCCTGTAAGATGGCATTAATCCATTCCTGAAGATGGAGCCCTCTTGATTTGACTCTCTTCCACGTTTTAAAGATTCCTTCCCTGGCACCACCACCACCACCACCACCACCACCACCACACTGGGGACCATACTTCCCACACATAATCACATGCAAGCCATCATACCTAAGTGCACTTTTATGAAAAAGCGGGGGCGGGGGCGCTAGTTTTTCTATTTCAAAAGAAAAGTAAGTCTGTGGTTAAGGGACTCTAGTCAGACCAGGTCTCGCAAACATGGTTCTGGCAGGCCGTGTCTTTCTCCCCCATTCCCTCTGCCTTGCTTAAAGAAAAAAAAAAATCAATCAAACAAACAAAAAACCCTGATAGATTATATTCCTACAGCTATCCTCCATGGTCTATTACCTTATTTGTCCATTTCCTCCTCCTGAGACTGACCACCAAAGTCCAGCTATCAAACTACTGAAGCCTAGGAATCAAAAGCCCCTTTGGCTTACCTAACTAACATGTCCAGTTAAAATTAAACACCTCGTCCTAATACACGATTTCTCCTGTCACTTTTATAAACTGCCCTTTGCCTGTGGGTCCTGTCTGTCTCCTCTCTATCCAGAGGCAGTTCTTTGTCCCCATCCAGGACAAATGCTCCTTCCTCCTCTCCCCTTCCCTTCTCCCTTGTCCTCTGTTTCCTGTCTTTGTCTCTTATTCCCTGCCCTTTGCCCATCCGGGAGACACAAATGTCCTTTGTGCTGAGAGCTTGCTCTTGGGGGGTCCTGAGCCAACACTGATCACTTCATGTGGATCCTTTGGCTCATCTACTCCACAAGGGCTGTTGAACGCCTCTCTGCACTGAGACCTTTTTGGGACGGCAGATTCAGGGATGAGTGCATTGGACCAAGTCGATGCTCTTGTTGGCAGAGGCAAGTGAGATGCCTGGAGCTTGAGATCGGGTCTTTGGAAAGGCCTGAGTGGATGGTCCGGTCTGGAGTAAGAGAGCATGGGGAGGTCTGTTTGGATTGAGAGGTTTGGATTGAGAGGTAAAGCAAAGAGGGGAGCTCCAAGTCATGAGGAGCTCCAATTCACGATCCGGGGAAGAACATTCCAGGTGGCAGAAACTCAGAGGACCACAGTGAAGACAGAGGAGAAAGATCGAAGCCGAGAGTTTTGTTGTTGTTTTGTTTTGTTTTGTTTTAATGTGCATTGGTGTTTTGTCGGCATGTGTGTCTGTGTGAGGGTGTCGGATTCCCTGGAACAGGAGTTACAGTTATGAGCTGCCTGCCATATGGGGCTGGGAATTGAGCTAGGGTCCTCTGGAAAAGCAGTCAGTGCTCTCAACTCCAGAGCCATCTCTCCAGCACCACCCCCTACCCCAAGCTGAGATTTAAGGAGAGACTGGTCGGTCGTTGTGTGCAAGCGGAGGATGGGAAGTACTTGGAGAACAGACAGTTACCTGGTTTAAACATGACATCAGATAGAAGGTGCTGGCAAAAGGGGGCAGTGAGGTACAGGTTGCTTAGGCCAGATGACAGGAAGTGGAGATGAGAGGCGCTTTTGTGGGGCTGTGAAGAAGTAGGTAGTTCCAGCCATATGTGAGACAGAGTTTTATAGGACTAGTAACTGTTAGTTATGCACCCTCTATTAGCTCGTTGTTGTTCAGAATTTTATTAAAGCAACACATACACACACTCACGAAAGCCTGCATGCTCCCTTCTGTATGAAGACACGTAGGGCCAGGAATGTTGCATTTGACAGAGATGCTGGCATCATGGGCATAGACTCACCGTGCCTCCTAATGTGATAGAGGATAAATGTAGGAAAGAAAAACCCAGCACAGAGAACACAGGGAAGGCTCTATGAGCTGGAGATGGGCCTTTGAAGATGCATAGGGTTAAAGAGTCGCATTCTAGATTGGATAAAGAAAGCCAGAACACAAGAGAAAAATTGGATGAGAAAGGTGTACTATTTAGATGAATAAACTCATGTGAATGGATTATAGCATGAATATAAAGTGAAAAAAAGTCAATAAAGTTAGGCCAACAAAGTAAAAATAGATAACAGAGAACTTCAAAGTCCAAGGTCGTTTGTTTGTTTAAGACAGGGTCTTACTGTGTAACTCAGGCTGGCTTTGAACTCACAGGGATCCACCTACCTCTGCTTCCTGAGTGCTGGGATTAAAGCCATGAGCCACAGGTCAGCAGACATTTTCTGAAAGGGTCAGAAATTTTAAAGGTTTTGTTTGTTCTGTTCTATTGAGACTGGGTCTCCCTCTGGCCCTCGCCCTAGAGGTCACCGTAGAGACTAGGCCAGCTTTCAGCTACAGCAGGCCTTCCACCTCCATGGAGTGTTAGGACTATAGGTGTGTGCTACCACACCAGCTGTGAAAAGGTTTACAGACCATACACCTTCTCAAGCCATTCATTGTTTCACGGAAGCAGCGCCATAGATGACACTCTCGTGAATGCACGTGGTTGTTGCATTTAAACCTCATAAGAATAGGGGCAGACGAGATTTTGACCTCAGGCTAGACAAGTGAGGCAACCCAATAAACATGTGTTGTTCGGGCTTATGAAGTAGCCAGGCAGCGTGCTTTGTTTGGCTCGTGCTGCTCCGGGTCCCCTCTCTGCTTTCTTTCTATTTCCAGGCTTTCAATCCGATACCCACATCCCTCACATGAGTAGGAAGGAGACGTGCTCCCAGATCCAAGAGTCTCTTCTGAGACAACAGGTTCTAATAGGCTTTGCCCAGCAATTGCTTGTTCAGCCAGGTCTCAGCCAGTGACTGCATGGCATTTCTCAGGCCATACATGTTGATTCAGGGAAGTCACGTGGCCTGATTCTGGTCCTAAGTTCACTGGCGTGTCCGAGAAAGAGGCTTGCTAGAGCAACCAAATGGGATGCCCTCTTGCCTTCAAGAGATGGTGGACAGATACATAACTTGGATTCCTGGATTCCTAGAGAAGCCATGGTTAGAATGAAGCTTTTAAAGACTGAAGGCAGAGCAGGAAACAGCAAAGTCAGCAGGTTTTCCATCATGTGCTTAAACTACTGACTCAAACCAACATTGCATGGTCATTTTCTGTTTACACTTATTTCACTTTATGTGTATGAATGTTTTGTCCAAGTTTATGTACACGTGTGTTTATGTGTGTGTGTGTGTGTGTGTGTGTGTGTATCCACAGACATGAGTAGAGAGCGGCAGACCCTGTGGAACCGGAGTTCAGGCTGGTTGTGAGCTGCCATGTGGGTGCTAAACACCCTGGTCCTCTGTAAGAGCAGCAAGTGCTCTAAACCACGGAGTCATCTCTCCAATCCTAAAACGTTGGGCTTTCATTGTCAACTTGACACAGCCTAAGAAGAGGATCTTAATGAGGGATTGCCTAGATCAGGTTGGCCTCTGCATGTGTCTGTGGAGGGATTATGTTCATTGTCATGGGAAAACCCAGTCCACTGTGGGCATCACCATTCCCCAGATTCAAGCCCTAAAATCTTGAGTGGAGAAAGTGGGCTGGGTAGTAGGCATGTTTGTATTAACCCTCTCATTCCTGCCTTGATTTCCCCTCCATGGTGGACTATAACCTGGAATTGTAAACAAACCCTTAATCTTTGTCTCTTAACACTGCTGTTACCCTGATATCTCATCACAGCAGCAGAAACAAGAGTGAACCTCAAGCCCAGGGCTGGGCAGCCTCCGGGGTTAAAGTGACTGACACACTAGCGTGAGGACTGGAGTTCAGATCCCTGGACACCACATGAGCACTTGGTGGTTCTGGTGGCCTGTCTGTAATTCCAGCCTCTGAAAGCAGAAACAGACGACCCTAGAGCATGCTGGCTAGCAAGGCTGGATGCAATTGCAATCCCTCCATTTGACTGAAGGATTTTACTTTAATGAATGAGATAGAAGAAGAATTGAGGACGGTTCCTAACATCAGCTGCAGTCTACGCATGCTCACATGCATATACACATATACAAAAATGCAAGTAAAAACAACAAACACAGCCCTACCACCTATCCTGCCCTGCACTTTCAAGTCTGTTAGAATATAAACCCTTTTGCTTCTGCTGTCCGTCTGAATTGAGTTTTCTCTTACTTCAAAGTTAAATATTCCCATGGTCCCTGCAAGACAATATGGAATGAACACACAGGGAGTTGGCGGAGAGTAAGTCTGAAGTGATACAGGAGGCAGAAAGAAGAGGGAGAGAGATGGATGGCCTGGCTCTTCGGAAAAGAAGAAGGTACACGGGAGGCCAGTACTTCCACACTGAAAATGAAACAAAGGAACAGGGCATGGGGAAGTTGAGTCCACCCACAAGAAAATCCGTGCAAGACTTCAAGCCAGAATGCTAAAGACAAAACAGACATTTACCCCAAGGCTTATGCAATCCCAGTCCAACAGATGATTTCACTCTCGTAAGGAAAGAAGTGAAGTAGTCCACCACAGATGTCTATAACCAGGTCCATAAAGCACCATGTAAAACCAGGAGAATCTTGAAAGGTGGGAAAAATCAGTACCTGTGCAAATTGGATGACTGGGAAAGAGCTTGTGGTTTGTGGTTTGCGGCTTGGCACGGAGGAGGTGCTAGGATTAAGAACAAGGGAGAGGAAGGGTACCCCGTAATGGATCACAAAGCTCTTCTCAGAGGCCACAGAAGGACTGATGGACATGAAACTGGGAGTCCCAGAGGGGCACTGGGAAGGGGACACAGATGGGAGCCGCTGCCAGAGAGGCCAGCTGCGGCTCACATGGGCTCCCTCGGATCTCGCTGGTACTGAAGATGAGGGCTGTTGTGAAGAGGAGTCAAGATGGAAGGGGAGAGCTATTCAAAGAAGGCCGAGGCAACCCTGGAAAGGAAGATGGAGCCTGGGATCATGGAAGGAAATCCGAAGAGGGCTTCCAAAAGAAGTGAGGAAGATTCAAATGCACAGGATGGCCACTTCTCAGGGATCCAAGGCTCAGTGGGCAAAAGACGACGGAGAGGACCTAATTTTATCCGTGCCTATCTCTATTATATACCCAATTAGACAAAGTGTTACTTTTAAGTTATCTCAATTATGCAGTAGGGTATTATTGTTATTTTCAGGGTAAGAAACAGGAGATAACAGTGAATTTAGAGTACTCAAATGTTATAATGAAAAACTGGAGAGAAAGCCAGGCGCACGCCTTTAATGCAAGCACTCAGGGAGGCAGAGGCAGGCAGATCACTGTGAGTTCGAGGTCAGTCTGGGCTACAAAGCAAGTCCAGGACAGCTAAGGCTACACAGAGAAACCCTGTTGTGGGGGGAAAAAAGATGAAAAGCTGGAGAGAAAAAGATTAAGACAAGACATTTTCAAGTGTGAAAGATTATGAAGAACAAACGTGGCTGGCAGAAAGTCTGGCATAACTTCTTGCTTTGAGCTTCTGGACACAGCAATGAGAGGTGACGTTAAAGAGGGCAGCTGGAGACGGCAGGTTACGGCAGGTTCTAGTTTCAACAAATAAGGAAGGAGTGTGGAGGTCCCATTCTAATGAGTTTAAAAAAAAAAAGAATAAATCAAAATATCAACAACTTCACTAGTTCCATCAGGGAAGCAGTCTGGAGAGGAAGCGTTGCCCCTAAAGTTGAAGAAGCAGACAACTTACAAGGACACTCGGATGATGTGTCTCCAGAGCCTGTGACCTTATATGACAAAGAGACTCCAAAAAGTAGTAAAAACAGCTGTGAGATAAAAAAAAAATCCAGGGCCTTGAGGTGGAGAGAGTGTTTGGGACCACCCAGGTAAGCCCAAACTAATAACTGAAAGGTGAGAACATGTCCAAATTGCGCCTACAGGAAAATGATTCTGTAGAAGAAAGGCCAGGTATTTGCAACATTGCTGCTTTTGAAAACTGAGGAAGTGGATCCCAGGCCAAGGAACGTGGGTGGTTTCTAGAACCTGGGCTGCGATACTTCCCTAAAACCTTCAGGAGAGACCAGGCCCCCCGAAGGCTCTGACTTTGACCCAGATGTTGGGCTGCTCACTTCTAGGGTTGCAAGACAGTAAGTTCGTGTGGTTCCAAGTCACTACCATCTTTGTAATTCATTATATCAAGAGTAGAAATGAAACAAACACAATATGCCTTAAGGCTTTCCAGACACCCCCAGTGCCTACCAAAGAGCCCAACGGTTCTGAAGTGTACATAGGAGCTACCTGATGCCAGGTTCTCCCTAGCAGACACGTCATCTAGCAATCTCTAGTATATAGTCCATTAGAGTCGGCAAACTTTCTGGGTAGGGCGACAGTCCAGCCGCCGCGGTCATGGGCATGTGCTGGCTCCTGGCATAAGATGCATAAATCTACTGAAGTCCTCCTACCGAGTTGGCCACTCCTCAGACTTGCAGTCTGTATGCCCAGGACAGAACTGCAAACTGTGACTGCAATGCCTCACAAGGCTTATGGGAAAAGCGTCACTTGAGCTGGTTGGGTTGAGGTTTACCTGAAAAGAGGGAACATTGAGTAGCCTACCTGTGGCTATGAAGAAAGTGCACGAAAATGCGTCTTAGAGTTGCTCTGTAGCCAGAAATGACCTTTGAACTTGCGATCTTCCTGCCTCTACTTCCCAAATGATGAGGTTGTAGCTATGCACCACTACACCCAATTCATGTAGCCCTGGGGATGGGACGCAGAGCTCCACACTTGTGAGGCCAACACTCTACCAAGCAAGCTGCAACCCCTGCCAGAGCCCGTCAATTCTTGGTGCTGTTTCAGGCACTTCTGTGGTGGCCAGGACTCTGTGACTGGGGGAGGAGGGGGGCGAAGGGGGGTCTGTATGACCTGAGATCTTCCAGATCGTAATCCTTGCCACCACATATTGCAAATGAGTTCATAGCACAGCACAGAGGAGAGTGAGGGATTTGGAATCCTGGATCTCAGGGCAGTGGATTCCTGGGTTATTCCAGGGTAGATAGATTGGGAGTGACAGGAATATGTACCAGAAAAGAGGAAAGGACACAGGTTAGTAAGGCAGGAAAGGACTACGGCCATCTGCCAAGGCCAGCAGCCAAGGCAGCCCTTTCTACCTCAACTTTAGTCTTCCACCCTCTTACTGTGGACCTCACCTTACTCCTTCCACCCTCTTACTCTGGGAAGGGCTGGGTGACGCTTCCTATTGTGGGAAAATGGGGAAGACAGTTGCTGGGAAAAAGTCATCACTTGGGCCTCCCTAACGACCAGTTGCTGGGAAAGAGGAAAACAGGCCCAACAAGTCTTGGTATTGAGCCCAGATGATTTCAATTCCAGGAAGATGGCTCTTTCACCAGGATGACTATGGACCAGACAGCTGGAGCAACCGGGGTGATAAGTTTCCGGAAGGCAGCAGCTTGGAACATTATGGCTGGCAGCTTATCTTTACCAGCTTGAGGAGAGGGGACTGAGGAGGCATCTCCGTTTCTGCTGGCTTAGAGCACAGGGCACAAGTGAGCCAAGTCAAAAACAGGTGGGCACAATCTGAGGCAATCCTGAAAGCAGGTAGAAGATGACAGGAATAAATGACCACAAATCATGTAAGAGCCAGAGCCCCAAACCCAACAGGTAACTCCAAATTTGAGCCAAGAACTGGGGAGAGCAGATGGATACAAGAGGCCAGAACAGGGCTCAACTGGGGGAAGACCATCCAGGAATTTTATCCAGAGATTTCTGTGAGGCAGTTGGTTTTTCATTAGACCTCACATGGAACTGTGGAGTGACTTGTACAAGGGCATCTTCAAGGCCCTGACACACATTAGACAGGGTAAGCATTGTGCTAGACATTTGACAAATATACCAATTCACCTACCCATAGCGGGAGTTGATTATTGGCCTTCGGGCCACACGTGCTATCAGCCTTATCTCTTCAGTCTGGGAGAAAATATGTTGACTTTATGATAGCTTGTATTTCCAGGAGCTGATACTACTCTGTTATCTTCCTTGAACGCCTTTTGTGGATTTTTAAAAATCTCTTTGTACATTTCTATTTTATTTGCTTTTCTGCTGGGGGACTTCTGATGTCGATGGTGTCAAGAGTTCCTGAAGTGTTCCCTGGTTGTGAAGGGGCTTTCTGAACTTCGGGTCTAGAATGGGACGCCTGCGACAGATGGGAATTTAAGCCATGGTACCAAGCACAATGATTTTAAAAGGCATAACTTTTAAGGAGGGGGAGACATGTAAGTGAAGATTTTCATACACTTCCTGCAGAAAGGATTTCTTACATAAAGCACCAAAAACCCAAGCCACAAAGAGATTGGCCAAGAGCCATATTTTAGAAAATAACATCTCTGGAGGTGGGGCAGGGGAATAAGAGGAATTGTAACTGTTTCTCAAAAGCTAAAATCTTAAGAGATGGTGAAATGATTGCACTGGTTCTTGCGGCCCGACCCACAGTGCACCCTTCGGGTCAGAAAATCACGTCGCGCAGTTGTACCTAGAACATGCACTTTCTGAGTGGGACTTAGAATTGGCACCTCAGGGAAGACACACTCTCTATCTACAAGAAGTGAGGACAGCAGTTGTTTTGTTGTCCTTTTCCACACAAGGACCAAACCAAAAAGGGCTAGCAGCAGCCACCGTTCTGAAGGACAATGCTAGATTCCATGTGCCTTTTCCTGTCGTGAGAATGCCTCTCCCCAAGAGGGTCCTGATGCTCTAGGGAAACCTTCTGCCTTCTTCTTATACAAACATTCCTGCCTACTCATGTGCACATTTGTGATTTCCAGGATTTGCATTAGAATCGTCTGTAAAAGCTGAAACACACCATATATAAATATAGACAGCATATGTGTGTGACACACACATATCACATCCTGGACTTTGATGACAATGACGTTGCTTTAGAAAGTCTGCCTGGGGCCCTGGCACCTGCATTTCTGGGAATTATCTTCTCCCAAGTGATCTTGGTCTGAAGACCTGGATGGGAACTAGTAGGACACTTTTTTTTTGTTTTTTTGTTTTTTTTGGCCTGTGTTTCAGAGTACTATTTAATTATGGCCCTCAATCCTTACGACCACTCACCACCACTACCACATTCTTCTTCCTCTTTATTTGCTTGATTTTTCTAGGACTTGATTAAAACCAACACAATAGAGCGGTTATGAACAAATCACGTGGGGAATGGGTAACCTGTTTGCACCAAATTGCCACCCGCAAATAATAGTGAAGAAATGAGAAAACTGAGATTTAGGGAACAGAGGAAGTCCTGAGTGAGTGTGTATTGTAGATACGGGCACGGCCATGATGAGGACCAAAGCCTTGGTTGGAGCCAATTGGCAA
This sequence comes from Acomys russatus, assembly GCF_903995435.1. Classification (NCBI taxonomy): domain Eukaryota; kingdom Metazoa; phylum Chordata; class Mammalia; order Rodentia; family Muridae; genus Acomys; species Acomys russatus. Next base: position 13,293,172 of record NC_067160.1, read on the forward strand.
AGCCACCTTCTTCTAGACCAACTATGAATGTTTATGAACAACTGATCAGTTTATGCAAAGACTAGGAACAGCAGCTTTCCCCTGCCAGAGGTTTATAGCCCGAGACTGCATGTCTACAGACACCTCCTAGGAGACTAGCCAACATTTCCCCCTATGCTATATGTAATAAACACCCTAAAGTTCCAGGTTGCTTGCCGAAGTGGGTTCTCTCAATCAGAGTGCACACACCCAACCTGACCTCAGCTTTTCTGTCTGTGTCCCTGTGTCTCTGTAATTCCTTCATTCCTTCAATGCCATTTGTCATGGTTGCAGATCCAAGCTTGTGGGTCACAGCACTGAGATATATGGCGGGGGTGGGGGGTGAGAAATGCTGAGAAAAAGAAATAATAATAGAAATGCTGAACATCTCAGGCAGTGGTGTTGCACACCTTTAATCTCAGCACTCAGGAGGCAGAGGCAGGTGAATCTCTGTAAGTTCGAGGCCAGCCTACTCTACAGAGCAAATTCCAGGACAGCCAGGGGTACACAGAGAAACCCTGTCTTTAAAAAAACAAAACAAAACAAAAAACAAAAGAAGAAATACTAAAAGTGACCAGGTGTGGTGATACACACCTGTAATCTCAGCACTCAGGGAGCAGAGACAAGAGGAGCTCTGTAAGTTCGAGGCCTGAGGCCAGCCTGGTCTACAAAGAGAATCCAGGCCAGCCAAGGGTACACAAAACTTGTCTCGAAAAGCCAATAAATGAATAAATAAAAAGAAAGACAGGAAGCACATTAAGGCATAAGGAGGAGACAACAGAAGTCCCTACAAGCATGAACTAGGCCCTGCCCAGCTGTCTGCTTACAATAGCTTCCTATGGGGTAGTTTAGCTTCAGTGAGACTGTCACTATATTCTTTATTTCCCTTTCCAAGAGCTGAGAAGACAGACTTCTCTTGATTTTTTTTTTTTTTTTTTTTGTAATTGTTTTCAATGATGTGTCCTACTTCTAGCCAGTTCCATGAAAACTTTCTCTTCTCCAGTCTCCTCATAGGCTAGGCTCCTCGTAATAGAATCCACGCTCCTTCCTGGCTTGGTACTTCCAACTGGAGCAGAGGGATTTTGGAGAGACTAGGAAAGTGGTTCTCTCCGTCCTCAGAACACTCACGCTCAACAGGAAAAGGAAAGGGAAAGAGGAGGGCTCCATTTTATTGGAACCTGTGCTTGTGTGTAAGCATCCACGCTTCCTTACGGGACACCAAGGTCACCTGACATGGCTGCAAGGAATTAAGCCAGACCGATTGGAGGATTCCCAGCAAAATTTAAGCCGTGGCAGTTTTATTGAGAGCAATCAGACTTTTTGCACCTTTATTTTTTTGCTACTTTTAAAAGTGATTTTATTTGGATTTTTATATCTCTTCCTTTCTTCCTTCTCCTCTCCCTCTCCTTCCTAGTTCTTTCCAGCCCCCCAACACTAGGTAGGAGAGAAAGAAGGTTAGTGGGGAGAGGGGTGGAGTTCTTTAAAACAAAACAATGTTGACATAACATCACTGAGTTTTTTTAAAAAAGAAACCAGGAGTCATGTCTGTGATCTCAGGTGAGGGTCAATAACCCTACCTCCCTCTCCTTCTGCCACAGAATGTTGAGAGCTCAGAGTTGTAAGGATATGGGCAGTCATACCTTTTCTGATTTTGAGACAGCCATTGTCATAGCCAGAGGACAGAGTTCCACAACGGATTTGTTCACCCTATTGATTCTGCGTCACAGCCAATGATGAGTTCTTGTTTATTGCTTCAGCTACTGTCAGTTCCAAAGAACATCTGGTTACTCTTCCTTCTGCCAAACAGAGCTAAGTTTGGATAACTCCCTCTCTGCTACTTTCATTTACAGTGAAGCGGGCAGCCCACGAAAGAGCAGGTGTTTCCGTTTTCAAATGGCTCTTGAAATGAGAGCATTCACAGGCTTGTTAGGTTGTACCCCAAAAGGCAGAATACCAGCAAGTGTTTATCAAGTACCTATTGTATGGCAGGTAACGTCACCATGATGAGAGCAATGTAGACATCCTCTCAGAGAGGGAGAGGGTCTGCCCCTTCTAGCAGAGGAGACTGTGCCCCCTAAAATAGATTTTTGATATTATTGATTAGGTGAATACTTCAGGAGGTAAAAGTAGGTTGAGTTGAGGATATGAAATCTCTGCTCCACGACTTCCTCCTTCCTTGTGCTATTTACTGAACAGTTCTACCTAGAAGCTGCCAAATTTGGAACAAAAAAAAAGTTTGACTTCAAAGTAAAGATAAAAAAATCCAAAGTTTTCTCCAGTTCCTTTTTCTAGTATACAGAATTGGTTAGTTTTATTATCTGATCTTGGAGACCATTCAAGTTTTAAAATGCTTTGCAGAATCTGTCTTTTGAAATTGCCTGTTAAATTTGTCAGTGAGCTCCCATGCAGGCTAGAGGAGACAAATGCATCTCTTTCTTTTTTGTGTTCTTTCAAAATAAAGTGGTCAAAAGAAAACCACAAGTATGAAGAAGCTGAGTCTTGAAACAGATTGGATGTGCCCCCAGGGTTACCGTACTTCTATTTTTGGTTTCTGCATCCTGTCTTATCTAATTCACTGATTTTTCTCAGGATTTCACAACCTAATTCTGTTTTCATGGTTTTCTGCTTGAGTTTTGGCCCAGACTATGGCCTGCTTATTTGTTCCTATCTGAGCCTTACCTGAGGTCAGTAATAAGATCGATAGCCAGGTGAGGTGGTCTGGTTCCACCTCTTCTCAATGCTTTTGTGTGGGCACTTCAGTACCGGTTAAATGGGAGAGGTGAAAAATAGCGTCTTAAGTGTTAGTGGAAGCACACATACCTGTAAGCACAGGCAAAGTTAATTTTCAGGGCCTTAAAAATGACCTGAAAGTAAGTTAAATTATACTATTTACAAAAAAAAAAAAAAAAAAAAAAAAAAAAGTAAGCCACTTGGATGAATATTAAAATTGGGCTACAAAATGAAGCCAAGTGGAAAGCTGGGAAAAAAATAAGAAATCAGTTTCTGAGATGAAATAGCTACATGACAGTTCTTTATAGCAAAAAATCTCACACTGAATAGAACACTTCAACCTCCTGGTTAGCTGGTAGGCAAGGTAGGCAATTATAATTGATTCAGCCATTCAAAAGCCATTTATAGAACGCCTATCATGTGTCAATGGAAGCACTAGTCTAAGTGCTAAGGGTAAAAAGATTAACAAGCACAGGCCTCTGTCTTCTCAAAGTTAATATACTGCAGTGTCAGTGCCCTTAAATGGTTCCAGTTTGTGAAGGATTTTTTTCTTTTTCTTTTCTTTTCTTTTCTTTTTTTCCTTACCTGTTTTATCAAATAGTACCTGAATAAAAGAGTCTTATTCACCATGTCCTTATAACCAAAATACGTACCTTATGGCTTATTGTAGATTTTGGTTTTTTGTTTCGTTTTGTTTTGTTTTTAAAGTCTAACGAAAGTTCAGACCAAATGAACAAGCAAAACGTGAGAGAGCTAATAAGCAGACGCTGACGTATCGCACGTAAAGCAATAGATTGTCATGGATTGTCAACATGGCCGCTTACATTCCTAGGTGCCTGTGCTGTGGCCTTCTTGAGTGCTGTCAGTTCACAGTGAAGTGTTTTTAATTCTTTCATCTGGGAGTGACATCGGATGCCTGGAGGGGCTTTTTTTTTTTTAAACAAGTGTCTAAACTCCCAGGACCTCGGATGGAAGGAATGATAACGTTACAGATAACGCCTCAAGGTTTCAGACTTTAAGTCTAGAACCAAATTCCCTCTTCGTAATTGTTTCCTCTGTAAACACACTGCAATGGGTCTTTCTTCCAGATAAGAGAATTTTAGAGCTGGAAAATGTATTGGAAACTCTCTATCTGGATTCTTCCTCCTTATTTTAGTGGATGAGGAAATACTTTTCCCCATCCTTTGCCAAGCTCTAGAGTTCTATTACCTCTTAAACTTATTCCATTTGACTGCTATTAGCCCAAATGAGGTTAATTCCTTATGTTTTGGCCAGTCCCAAAGTCACCATACTGTTTTTCTTGCCTTTTATCTCTCAACTTATCCTGGGAAAGCTTCCAGATCATATAGCACAAAATCCACCGACTCAGTCTAGCGTGGGGAAAATGTACCAGTCTTACAGTGTGGTCAAAGGATAAGGTTCAAAAGCAAAGATAACGTAGGGAACTCCTACAGGTTGGTCGTCACCTGGCTTTCCAGGCCTATCTTTCAGTAGCCCTCTAATAGTCAAAGTCCACTAAATACTTAGTTTAACTAATCTCCGTATTTTCTAAGCAGAAATCCATTTAGCCTTGAGATAACAGGTATTGATTTTTTAAAATTTATTTTTATTTTTAAGTAGCTAGGTTCCTGGTTAAAAAGTGAAAAAGACAAAGAATGAACTAACAAGGAATAGGCTGCATTTTAAAAAGTTTCAATTCTGCTCACCTTCCCTTAGGTTTCCTATCTTTAAGCCTGCTCTTGGTTTTTTTCTTAGTAAACTGTATAGTATTGCAATTTTGTACCAAAACTGCACAGACTATAGGGCACGGCAGTTGCCAGACAAAACAGTTAAAATTGCAAGGCAGAAAAAAAGGGTTTCTTTTGAGCTTGGAGTGGTGGCGTACACCTTTGATATCAGCAGATGGAGGCAGATCTTCAAGGCCAGCCTGGGCTACAAAGTGAATCCAGGACAGCCTAGACTACATGGAGAAACCCTGTCTCGAAAAACAAAACAAACACTATATACACACACACACACACACACACACACACACACACACACACACACATATATATATATATATATATATATATATATATATATAAAGGCTTACAAAATCACTGCGATAAGAGTTTAAATTTGAAATAAATTTGGTTCCAGAAAGTTAATTCAACTACAGACCCTCTTCAGGTTCATACATTGACTTCAAGTAGCCCCAGTAGATTTCCATGAGTACTAGGAAATTCCTGTCGGTAAGATAAGAGAATACGCCCAGAGTTTCATGCACAATCGAAATAGAAGCAGTCACCGCCCGACAATTTATTCTAAGTCAAGCACACAACTAAAAGCTTATATTTTAATCTCTTTTGATTTAGGAGGGTCAAGGTCACGCTACTTTGGGAAAGGTAGAAGGCAAGCTTTGGACCCAGGTCCTTGCTTTTATGACTCTATACTGTGAAATGGCGAGACTAACCAAGAGAGGAATTGACAGGATTACTGGAGGCTGAGGTTAACCAAAAATATGACAGGCCTCCCCGAGTCTGAACAGAGGCGCCAATTGCGGGGAAGGTCGGGGGACCAACACTGGCAGTCCCCACCCAGGCGGCCATCTTGCGGGAGGAGGAAAGCCGGAAGTACTGCTACGGAGCTTGGCAGCCCTTGTTGCTCCCGCGGGGGCGAAGCCTGAAGGGGATGTGTGGGCGGTCCTCGGGCACCGGGGGGCGGGGTCTCTTGGGCTTGGGGGCGGAGCTTAAAGGCTGAGTGGAAACCTGCATTTCAGACCTCCGGGCTTGGGGCGGGGCCTTAGGGTGGGGCGAGTGTGTCCCTCGAGCCTGGGGGTGCGGCCTGGTGGCGGGGTGGAGATTCGAAACGCCGCCTTCCATTTTGGGGGCGGGGCCTGGGCGGAGCCTCATAGCAGGGTGGGGACGCGCATCTCCGACCTCCAGGCCAGGGGCGGGGCCTGAGGGCGGGGCGGAGGCGGGGAGGAGGACCGGGGCCGCGGACGCCCGAGGGAGCTGACAGGCAGCAGTGGTTCACCCCTCCCTTTCACAGAACGTGGTTGGGCAGCTGCCCCTGCCAAACGCCGCGCCGCTCGGAGAAGAGGGCTGGGTGCGGGAGATGTCGGTGGTGTGCTCGCTGCTTGGCCCACTGCGAGCACCGGCTTCCTTCTCCTTGCAGCTCAGGCTCCAGACCTAGCAGGTGAGATGAGCCCCGGTGGCGTGGACCTGCGGGGTCTTGCTCTGGCCGTTGCCCCTAGGGTCCGGACCAGTGGGCAGCAGCGACAGGCTCCGGTGTCCAGGGGCCTCGGCTCGTTGCTGCGCCTGTCCGCCTTTGCCCGGCAGCGCCTGCGCCTGATACCTGCGGGAATGCTCGGATGGTCTACACAGAAGGGGTGACTCGTCCCCTCTGATGCCAGAACTGCGATCCCACGGAGTGCGGAGCGCCCCGTTGCACGTGCGTCCACCTTGTCATCTCCGACTTTTCTCTTTATCCCAAGGAGGCCTCCCGTGTCTGCTCCTCCTGAGAGCCTCTGCACGGGTACCTGGTGCTTTGCGCCAAATTTTCTCCTTTACTTTTTACCGAGGACCTTACTCCCATGTTGTGACTCGCATGCCCTGTCTTTCCTTTTCCACGGGTGCCAGCCGCCATCGGGGCCATCTATTTGATTAGGGACTCTGCACTTGTTATCTTGGCGGGCCAAAGTCTGTCCCTTGCAGACAGACAAGGAGAAAAGGCACTGAATGGGGGTGCCTGTTGATGTTGAAGAGTGCTTTTTATAGTGCCACAAGGCATTAGGCGTTTCTCGTGTAGAAAGGATAGTTTGAGAACACCCTCAGTTTAAAGCTTTCTCTCTCAAGTTAACACTGCACCACATTTAACTTAATAGCAGTTAACCTACAATTTCAGTGCTTTAGTGGTGTTATCTAAGTCAGACATGAAGAGACCAGACAGTTTGTATACCTCATTTTCTGGTGTCTACCCCAGTGAACTGACTTTTATGGTGACAGGTCAACAACTTGTTTGTTCCGTAACAAGCCTTGTTTTTGTAGATTAAAGAACTGGATGTCTTTTTTTTTTTTTAACTTCCTTTGTTGTGGTTCTTGTTCATCTTAAAATGTGCTTTGGTAGCGGTTTCTCCCCCCCCCCCCATGTTTAAAATGGTATGAGATAAAACTTTTAAAATTATTTTTAATTTCCCCTTCCTTATTTTGAGACAGCGGCTAATGTAAGCCCTGGCTGCCTTTACTTTGTAGCTGGCTTTGAACTCATCGTCTCCTGCCTCTGCCTCCCTAGTGCTGGGATTACAGATGTGTGACATCGCATCAGACTAGGAGTCCTTTTCATTTTTATTTGCCTCAGGACCAGTTGCTTTTATAACATTGGGAAAAAAATTAATCGAGGGAAAGGGCAGGTTACTTTGAAAAGTTTCTTTTAACTTTCAATGAGATGAAAGTTGAACCCTTTGGTCATCACTTTGATGAAGAGCTCTTTGCTCACTGTCAATATATTGCCACTTAAGATCAAACTAAATTCAGCTCCTCTTAATTGGTGGGTGTGAAACAGAGACTGGTAACTTTATAATACATCTCACACTGGTAACTTAGTGGAACATCTGGTACATGGATCATTGAGGATCTTTAATGTCAGACGTGTTTGTATACCTACTTATGACGAGTGCTGTTTACTTCGTTACCATTCTAATCATTATCATTAGGTCTACAGAATCTCTTTCTCTCTCACCCTCATTGGTTTATTCTTTGATTGTTAGTTGTTTGTTTGTTTGTGAGACAGGGTCTCACTGCAGCCCCCAGTTGGCTTTGAACTTGTGACCCTCCAGCCTCTGTCTTCCAGTACTGGGTTTCTGGCATGGGGGGCCACACTTGGCACTAGGACTGTGGCTGCCATATCTTGAAGGCCTACCTTGGGATAAGCTTTGCATACAGTATCTCTCTAAGGAAGTTTTCCCACTCATTTTTTTCAGTTAGGGAAGCCAACCAAGGGAAGCCAAGTAATTAATCCAAAGAGTTGATAGATGTTAAGGCTCAAAGTCTGCTGCTCTTTCACTTAGCTATTTCTAATTAAGATTGTTGTAAATATACACACACATGATTGTTCTTATGTTGTCCAAATAGGGGATTGTGAGTTGTCCAAGCAAAGAAATACAGGAAGCTTTGGGAAGCGTCAGAAGGCTGGACCCGTCTCTCACCTCCTTTCCCACTACCTTTCTAAGTACACATTTCTTTTTTGTTTGTTTGTTTCTTTTGGTTTGGTTTTTGGTTTTTCGAGACAGGGTCTCTCTGTGTAAACCTTGGCTGTCCTGGACTCGCTCTGTAGACCAGGCTGGCCTCGAACTCACAGAGGTCCACCTGCCTCTGCCTCCCGAGTGCTGGGATTAAAGGTGTGCGCCACCACACCTGGCTAAGTACACATTTCTTAAGGGCTCCAATGTGTAACACTCAAGTCTGATTGTTGGCCAGATCCTTCAAGGATGACTATGTGTCCCAACCAGAACCTGGCTGCGTGTCCCAACCAGGACCTGGCTGCGTGTCCCAACCAGGACCTGGCTGCGTGTCCCAACCAGGACCTGGCTGTGTGTCCCAACCAGGACTTGGTTGTGTGTCCCAACCAGACCTGGCTGTGAGTCCCAACCAGGACTTGGTTGTGTGTCCCAATCAGGACCTGGCTGTGAGTCCCACCATAACCTGACTGTGTGTCCCAAGCAGAACCTGGTTCTGTGTCCCACCCAGGGCCTGGCTGTGTGTACCAACCAGTATAATTTGGCACTTATTTGGTAAAGTTCAAGTATGTAAACATTGTTGGATTTGTTTCTGTTAAGCACTCCTGTTTAATCCTGGTAGAAAAAAAAAAAAGAAATACTTGTCTTAAGCTCAATGAAATATAAGGTTTTTAAAGGGTTTGGCTTATAGAAAGCAGCATAGGAAATATTCTCTTACAGAAGCCGTGTATCATTTAATCTTTGGCCTGCCACCCAAGTCTTTTAAACGTAGTGTAAGTGTTTAAGAACTTAACCCAAGCATTATACATTGCAGGAAGCCCAGACTTTTTCCTCCTGTCTTATATAAGGCCACTTTAGATGGTAAACCTAGAATCAGTCCTTAGCACTTGGCAATTACTCTCATATTAATTTCAGTTTACTAATAGAAAAACCAGTTCGTTTCAAAATTATCTAAAGTTTGTGCTCATCATATCCCTGGCAGCAAGAGGAGGGGAGTATGACAGTTGCCACGTTAGCACACAGAGCTTGTTCATTAAAATCTCATGGACATCTTCAGAATCTTTTCAGATATAGTTTGTATTTGGGGGGCTTTTACTGCCGTGAGAAGCATTTATCATTTAGAAGAAGGATTATTCACTCACGAACTAGATAACACCTAAGAGAGAACTGACAGTGAGAGAAGAGGTTGACTTAAGAACTGGTTGCTAAGCCGGGCGGTGGTGGCGCACGCCTTTAATCCCAGCACTTGGGAGGCAGAGGCAGGCGGATCTCTGTGAGTTCGAGGCCAGCCTGGTCTACAAAGTGAGTCTAGGACAGCCAAGGCGACACAGAGAAACCCTGTCTTGAACCCCTTCCCCCCAAAAAGAGAACTGGTTGCTAAACCGGGCGGTGGTGGTGTACACCTTTAATCCCAGCACTTGGGAGGCATCAGGACAGCCAAGGCGAGCCCAGAGAACCCTGTCTCGGAAAAACAAAAAACAAAAACAAACAAAAGAACTGGTTGCTATTTAATGAATTAAATGAAAAATTTAATGAATCAAGTTGTTCTCCCTCCCCCCAGGTGTCTTCTATGTGCCAGATATTGTGCTAAATATTAAGGACACAAGAGCGTGCAAAGACATGCGCCGTCTTTGCTTCTGTGACATTTAAAGGTAGGCAAAGGAGACAGGCATAAGTCAGTTATCTTAAGGCATTGGGTTGCACAAACTGAGGCAAGTAGACTAGGGGGAAGGAGCCTGGTGTTATTTGTGAAAGAATCGTGCCTAACTGTGTGATTAAAAAAAACTTCACCTGATGAGATGGTTCCTGAGCCCTGTGGTTGCATTTGGTAGATGGGTAAGTGCTAATCATGTGGGCAGTGCAAATGGCACAGGACATAGTAGAGTGAACTCCATGTGCAAAGCCGCCTATGGCACTAAGGGACCGTTGGCCAGTGTGAGCTGACATAAAAGGAGCTAAGAGGAAGCTGGTAGAATGACGTTTTTCATCACTTTTTTCTCCCACAGACTCCCTCATACTCTACCAAAGTGACGCTCAGTTTGGTTACGTGATTCCTGTGTGCCGGCTGTGATGATACCGTAAGGACTCTGTTTGAAGTACATACTGACATTGCCACTTCACGGATGAGAAAGTGAAGCATAAGTTTGGGGTTCAGCGTTGGTAAGTAACACCCTGCTGTGATTCTCCCTCACGCAACAGCATGACCACAGGCTGCATGGGTCTCCTCCGCCTATCCCTCAGAACTTAGGATGTTTCCAGGCCTTTGCACCCCGTGGGCCTTTCTCCTCTCGTCCGGGTAGATGGAGGTGGATTGTGGATCCCTGCAGAGAACCACAGCGCATCACTGCAGCTGTAACGTTGATGGGCCTTATTTTACTTATGTCTGACACCAAAAATAGAATAGTAGCGTAAATATTTTGAACTGACCTGCCCTTTGTGTGTGAATCGCCTCTTCTACTTCTTTTCCATTGTGTTCCCTCCCTGGTGGTCTCTGAAGAGAGTAGTTATTTAGCCATTTAATATGTAAATAAGCCCAGGTTTGCTGTGGTCCATTTCAGTCTGAGCTCTGCTTGGTCATAAAACTGAATTTTCTTTCTTTCTTTCTTTCTTTCTTTCTTTCTTTCTTTCTTTCTTTCTTTTTCAGAGACCAGTTTGGAGGTGGAATTGAGAAGGAAAATGGATTCTTATATCTCAACAGAGAACTCAACTCTTGCTGTTAATATGAATGAGACTTTGTCTGCAACGTTGACTCATGGATTTAATTCCACCAATGAGCCACCTTCAATGTCAATAACGAGGCTTTTCCCAGCCTTGCTAGAATGCTTTGGCATAGTCCTCTGTGGCTACATAGCAGGGAGGGCCAACATCATAACATCAACCCAGGCCAAAGGACTGGGAAATTTCGTCTCCAGATTTGCCCTTCCAGCTTTATTATTCAAAAACATGGTCGTGCTTAACTTTTCCAATGTGGATTGGGCTTTTCTATATAGTATCTTAATTGGCAAAGCCTCTGTATTTTTCACTGTATGTGTGTTAACCTTATTGGTTGCCAGTCCCGAGAGTCGATTTAGCAAAGCTGGACTCTTCCCTATTTTTGCTACACAAAGTAATGACTTTGCACTGGGATACCCTATAGGTAAGTTGTTTTTCTTCTTCAGTTAAAAAAAATTCAAGTGTTTTATGTGGTAGCATAAACTTTTGATTTATCTAAGCATTCGTTAGTGACATATTCTTGTCTCTAAGAAATCATTCATTGTGTGTGTGTGTGTGTGTGTGTGTGTTTGTTTATTTGTTTTTTGTTTTTTGAGGCAGGGTTTCCCTGTGTAGCCTTGGCTGTCCTCGACTCACCTAGTAGACCAGGCTGGCTTTGAACTCACAGAGATCCGCCTGCCTCTGCCTTTAGAGTGCTGGGATTATAGGCGTGCTCCACCTCACCTGGCACCATTCATTGTTTTAATTGGAAAAAAACGTTTTTTCACACAATATATTCTGATTATAGTTTCCACCCCCCCCAACTCCTCCTAGACCCTCTCCACTCGCCCATCATTTTTTCTTAAATTAGCATACTTTTTCCCCTTTAATTTCAGCGTTTAAGGATCACTTAATTATCTACCTAAAATAAATGGCCATATCCTAATACCTTAGTGGGTAATCTTTCTATAGTATTCTCACTCTTCTCACTTAGCTCATGTAAAGACATCTAATTTCTAGAAGGGACTACATTCTGATTAAAAAAAAAAGGTGTCTCCAAAAAAAAAAAAAAAATCTATGTCTCAATGAAAGTCACCATCACATGCCAGCAGTGGGAATTTATGAGTGGTTTTTCCACACCATTCTTGTTCCTGTGCTCTAGAATATATAGATAATTCTGACATTAGAATTTATTTGTGAGCTTGTTATTTGAGTTTTCAGTGTATTTATGTTGACGTTAAATTCTCGTTTGAGGTCAGAAGTGTACTGCTGTACACAGCCTAATTTTGTATTTTCTTCTAAAACTAGAAACACACTAATTTGGGATGCTGAGGTTTCTTGATAGGTAATATATTCTGCTTTTCAGAATATACCACCATTCCCAGAAACCACTTCTTAGCACTTAAAAATGCAAGTTGTGTGGATTTTTACCACAGCATTGGGCCTCCTGTGCCTGTATCCATTCGTTTACTTATGAGAGCGTGTTACATGCCTGTGATGGAGCCAGCTGCTGGGCCCAGCCCTGTGAGCAAAGTTCTCAAGCAGACTGCATCCCTATCGGAATGACAAAATAAAGTTGTAAGATTGAAACTAATCTCCTATCAAATGCTAGCAGGGGCCAGAAGACTAAGTAAGAGGCAGGGATGATGGGATGGCGCTGTGGCAGAGTATCTAGTCCAGGCTCCTCCTCTGATGGCATACAGTGGGAGCAGAGATCCACTGGGATGCTAAATTGTATAGTTGAAACCTACCATGAACTCTCAGGCCTCCGTCATTTTTTTTTCCCCATCCTCCTCTCCACAAGTCATTTCACCACCCTCACCAAAAAGGGTGCAGCGAACTGTGCTTTCTCCCCATTTCCCACCTTAGCCATGAAAAACACCAAAGAAATCAAATAACACCGTGTAAAGCCAGAGACTGAAGAGGGAGGGAAACAAGGCCCTTAGGTAACTAGTCTGGAAATAGGAGTTCTGTACGTAGGCCTTTACAGTTACTGAACTTTAAATCCTAATTACACAGCAGAGGTCAATGTTTGTCCATCTCCTTGAGAGAACTAAGAACGTAGTCCGGGCGAAGGTTTGTAGTATAAAGACTCCACAAGTGGCTCATCGCCATAGTGCTAAGTATTTAATAAATATTGTCCTTATTTCAGACATGAACTAGAAGTACATAGTTTCACACTTTTATATAAACTAATGAGCTCATAAAGAGAAGTACTATTTGTAACTTGATAGTCTACAGGGGACTTTATTATTTGAATAGGGCAGATATTATCACTTTCAAGTCAGGGGACTGGGTTACGGGATTGTTTTACCCGGGTCACACAGCTAACATGTACCTGAGACCCAGCTTTACCTGGGTCACACAGCTAACATGTGCCTGAGACCCAGGTCTAGGTGCTCTGGTTCCAAATCCCAGGCACTCTTCTATGTCACACAGTTGCATAACAGGCTAAGCTCATCTTAGAAGGCCCAGCCAGCCTTTGTAATTCAGTAGTTTCAGATGGAATCAGATGGTTTTGTCCTTAAAATATGTTCGAGTGGGAGCAGGGTGGTGGTTTAGTAAGTGTTTGCTGCAACGGCGAGAGGATCTGAGTTCAAACCCCAGCACCCACACAAAGGCCAGGCCTGAGGGCTTGACCCTCCCAAGGCTCTCCTCTGCTTTGTTAAAGGTCTAGTACTCTGTGCACTGGCTTTATGTGCATGTTTCCTGGCCCTTAATAAAATCCTTTCCTTACCAGCTTGAAGGAAGAAAGAGCCAGGTGGGCCTTTCCTAGCTATAACCCTGAGAGCTGGGGAGGTGGGGCCTGGAGCTCACTGGTCAGTTGGCCTAACTGAATCAAGCTCCAGGTCCAGTGAGAAACTTGTCTCCCAAATAAAGTGGACGGAGATGGAGATGGGAGATGCAGACACCCCCTGCCACCTCTGGCTGCACACAAAGACGTAGGAACCCACAAAGGTACAGGGGGGAAAACAGAAGTAGGAAAAAGCTATTGGATAAATTACTTTTCCTATTAAGGCACTTTCCAAATTAAATATAAATACCAAGCCATTATTTTTATCAGTTGTTCTTACATTCCATGTTATATCAGTAAATTGGTAATAACCAGGTTCCTAGCATTATAGCAACCCAAATTTCCTTGATGAGTGGGTTGGTGATTTGGGAGTATACTTTTTCCTGTTTGTTTTACTCCCAGAAAATAACTCATGTAGCACCAGGCTGTAGGCTATAGCATTATTAAAAACCAGTCATATAGACAGCTTTCTCATCTGCTTATAAAATGGAAGGTGTGATTCGGAACATGCCATGTGTCTGCTCCCCAGCGGGGTGTCTGCTAGTGCTGTCTGTGTCCATCTGCCTTCCTCTGGTGAGCATGGTGAGCAGAGGAGACCGTTGTCAGAGAGACCTTTTAGTCTGTTTCACAAACCTCTCCTAGGAATTCCCACAGCCGTGCTCATGGAGGCGTACTGACAATGAGTTAGAGGAAATACCCTTCTTAAGGCTGCACTGACTCCTCATCTGCCCGGTTTTCAGGTGGCTTGGGAAATGCTGGCATGCAGAGAAGTTCGTGAATAAAGAAAAAAGATGGCTGCGCATCTTTTCTATATACTATGACTGTATTATATAGAAAATAAACAATGCCATATTACTGTGTAATATATCACTGTGTGATACAACATTATATAGTACATTAAAGTCCAAGCAGATTGCAGACTAAAAAGAGTTTACTGTCTTTTAGGACAACTCTTCTCAAAGGTACTTTAAAAAATCCAGGTGTTAGGAGAAACCAAGATTCTACCAAGGTGAAATGCCGACTTCGGCAGATCAGAAGGGCTCCCTGCCTCTGTCATTAAAAGATACTAATAGGCCATAGTTAAGTCCTATAATTTATTCTTCAAACAATGCTGATAGCATAAGTACCCTGACTAATCATAATTATGCTCTAGTGCTTGAGCTGTAAACAGAAAAGAGATGAAGCATTTAACTATATGCCATTAAATAATGGAATGATCTTGTCAGGGTCTTTGTGTTATTTGCTAGAGATTGAAACCCTGCAGAAATCAAAATAGGAGTCACAGTGGGTGGCTAATTTTACCTGAGTTCTTCCAAGCTATATAATAACTCCTCATAATGGGATTCCCCCGCCCTCTCAGAGCCTTATTTATGATCATTAATTAATTAGGACTTAATAGTTGATGTCGTGATTATAAATCTAATTTTAGTTGCTATAGGTCATTGTATTCATGTGTATTTTCCTGTTTGACTGGAAAGATTGTCTTCAGATTGCTAGCAAAAGGAAAGCACTGTGAATTCATAAAGATGAAGCATTAAGTTGTTATGGAAATGAGTGGCGAAAGAGACTAAAATTCCCACATTGAATCCCCTTTCTCTAGTAATTTAATAAGTATTTATTTAATCACAATTATTTGCTCTCCTACTAGATGTTACTTCTTTTGCCCTTGTGTACTCACTCAGCTGAGTTCAAAGGCTCTAATTGTAACCTGCATTATAAATATTCACAGTGTGTAAAAAGGAAAAAAAAAAAGTGAGATTTCAGTTAGATAGGAGGAATAAGTTCGAGAGAGCTATTATACAATATAGAGAATACGGATAAGAACATCATAAAAAATACATAAGAAAGTATGTATGCTGGTGAGCTTAATTTAACCACTTCAAAATGTTTACATTTCAAAATGACATGCATATATATAGCACATATGGTTTTATTGTCCAGTTTAAAAGAAATTTATAAGCTGAAGCAGGAGGACGGCTGGCATTTCAAAGCCGGTATAGACTACAGGGTGAGATTCAGTATCAAAAAAACAAAACAAAATAAGGAACTAGGGTGATGACTTGGTTGGCAAAGTGTTTGCTTTGTAAGCATGAGCTGGGTTGAACTCAAGCCCCCAGTTCTGGGGAGGTAGAGACAAAGAGCCCTAGAGTTCACAGGCCAGCTGTCCAGCTGAACTAGAGAGAGAGTGCCAGGTACAGTGAGAGACTCTGTTTAAAGAGAAAGGTGGGGAGTGATTAAAAAAGACACTCAATATCACCTCTGGCCTCCACCTACATGTGGATGTGTACACACACACACACACACACACACACACACACACACATACACACACACGCACACATCAAAAGAGCCTAATTTAGGTGATAATTTTTAAAGTAAAATATGGATCATAAAAGAGGTAGTTTAACCAATAGCAGATATAAATTATTGTGTGATACAAAATGCATTTTTACTATATCTGAAGCCCTCAGCGTTCATTGATGTGTCAGTTAGTCCTGTTCATCAGATTCGTCCATCACTGTGTTGGGTGGGGCCTGTGGATTATAAAATAATGCCTTCGGTCTCTTGAGATGGTATTGATACTAAATAAAGTATTCTAGTACTATAGAGGGGGTGAGATTTAATGGTGTAGGTTGAAGACTTGGTAGAAGGAATCCAAGAGACTGGCCTCAAATACGAGGCAAGCTTCAGTAAGGAACAAGTAAGTCAGAGAGTGGAGACATGATGAGCAAGTGGGGCGGATAGTTACGAGCGTAGTGTTTGCCCGTTGCAACTGTGATACGATTGCTTGCTTTAAGGAGCGGTAAAGGATGTGTTGGAGAAAGAGGAAGAGGACAGTTATGGGGACTGGCTGTGCTCGTTAAGAGAAAGCCACAAGAGCTGTTCCAGTGAGCGGCAGAAATGCTAAAAAATGCTAATTTGTGAAAGTTTTGGTTTTGAATAGCTGTGATTTAGATGCTACTCTTCAGCACTAATAATATGGATAAAGGGAATGGTTGGGAAAACACAAAGGAACTCTGGTTAGTTTATACACTAAGTAACCTAATTTTCAGATTTTTACCTAATAGGAGTAAGAACCAGGAGGAAAATATACAAAAGACCTTATAAAGGAAGGAAGGCCAGCAGTTTCCCACATCTGACAGGAGACTGTTTCAAGACCCCCCTTCTGAGTCCTATAGATATTAGACCTTAAACTCCCAGCAGCCGTTCCTTGCCTCAAAATCCTGAGTGAAGAGATTCTTAATTACATATACATATGCACATATATTACATATATAATAAATTTTGTCTTATACATACTTGCCTATAATCAGGTTTAATGAATAAATTAGGTACACTAAGCTTACAATCACTAGTAAGACAGAAAAGTAATTTACTGTAAAAGATGATGTGGGTTGTGGTCTCTTTTTCTTTGACACTGTCTCATGGCACTCTGCCTACCATTCTTGCTACCCTTGGATACCTGGGCACGTAGCAAGCCAAAGCAAGAATGGGGCATGCTGCAGGATTCAATGACTGCCTAACCATAGCCTTGGAAAACTGTTGCTCAGATTTGCATTAAATGAGACAGAGACAGTGTGTGTGTGTGTGTGTGTGTGTGTGTGTGTGTGTGTCTGTGTGTGTGTGTCTGTGTCCTGTGTGTGTGTGTCTGTGTCCTGTGTGTGTCCGTTATGTAATAATTATCACTAATTGACAAGAAGGGACATTTCTAGACACAAGCCATCAGTCAATATAAGGGCTTCAAGTACAGTGTGGAATTGGAGATGAAGGTTGCCACGGAAAACACCTTTGTAGTGCATTGCGGCCACTTAGGAAAAATTCTTAAAACCAGTCTGAAAACACTAGGCGTTCCCCAAATAGAAATTCCACTTAAAACACTTAGGTGGGCCAGGCGTGGTGGCACACACCTGTAATCTCAGCACTTGGGGAGGCAGAGGCAGGAGGATCTCTGTGAGTTCGAGGCCAGCCTGGTCTACAAAGCAAGTCCAGGACAAACCCTGTCATGAAAAGCCAAAACCAAACAACAGCAACAACAACAACCAAACAACAAAGACCAAACGTTAAGTAGTAGGCATCTTAGAGATGGAATACCTAAGAATAATTATCAAGATGCTGCTTCTTACGTAAACAAGCATCAGAAAACATGAGCTACAGCCACCAAGTCATAAAGCCAGCATATCTGATTTAGAGATCGGTTAAGAGAATTAAAGTGTTATGCAATCAAATGTGTTTTAACCTCTGCTCTATCTTGGAGATATTCTAGACCTTTGTGTGTGTGTCCTTAGCTGAGAGAAAAAAAAAATGATTTGAATCTTATAAAAAGGAAGAGCAGCTAATGAGATAAGGTGAAGTTCTGAGGTTATATAACTCTTTGCATAACTTTAGCGGGACACATGTCTGACACAAGCTGAACTTACGAATCCCGAGTAGGTAAACAAATATTTTCTGACCTGTGTCACCTTACCCTAATGTAAATTAAGAAACTTGATCTCCATTATTTTCACACGATTGCCTCTCTCCTTGGAATGATTCCAGCAGTTCATTTTGTCTTTTATTTCTCCACTTCACATCCATTATGAATGAGCTTTTTATACTTCCAGTTGGATAGGCTCAAGTTCTGGGTCCAAATCAAGCCTGAAGACCAAGTTGTGTATTCGGCAGCTTTGAGCTGCCTTGCTCGGCGGCGGCAGGCCAGCCATCAGCCTTCACCTTCTAGAACTGCTGGAAATAAGAACCGACCACTTACCTGCCTCTTCTATATGAGTCAAGTTCTTCTTTTTAAATTTTTTAAAATTTTAATGATTTATTTGTATTTGCATTGGTGTTTTGCCTGCATGTATATGTCTGTGAGAGGGTGTCAGATCCTCCAGACCTGCAGTTAAAGACAGTTGTGAGCCGCTATGTGGGTGCTGGGAATTGAACTCAGGACCCCTGGAAGAGCAGCCAGTGCTCTTAACCACTGAGCCATCTCTTCAGCCCAGTCACATTTTTCTTACACCCTCCAGAAGCCCCTTAAATCACCTACAGAATATAGCATGTGTGCTCTGCCATGTGCCGTTCTTCCTTGTAAATCTCACACAGCCTGGTTTTGTTGTTGTTTTGCTTTTTGTTTTCTCATTTTTCAGTAGGTAACTGGCTCTTTCAGCTCTGTTCTTTTCTTGGAGATTCATTTTTAAGCCCCTGTCTGGGAAAATAGTTAGGTTTTTATTAAAAAAAATAATTTAAAGTTGGTTGTTATTTTATAAACTGGATGGTACTTAATATAGTTAGGTTTCTCTTCCTTGTCAGTTTTATTACTAAAAATTGCCTTTCTAAAAATAAATAAATGGAGCTGGGTGCGGTGGTACATAACTGTAATCTCAGCACTGGGGAGGCAGAGGCAGGCGGATCTCTGTGAGTTCGAGGCCAGCCTGGTCTACAAAGCAAGTCCAGGACAGCCAAGGCTACACAGAGAAACCCTGTCTCAAAAAATGAAAAAAAAAAAAGTGAATGGGGTTATTAGTCACTATTTAGATTAATTTTCAGTGATGTAAACAAACACAGAGAATGTTATATACATATCTGTATAATTCCATGGTAACATTTTAAAACCAATATTCTTGTTTTACAGTTGAAGCTCTGTATCAAACTACGTACCCAGAATATCTCCAGTACATTTACTTGGTGGCACCAATATCTCTTATGATGTTAAACCCTATAGGGTTTATCTTCTGTGAAATCCAGAAGTCGAAAGACTCTCAAAGTGCTTCTCAAAATAAAGTGAAGATTGTGGGACTTGGGTTTCTACGTGTGCTACAGAACCCCATCGTATTTATGGTCTTTGTTGGCATTGCCTTCAATTTTATTCTTGATAAAAAGATCCCTGTATATATGGAAAATTTTCTTGATGGACTTGCAAATTCCTTCTCTGGATCAGCCCTGTTTTACCTTGGTCTGACAATGGTAGGAAAAATAAAGCGACTGAAGAAGTCGGCATTTGTTGTACTTACTCTTCTCATCACAGCGAAACTGTAAGTTTAACTTATTAAACTTGGGAATTTTAGTTTGAGAAAGAAAAGCCTATTAACCAACTCATTGGGTTGTATTCCACCTATTTTTCCCTTTAAACATTAATCCTTGCTTATATAGTTGTTGTGATTTAAAGGGAAATGGACTGTTTGGTTATTGTAAAATTATTCTTTCCTCATCTTTTTTTTTTTTTTTTTTTTAAAAGATTTATTTATTTACTCTGTATACAGGGCTCTGCCTGCATGTACACCTGCAGGCCAGAAGAGGGCATCAGATCACGTTACAGATAGTTGTGAGCCACCATGTGGTTGCTGGGAATTGAACTCAGGATCTCTGGAAGAGCAGCCAGTGCTTTTAACCTCTGAGCCATCTCTCCAGCCCCCCAAAATTATTTTCTTACTGTGCCATGTAGGTTATTTTTTCTACTTTTCTGTCAGAAGATAAAGATTATTGATTTTCCTTCAGGCTCCCCCCCCCACATTCAGCTTTTGTGTAAAGTTTATCTAATATTTTCAATGCCTCAGTAAAATTGTACTTAGTTAATTTTTATGTTTCTGGGCATCAAACCCAGGACCATTTATGTGCTAGGTAACTGGTCTACCACTGAGCTATAGTACATCCTGGATCATATTTTTAAAATAAATTCTGCAGATTTTCTAAGTCCATCAAAAAAAGTAAAAGCATCTTATTGTTTAAGAATAATAACTTTTAATGTACATTATTTTTTAAGAATTGTGACCATGAGTTTAGTTGTATGTTCTAAATATAAGTAAATCGATATAAACAGTTTTGGTCATATTATCATTATTGGAACAACATTATGGTGGAAATACTTTTTAGTTGATAGTTCTTCAGCTTCTTGGCTTGTCAGCCATGGAGTTAACACTGCAATATTACCCAAAGTACTTAGGTCAAGCTTAGATATGGAATTCAACTCTTATAAAAAAAAGTTGATTTATAAATATATAAATTGTCATGGGACCAGGACAGTGTTATACATTTATATTTCCAAAATAAATAAAAATGAATATTTCAGAAAATATTTTTAGTGGCAATATGTTTTTCATAATACATGAGTTAGGATTTCCACTGTAATGTTTCAATAATGATAATGCTGTAATTTGAACGTTAATTAAACATTTCAAGGTTTTCTATTCTTATTAGATATTTGATTCTTTTTTAAAAAAAAAATGGGGCTGGACCTATGTCCGAGCATTGCCTGTTCTTTCAGACAACAAGGGTTTGAGTCCCAGGGCTCACATGGTCGCTAACAGCCCTCTGCAACTCCAGTTCCAGAGGGATCTACCTCCCTCTTCTGGCCTCTGTAGGTACTGCATGCACACGATACACAAAAATACAAGCAGACAGTACACCCACACGCATAAAGAAAAAGAAATATTGAAATTTACAAAAAGGAATTGCAGTGCCTTAGCTGCATGAACTGTCTGTTAAACAAACATCTAATGGTAATTTAGGACGGGGGAAGTTGCTGTTAAGAATTTGTCGCACAAGTATGAGGTCATGAGTTCGGTTCTGCAGCAGTCATGTAAAAAGCCAGACCCAGGAGCAGGAGTCTGCAATTCCAGCACTGGGAGGGTGGAGAGGCCCTGGGGCTTCCTGGCTAGCCAGCCTAGCCAACGCAGGTTCAATGAGTCATCTTGTCTCAGAAGCTAAGGCAGAAAGCAAGTGAGGAAAACAGCCAGTGCCAGCCCTTGGCTAGGCACGCCCTTGCATGCCAGTGTACAGTGCACACACCCACCATGCCAGTGTTCCTCTCTAGCCACTGCTGTGAGAGCGTGTCAGCTTGCTCCTTCTGAAGACGAGCCTTTCAGCCTAGTGACTGTGCTGTGTCCTCTCTACAGGGCGGTGAAGACTCTAATAATAGCCTCCTCCTCCCCCCCAGAGCTTCCCTTTTCAGTTGCCTTTGCTGGATCTTTCCTTTTTATTTACAAATACCAAGAACTAATTATTAAGATGCCTACTTTCTACTGCTCTTCAGAATCCTATTGGGCTGCTTTGTTGTCGTTAATTGAGCCATTTAAATACCATTTAACCATGAAGTTCATCTTTTTTCTCCCAAAAAGTTTAGAAATATTGAAAGAAATTACTAGGATTTTCAATCTTTTTTAAAAATTTAACATTTCAATTAACCAATAGAGGAAGCAAGAAAGCACCTATAATTATAGTGCTTACTTTTTTTTTTTTTTTTTTTTTTTTTTTTTTGCAAGAAAATGTTGTAAAAGTCTATTTCCCCTTTTATATTCCCTAATGGTTGAAATATTCTAGGACATTGTTCTTGAAATTGCTCCTAGCTGAATTCTTGACTTTCAACCAAAAAGTTCAGCAGCAATAAAAAGATAGGCATGGAAATACTTTTGCCTTCTGGGCAGAACAAGAATAATTCCAGATTGGCCAGTGCAGTTATGAGCAGGCACAGCCGGGCGTCGGTGCTAAGCACGGTCTGCGTCTCTTCCTTCCGCAGCCTGGTGCTGCCCCTTCTGTGCAGAGAGATGGTGGAGCTCCTGGACGAGGGCGGCAGCGTGGGGAACCGCACCAGCCTGGCAAATTACGCGTTTCTCTACGGCGTCTTCCCTGTAGCCCCGGGAGTGGCCATCTTTGCCACACAGTTCAACATGGAAGTAGAGATTGTACGTATCCACTGTTTCTCTCTAAGCGGGGTGGCTGCTGTGCCGAACAGGAGAGCGAAGTTGGGAACCGCAGAAAGCAGCGCTCTCCTAATGAGAATTTGAGATTTCTGAGCCATCTCACTGTAAATAAGGAGGTATTTTGTAGCACTGCATAACCATAGTTATTTAATACAGGAATCTTATTTTTCTACACTTTTTCTACCTTTTAAAACCTGTGCTCTAAGCCGGGCGTGGTGGTGCACGCCTTTAATCCCAGCACTCGGGAGGCAGAGGCAGGCGGATCGCTGTGAGTTCGAGGCCAGCCTGGTCTACAAAATGAGTCCAGGATGGCCAAGGCTACACAGAGAAACCCTGTCTCGAAAAACCAAAAACAAACAAACAAAAACACCTGTGCTCTTTTATTAGTCTTTGTTTTGTTTCAAGTAGTTTGCATCTGTGCTTATACTTAAGCATTAAAGTTATTTCAAGAGGGGTAATTTTGAATTTTGAGGGAAAAATCTATTTCATTGATTATAATTCAACCATCACAAGAAATACCCCACAATAAGCTGAGAAAGTTGCTAAATTAGTGGTATCTGTGTATATTGTTTATGATATGCACACTGTTAAGGGGTTCTGAAAGTAATATGAGGGACAATTCCACTGATTAATACGTTGGCCTCTTTTAAAATTCTATTTTTACTTTGGGTTCCTTTCACTCTTCTCCACCCCATTCTCTTCCAACCCCCAACGCGAGGTAGGAGAGAAATGTTAGTGGGGAGAAGGGGCGGAGCTCTCCTCGGCTACTTCCTGCTGTTCCCCTGTCATCAGGTTCGTTGGGGCAAATCCAGTCAGTTAGTCAGTCTATCAGTTAGTCAGTCTGTCTGTCTGTCTCTGTCTCCCTCTCTCTCTCTGTCTGTCTCTGTGTCTCTGTCTCTGTCTCTGTCTCTCTGTCTCTCGCTGGCAAACACCTTGCAGGAGGCAAATAGTTTGCTGCTGCAGACAATCTGAGTCAGCGCCATATCCCACACCTGGGATTTTAAAAAAAATTTGTTCACATAACCTGAGTTTTTAAAGACACCAGAACTTTCCACTACATTAATCTATGTCATATTTGGTAATTATTTTCTGTTAATTTGTTACCATACACCCCATAGTTTGTGAAGTAGTGTGGGAGAAAACTGTTTATAGATTTAATTAGACAGTTGAAAGGTGTTTTTCTAGAACCTGGAAGAGAATCAATCGTCAGCAACAGAATTTGTAGTATTTTTTTGTATGTACATATCATTGAACCTAGATTAGAAAGAAAGGCTAATGGAGTGATGTCTTATAAAGGAAGAATCCAGCATCAGATAATATGTTGGATCCTAAAATGTCCTTACTGGTTTTCATTTTCAGTTTAAAATGCACTAGTGTATTATGGGTGTTTAAATTGTTAAGCAGTTGTTCAAATAAGATTGTGACTCCTTCATTTGCCCTCACTTTGCAGATAACCTCAGGGATGGTCATAAGTACATTTGTGTCTGCTCCAATCATGTATGTCTCTGCCTGGTTACTGACCTTCCCCACCATGGACGCTAAGCCATTGGCATATGCCATTCAGAACGTTAGCTTTGATATAAGTATCATCAGTCTGGTGTCCTTGGTGAGTACGTTTTAGTGTCAAATTGAAAGGAAACCACAAAACAAGGTTGACAGTAACTACTAGTAGAAAATTATTTTTAAAAATACTTCTTAAAAAAAAACCAAAATAGACAACTACAACCTATCGAAAGAAAGAAAGAAGGAAAGAAAGAAATGTAATATCAATTTCCTACTTAACTAAGTTTGTTTTCCAATTGGGAGTTTTGAGTTGTATAGCAGGTGAGGCATATGACTTAGACTTGGATTTGATTCTTTGACCTATTGCGTGTGACCTATGTGCCTCTTTGGCGTTACTTAACCTCTCTTAGGCTTCGGGTTTTTTAGCTGTATAATTATTTCACCTAGTTCTATGGATTGTTTTAAGGTTTGAAATAATGAGATAAGCGTCCTATAAATAATGATCATCATACAAATATTTATCTATTTTAGAATCATAGGATCAGCAGAGGTCTTTGAGATCAAGATTGACCATTTATGTAAATGGAACTTCAAATAACTTTTCAAACCTGATCCTCCTAGCTCACGTATATAAGCTTTTTAGCAACTAGCGTCTCCTCACAGGTCAGATTGCCTGCTGAGTCCAGTCAGAGCTGTGGATTGGAAGAGGCATTGTTTCTAAAAGGAACGGACGCAAGAGTGGATGT
This sequence comes from Acomys russatus, assembly GCF_903995435.1. Lineage (NCBI taxonomy): Eukaryota > Metazoa > Chordata > Mammalia > Rodentia > Muridae > Acomys > Acomys russatus. Next base: position 13,317,547 of record NC_067160.1, read on the forward strand.
GTACACTAACAACAAACACACGCACGATTAATGTGAATTTTAGGAAATCCCATTGTCTATCACATGTTCTTGAGAATCTGGGCTGGAGAGATGCCTCAGTGGCAAAGAGCACTGCCTGCTCTTCCAGAGGTCCTGAGTTCAATCCCCAGCAACCACATGGTGGCTCCCAACCATCTAGAATGTGATCTGATGCCTTCTTCTGCAGATAAAGTACTCATATACAATAAATAAATTTTTTAAAAAGAAAGAAAGAAAGAAAAATCTATGTACTTTAATAAGAAGGTAGCTTGGGGAGAGAGAGGGTATCGACTTCTATCGGCAATTAGGGAAAAGAAGACCTTTAGCCAACGTGCTTCCGTGGGCACTATGAAGGAAGAATAGAAATTCAATCCTGGGGTTGGGGTGTAGCTTAGCTATAGAACATATGCTTAGCATGCATGAGGGCCTAGGTTCTGAGTGGTAGCCAGAAAAGAAAGAGAGAGGAGGAGGAAGAGGAGGAACAGGAAGAGGAGGAGGAGGAGGACAAGGAAGAAGAGGAGGAGGAGGAAAAGGAAACCAATCCTTTTAAATACTAGGAATAAAAGATTAATCTTGGTGTGGGAGGTATGTGTTGTTTGAAATAAGACTACCTGGAATTTAGACTCTTTGCTGGTGTCATAGAAATCAGAAAAGAAAAATTTAGAAAAGTCCTTTCTTAATTAATTGGCTGTGACATTGTGTCTTACCCTAGCCACTGAAGGTTGGCTTACTTAGAATATGGCCATGGTCAAGTCACTAATTCTTTTTTTAAAAAGATAGATTTATTTACTTATTTATTTTACAATTTTCTGCCTGCATGCCAGAAGAGGGCACCAGATCTCGTTATAGATGGTTATGAACCACCATGTGGTTGCTGAGAATTAAACTCAGGACCTCTGGAAGAGCAAACAGTGCTCTTAACCACTGAGCCATCTCTCTCCAGCCCCTCCCCCTTGGTTTTTCAAAACAAGGTTTCTCTGTGTAGCCCTGGCTGTCCTGGACTCACTCTGTAGATCAGGCTGGCCTCGAACTCACAGAGATCCGCCTGCCTCTGCCTCCTGAGTGCAGGGATTACAGGCATGCAGCAATGTACCTGGCTCAAGCCATTAGCTCTTAAAGAACTAATTTGTTAATCATGGGATCTCCCTGTGCCTTTTATTTCATGTTGGATACAGTAATTTATATTAATAATCTTCACTTTCAACGAAACATTAAAATTTCCTCTGGAATGAGGATAAAGAGGCTTCTCTAAAAATACTAATCACGGGACCAGGCCTAGTGGCACACATGTCACCTTTTAAGCGTTGGGAGGCTGGGACAGGAGGATCCAGAGTTCAAGGGCAAAGCCCATGTTACATAGTGAGATCCTGTCCCACATTAAAAAAGGTTTCCGACGTGCTGTTTAATAAGTACTTATAAAGACTGAGAAACATGAATGACTTGAACGTTTTGCCTTCAAGGTCTGGTCTCTGGCTATTCTCCTCTTCAGTAAGAAGTTCAAGCAGCTTCCGCACATGCTCACAACTAATCTACTCATCGCTCAGGTTAGTGGACCATAGACACTTAGGGCATGGCTTCTCCTGGGGCTAGTGGATCGCAGGAGAGACGGTTACTTTGTTAGAGTTCTCTTTCAGTTACAAAGTCAAAATGATTAGCAGATATGATCAATTATTACTTAAGTACAATTAGTTATTGCTTGTACGTGATATGTTGCAATGTCTTCAACCTTGAGGTTAGTAATGGCGCTCAGTGATAGCTTTGTATTTTTAAAATGCAAGCAGTTGAATCATTAAAAACCGAACTCTTCCGTGGGTGTGGTGACTCACACCTGTAAGTCCGAGGGTTTAAAAAGCTGATGCAGGAAGGTTGCTGTGAGTTTTAAATCAGCCTGTGCTGCAGAGTAGAACTGTCTAGAAGAAAAACAAAGAGAACTCACAACCCTGACTTTCAGTTAGGTCTTTGCATGTGGTCATGATGGAACGACGTTTGACATTTCTATGTAAATCGTTACTAGATAAGGCTAGAATTTAGAATATGGTCTTTATTTTAATTTAATATGTACATTGTTAAAGGCTCTATGGAAAGATGTTTTTTTAAATCATAAAGCTTGAAATTTAGTAAAATCAATATGTAATAGTTGACGATTAGCAATAGTTTTAAATGAATGATAGTTTTCCACGAATAAAACTTTAATGGGTATGATTAGATTAATAGGTTTTTTTTTTTTCTGTTATGGTATTAAATCGTACAATTTACTTTTAGCTACTTACAAAATCTTTTAATAATTTTTTTTTCTTTAGTCTATTGTTTGTGCTGGAATGATGATATGGAATTTCGTTAAAGAAAAAAATTTTGTTGGACAAATTTTGGTGTTTGTCCTGTTGTACGGCTCTCTGTACAGCACCTATCTATGGACAGGTAAGTTGGCTCATGAAAGGACAGTTAAAGTCTGCCTGCCCCTCCCCCCAGCCCCTCTCTCTCCCTAAGGGACCTTAGCATCTACTGATCCTGTTAGCACAGGTCAAGGTGTTTACTTAGTTTGTTACACACACACACACACACACACACACACACACACACACACACACACACACGGTATCTGCAAAGCTGAGTTATCTACTGAGTACACTATTACTGCCTGGCTCAGAGCCCTCAATGGCTCAAGGCCAGTGTTAGCATAGTTCCCCCTAGGAGACAGCAGGTGGTAAAAAGCAGAAGTGAGGTGTGTCCCAGTGCTCGCTGCTAAACACCTACCAACCATGAACTGTGCCTTTGCCTCATACAAACTAACTACCTTCCGGTCTTCTGTTTCATTACTTCTTCTTCTTTTTTTTAATTGGTTTTCTTTTTATTTTATGTACATTGGTGAATGTGTGAGGGTGTCGGATCCCCTGGAACAAGAGTTACAGATAGTTGTGAGCTGCCATGTGGGTGCTGGGAATTGAACCCGGGTCCTCTGGAAGAGCAGCCAGTGCTCTTAACTGCTGAGCCATCTCTCCAGCCCCCTGTTTTAATACTTCTGAAGCCGGCTTGCAGCACGCTACAGGGATATTCTGAAGACAGAGTAAAGTATGGCTATTTATGTCTGGTATACAGCAGACACTTAACAGATGGAAATCTACTAGTCATTTAATAGAGGGGGAAAGTGGGCTGGAGAGGTGGCCCAGAGGTTAAGAGTACTAACTGCTCTTCCAGAGGTCCAGAGTTCAGCAACCACATGGTGGCTCACAGCCATCTGAGAGGAGAGCTGGCGCCCTCTTCTGGCCTGCAGGGGTACATGCGGACAGAGTACTGTATTCATAATAATAAATAAATAAAATCTTTAGAAAAGTAGAGAGGGAACATTTGTAAGAGGACGTCGAGGGGCTGGAGGGATGACTCTGTGGTTAAGAGCACTGACTCCTCTTAAGGACCTAGTTTTGAGTCACAGCACCCACATGGAGGCTCACAACCATCTGTAACTCCAGTTCCAGGGGATCCAAAGCTCTTTACTGGTGCCCATTGGCACCAGACATGCACACGGAGCACAGACATACAGGCAAGCAAAATACTCATTAGATAAAGTAATTTTTTAATTGTAAAAAAATAGAGGTCCCAGTGAGAAAGGATACTCTTTCCACTGACTCCAAAAAGAATGACAAACTGTTTCACTCGACACTGCTATTTTGAAATGTAACATTCGTTCGGGAGCAGACATTCCGGCATGTTTGTCTGGATGTTGTTGTGTTCATACCACAAGTTTCAAACTGCAAAACAGTACCGGAAGGGGCAATCATACAATGGCTAGTACACAAGGGCCAGGAAGTGACCGTGGTGGGAAGACCTTTGATTTCATGCCCTGAAGATCAAAAGCTGGTCCCATCTAAGTCTGTAAGCCATTTGAAGGGAAGCAGAAGTGTGGGGAAGGATTGTAGAACGGCAAACTCTCCGCCAACAGAAGGCAGTCTGTGCTTCTTTGAGGCAAGAAGACCTGTCATAGCATGAGTCTTGTCATGAGACGTCACGTGAAAAGAACCTAGAGACTGTATTTCCAAATTTAGGTGGCCCAGAGGGATCTCTAGTACCCCAGTTTGTTCAGGTGGAGTTTGTAATGAGAGCGAGAGAATAACAACGAGATCAGGCTGTCAAAAGGCCCCAACTTTCTCCAAAACCTTCAAATGTGCAAGCTGAGATCCATATACAGGGGGAAGAGGTCCCCCTCAGTCACAGTCACAGGGGAGGGGAGTAAGGGGAAAATGGGAGGGAGGGAGGAATGGGAGGATACAAGGGATGGGATAACAATTGAGATGTAATATGAATAAATTAATAAAATATTTTTTAAAAAAGAATTTAGGAATTCACCAGTGCAGTGAAGGTGTCCTGTGATCGTCAGAGTATTTTAAATACAGCTCAATTTTGTGGCTCAGTTGTTCTAGGCAAAGACAAAATCCTAGAGCCGTTCAGTGCATTTAAAACCTCATGTCCAGCCATTTTCAGATTGGTTTACAAATCATCGTCACCGTTTCTGCCCTATCTGCAGAGCAAAGAACTTGCTTTGTTCTTCCTTTAAAATCAGTTGCTGCCTAACACTTCAGCTAAGTCCTCTACCAGTGAAGCCCCAAGCTTTGTGTGCTAATTAAACAATTCCAAATATACATGAAATGTGTAAATAGACAATTTCCCCACCTTTGTACTGGTCCAGTTTGAGTATTTTATTTTGCAAGTTATGATGAAAGCAAGACCAAAGAGCTGAGCTGACCTAAGCAGGCCTTCCCGGCTTCCTCAGCAGGTGATACAAGACTGTCCTCTGACAGCTGCAGTTCTTCACAGAGCCAGAAGAATCAGAATTTCAGGGTGCCAAGCCCTTCTTGGGGGACCTCAGTCTCTGTTTACGTTAATCCTAGTTTAAAGTGTTAATTATCAGTACCCATTTATGTTAATTCTAACGTAAGTGTTAATTATAAGAAAGGATCTTATTCTGCTAATGTAGATCACAGCTTGAAATGTAAAACGGAACTCTGCTCCCATTTCTTTTTGTTTTGTTTTGTTTTTAGGTTAGCTTCAGTTACTCCCACATACAGAGTTGTAATGTGGTTTATTTCACTCTCTTTCCTCAAACTACGAGAGAGTCTTCATTTGACTGTACGGTGTAACACCTTTAGGCCTCCACTTAGCTCACACTCAATATTTGAAGCAACATCTAAATTCTGAATAATGAGACTATTTAATTTATAAGGTGGACACAGGTGATTATCGTTGAGACTATGCCAAAAGACTGAAAAACTCTCCTAAAGACATAGTATTACCAGATCCTGAAAAATACATCGTAGGAATCCCAGGACAGTTTCAGAAGTTCACTCTGTGCTCCCCAATGGCTGGGTCTCTGCGCCACTCTGCCCTCTGCAGCCCAGGCAAGCCCTTGCTTCTCCCACATTCCTTCTTCCTACAGCGCTCAGACTCTGTAGTCTTGTGGAGCTTGTGAAGTGCCAGGTGTACAAAGGACAGCATCAGGCATATGGACACATTCAAGAAGTTGAAAATAAGCTGGGTGTGGTGGAGCGTGTCTATCATTTCGGCACTCAGAAAGCTGAGGCAGGAGGGCCGAGAGTTTAAGGACAGCTGGGCCACCTAGCAACCCAGTCTCAAAAAACAAAACAAACAAGAACTTGAAATATGCATATCTGTGTTAGGTTTGTGTCACATTTGTATTAAGTTTATATCATATCGTTATAAAGCGTCAGCCCTGCGTTTGAAGCATTTTCCAAAACCTAACCTGGGTAAGAAATCTTTACGCTTCTTAGCACCGATAAAATGGCATCACTCTGAGAAGTGTTCTGTGTACAGTTAACTTTTCCAATTCGACTTAGATTCTAATCACATAAATGGAAACAGACAGACGACAACAACAGGCCACTGTGGCTTTTTGAGAAGAAATCCTTTGGTAAATTCAGATTTGTGTATAGAAAGGATGATTCTAGGAAAGAAAACTCAAATGATTTTTAATTTAGAAAAATTGCTTCAAAGCTGGGCGTGGTGGCGCACGCCTTTAATCCCAGCACTCAGGAAGCACAGGCAGGCGGATCTTTGTGAGTTCGAGGCCAGCCTGGTCTACAGTGTGAGTCCAGGACAGCCAGGGCTATTACACAAAGAAACCCTGTCTTGAAAAAAACAAAAAGAAAAGAAAAATTGCTTCAAACAACATGTATTTATGAAGAGGAAATTTTGGAGCAAAATCTAGACTACTATTTTAAAAAAAAAGCATGGTGGTGCACACTTGCAACCTCAGGACTCGGGAAGTGGAGGAAAGCTGTTGGCTCAGCTGGGCTACTCAAAAGCCAGCCACACAAAGTCACTAAAGCAAATAGAGACTGGACCAGAGTACCCAAATAAGTGTGCTGCTGCCTTAGAGAGTAAAGTGCTGCGATTCTGCTCAGTGTCAGGAGGAGTCATTATTTCTTTTACAATCTTGGTTTCTTGTTCCTAGGCCTTCTAGCAGTTTCTTTGTTTCTTTTAAAAAAGCGTGAGAGTATACAGATCCCCGTGGGAATCATCATCATATCTGGCTGGGGGTGAGTGGCCGTTTTCTGTTTGCTTGTGGGCTTCCATATGCAGAGCTGCTTGTTCATTCTCTCTCGCTCTCTCACAGCATACCCACGCTCCTTGTTGGTGTGTTGCTGGTAACTGGAAAACACAGTGGAGACAGCATCGACTCAGCCTTCTTTTATGGAAAAGAGCAGGTAGAAAGAGTTTATTGGCAGTTCCCTTTCGAGAACGTCTCTATTTAACTAGTTTGTGTACTTTGATGTAATATCAAAATTAGATTGAAAATATATTTTCTTTATTGTATTTATTGTACATGAGTGTTTTATCTGCAGAAGAGGGCATCAGATAACATTATAGATGGTTGTGAGCCACCATGTGGTTGCTGGGAATTGAACTCAGTACCTCTGGAAGAGCAGGTGGTGCCCTTAGCCACTGAGCCATCTCTCCAGTCCCCGAAAATATATTTTAATTTATTGTATAAGGCATTGGTGATTTTATATGATCTTGTGACACATCAAGATGTGAACATTTTTACCTGAAGATTTCTAAATGCTTGCAGTTTGGTTATTTTAAAATTTTTATTTATGTAAAAAGAACTTAACATTAATACCATGTCCAGCTGGTACTCATAAATATTAGCTATACTTTTTAATGCTCATTTCTATAAGAAAGCCTCTATTCACTGAAGTGTGGTCGAACTGTACACAGCATTCAGAAGTGATAAAGGGTCTGAAAGAAATCATTTGGCTACTTAAAGGAAAACAGCGACTATATTGTTAGCCACTTGCTGTACAATGAGACATCTGAGAAACTTGTATGATTAAAGGCAAACCATAATTTCTTTATAAGTAAGTCACATTCCTTCCATACTCCTACCCATTTTGAAGAAACATTGTTCTGTGGTATTTAAAGCCATACAGATACATTTTTCTATCAAAAAGGTGTTTTAAATTTTTTTTTACTTATTTATTTTTATTTTATGTGCATTGGTGTTTTGCCTGTATGTATGTCTGTATGAGGGTGTCAGATCTCCTGGCAGGTGTGAGCTACCATGTGGGTGCCAGGAATTGAGCCCAGGTCCTCTGGAAGAGCAGCCAGTGTTCTTAACCACTGAGCCATCTCTCCAGCCCCACAAAAAGTGTTCTTAAACCTATTGTACTAAGGTTATTAAGATGAGAGTATGAGAACTGGCCTAACATCTTTTTCTGATGCTGGCAGATGATCACTACAGCAGTCACCCTGTTCTGCAGCATTCTGATAGCTGGTGTGTCACTCATGTGCATGAACCGTACCACCCAAGCTGGCCACTATGAAGGTTTCGGCCAATCTCAGAACCACAAACCAGTAGAGCCTGGAAGCACTATGTTTGAGGAGAGCCCGGCACCGACAAATGAACCAGAACTCTTCCCGAGTTCCATTCCAGAAACAAGTATGAGCCCTACGTATATTTTAAAACAAACAAAAACTGTCACTTGTATCCTAGGTGTTTTTGTTTAACAGAAATTTACCACACTTCTCTGGATGTTATAGATTTTTGTCAAGTAAACAACTTGAATAGTTCCATTAGAGCTTCATTCATTAATCTGAGATTAATGTTTTGTTGGATTCTAAGACTTCCAAGAGAGCTTGGTTGGCTGGCTGGCTGGCTGGCTGGCTGGCTGGCTGGGTGGCTGGCTGGCTGGCTGGCTGGCTGGCTGGAACAGGGTCTTACTCTGTAACCCAGGCTGAGCCTCAAATCACTGATCCTCCTGCTTAAGCCTCCTGAATGCTGGGATGACAGACATGAGCCACCATGCCCCTTTTCAGTGCTGGGGATTGAACCCAGGACCTCAGCACATGTTCAGAAAGTGTTCCACCTCTAAGCCACGTCTCCAGCTTTGACCTGAGAATTTTGGAAGAAGTGAAAGGAAGGAACATCCTTCCTAGGAATCTAAACATTTACTACTTTAACAAAATTTTATCAGACAAGTGCCGTCAATAAAATGAATTTTAAGGAGAGACCTAACTTAAGTTAAGGTTAATTGGGCTGGAGAGATGGCTCAGTGGTTAAGAGCACTGACTGCTCTTGCAGAGGTCCTGAGTTCAATTCCCAGCACCACATGGTGGCTCACAACCATCTATAATGTGATCGGATGCATACTGTATACATAATAAATAAACTTTAAAAAAAAAAAAAAAAAGGTTAATCATAGAAATTATCTGTCTACAAATTGTAGTCCACAAGCCAAATCAGACTTAGCACCTGATTTTGTGTAGTTTCTCAGTTAAGAATGATGATGATGATTATATATTTTTAAAAGATTGATATCAACTTAAGAGATTTTTCTATGAAATTTGAATCCCATCTACAGCTTTGTGGGATGTAGTCACAACCATCCACTTACCCGTTGACTGCGGCTGTGTTCACACTGGAATGGCTGAGTTGACTCATTGCCACAGAGCCCGAGTGGCCGCTATGAAAGATGCTTGGTTATTTTATTTTATAGCATGTAGTCCATCGCCCAGGGAAGTCAGAGCAGGAACTTAAGGTAGGAGCTGACCTAGTGGACCTGGAAGAGTGCTGCTCTCTGGCTTTCAGTCTTACAGCACCCAGGGCCACCAGCCCAGGGATGGCACCGCCTACGGTGAGCTAGACCCGCCCTCATTAGTCATCAGTCAAGAAAATGCACCACAGGCTTGCCAATGATCAGCCTGGTGGGGGCATTTTCTCCACTGACGTTCTTTCTTCCAGAATGACTCCAGCTGGCATCAAGTTAACATAAAACTGGCACCATGACACTGACTTCCTGTCACCTTGACACACAAATATATCACCGTTAAGCCAAAACCTTTTCCTTTTTTTCTTTTTTGGTTTTTTGAGATAGGGTTTCTCTGTGTAGCCTTGGCTGTCCTGCACTCACTTGTAGACCAGGCTGGCCTTGAGCTCACAGAGATCCACCTGCCTCTGCCTCCCACGTGCTGGGACTAAAAGCATGCACCACCATGCCCGGCTCCCTTTTCCTTTCTTATTCATTTCCAAGGTCTTAATATTAATACCACAATATAAAACATTCCAACTTTTAAAATCCCCACAGTCTTTAATAATTAAAATACTTTTAAAAGTTCAGTCTCTTTAAAACTGTCTCTCTAAAGTTCCAAAGTCTCGCTGGGCATGGTGCCACATGCCTTTATTCACAGCACTCAGGGAGGCAGAGAGAGGCGGATCTCTGTGAGTTCGAAGCCAGCCTGTTCTACAAAGCAAGTCCAAGACAGCCATAGCTACACAGAGAAATCCTGTCTCAAAACAAAACATAACAAAGAAAACCCAAAAAAATCAAACCAATAGCTAAACAGATAGATAGATAGATAGATAGATAAAATAAAATGAAATTCCAAAGTCTCTAAAATAACCAAGGCTCCTGTAAAATTAAAAATAAGTTAAATATTTTCTTACTCCAAGAGAGAACCAGGTCACAGTCACATTCAGATCAAAGCAAAAGCAAAGTCCAGCCACGTCAAACATCTAGGACTCACAATCTGAGCCCCACAGGGCTTGCACAGCACACACAGCTTAGCTCCTGGCCTTAGGCCAGCTCCAGTCTGCCCTTGGTGGCCGTCCCGTGGCACTGGCATCCCCAAAATGATGGCACCACCCGCAGTGGGTAGGTATCCACATTTTATTCATCTGTTTCCCTGCTGAGAGACATTTAATTTGCCGTAAAAGCATTTCTCTGTTGGGAGGGACGCATCAGTGGACATCTGTATTCAGACATCCTTGAACACCCAGCGAGACTCTTCTAAAGGTGGAATTTGTGAGTCACAGGAACTAGAGTAAACCCATTTCTCTGGGTCTGCTTCCAGCTTTCCTTGGCCTACACCTATATTGCTGGGATCTCTTCCTGACTTCTTTATTTTCAGACATCCTTCTTCAGGATTTCTAAGCAAAGCTCACTAGTTTCCCTCTCAAGCAAAGGAGCCAATCAGAGCAAGTAGTTACCCGTGCATGGGTGTCCAGCGTCTCCCCTGACCTCTGTTTTCCAGTGTCTGCTAGATCGTTCAAGTTCCCTTGTCACAGGGCTCCCTGTCCCCCGTCATTCCTGGATCCAGTCTAGCTCATGTCAAATGGCCAAACTAACTTTCCTCATGGAGCTCTGGCCATATCAGGCTCCTGCTGTGGTGCAGGTCAAGACCCTCAAGGCCCTCCAATCCAGAGTGTTCTGCTCGGCCTCTGGTCTTCATTCTCTTCCTGTGTGCACTACCGAGCTCTCTGTGCTACACCCCAGACTGGCACTTGTGAGTTTCTCACCTCTCTTTCAACTCTTGCTGCACAGCCCTTAAACCTGGGCTCACTCTCGATTTGTGATGACATCATCGGGATTTGATTCTTTTTTTTTTTTTTGGTTTTTCGAGACAGGGTTTCTCTGTGTAGCCTTGGCTATCCTGAACTCACTTTGTAGACCAGGCTGGCCTCAAACTCACAGCGATCCACCTGCCTCTGCCTCCCGAGTGCTGGGATTAAAGGCGTGCACCACCATGCCCGGCCGGAATTTGATTCTTTCGAGCTTTTTGGCCATCTTCCTTTCAAAGCTGAAGTTCCGTGACATCTTCACTGAAATGCTGCATGCTGCTTTCCCTAACCCCAGGATTCTTCTTCGAACACGCCCAGCCTCCTTCCCTTCTTCACTTTCTTAGCACTCTGCCATTTATACTCTAAACCAGTCCGATCTGGGGCCGAAGTAGAAGACCACCACCTTTAGATAGCCGACCATGTCTTCCTGCGTGAATGTTTTAGGATGGCTGCCAAAGGTTAACACCTCTGGGAAGCACTAAAGAAGGGTTGTAAGAGACCCTTGGGAGACTTTGGCATTTACCTTTCACCTGGCTTCTAGAAACAGCAAAAGACTGAACCATAGACTCTAAGCCCTGTTGCTATCATCACCAGCAAGAAAACTAATTTGAGCCTATCTTGTAAATAGGACAGCTTATCTGCTATGTCCATAGGAAACTTGCAATACTTTTGTCTCCTTATTTATAATACTAATTTCATGGCAATGCTTTTTGTTTGTTTGTTTGCTTGTTTTTGGCTTTTCAAAACAGGGTCTCTGGGTTAGCCTTGGCTGTCCTGGACTCGCTTTGTAGACCAGACTGGCCTCAAGACCTATGACTTTTGCATTATAAATAGTGGGAAATTTCGGATCGCACTATTTTAGTATGTGATCTAGACCTGGGTAATATGGCTGGAGAGGGCTGGTTCCATGGTTAAGAGCACTTGCTGCTCTTGCATGAGCCTGGGTTCAGTTCCCGGCTCCCACATGGTGGCTCACAACCATCTGTAATTCCAGGTCCAAGGGATCAGATGCCTTCTTCTGGTCTCCTTGCACACCAGGCACACACATGGTACACATACATACATGTAGGCAAAATACTCATGCACATAAAACAGAAATATGTAAATCTTAAAAATAAATCTTAAGAATAAACAAAACATTCTTTGTTTAATAAAAAAATGTTTTGCTAATAAAGAGAAAGCTGATGGGCTACTGATTAGCCTTTATATTTGAATGAAGAAACTGCAAAGTAGGTTTTGTTTTTTACAGAGGCCATATTGTTTACTTATGTATACATGTGTATGCACACATGCATTCATTCCTTGTAGGTATGTCATTGCAATGTACTGGCCTCATATATTTTCTTTTTATATTTTATATCTTTTTTTGTAATTTTATTATTTAAACCTTCACATTTTTGATGATAACTTATTTTCTTTTCTGTTATTCTGTGGTTCTCTTTTTAACCTTGAGGTGGCATTATTATCTTAATTTAAAAGCATTTGTAATGGCTTATAGATAATAGCTTTTACACTTTCAAATCCTTTTGCTTTTACGTATATCACAGAAGAACTTAAGCATATTATCAATGAGAGGTTAAGCCTAAGTATTACTCATTTTTCTAGCATATACATTTTAATGGCTTACCACTGAAGTTATTATTCTGTTAATATTGCAGTCCTTGTCAGGAAGCACCATGCCTATATAACTGTAAAAAAAATTATCTGAAGAAATAAATATATAAATAAACACGTTTACAAACATAATAAATAAAACCAGGAAAATTACAGCCGTGTAGCAGGCGTCTCACTGTGGCTCATGTAGAGCAGCCTGCCCGTAAACCAGCCAGAGCTTCGGCGTGTGTGCGTGAAGGGAAAAAGGTGGGGACCCGCTTCGACCGCCTCTTCCAGACTCGTAGGATCTGCGTGCTTGAGGGAAATGACAGCTAAAAAGAACCTACAAGAGGATTTTACCGACAGCCTCCAGATGAGGCTTCCGGGCGAGTGTAAAGAACCGTCCAGAAAGAAGGGGCCGCCTTTGCCTGATAGCTGGGGTGGGCGGATGGAGAGTCCAAGGCGCAGGTGACTTCCATTGAGGGCGCCATTGGTTTGACTTTTCCATGGTAAACAACAGAGCCACTGTGTTTATGAAAGTGATGAATGCAAGTCTTGCGTTTTTTAGGAAATGGTTTTGAATTCTTAGTTTCCAAAGCACGGTGGAGAGGAAGCGAGGGGATGGTGTAAAGGCTCTGGTCATTTGTCTGACACTGTTTAATTGCCCACTGCTGTATAGGCACACCTGGATATGCTCCCGTACAGAAAAGGTTGCCAGGGAGACAGCGTAGGGGCGTGGCCATGGTTTGGCACTCTGAACTTGTGCGTTTCTGTTGTGTCTGGGTTCTACCTTCACATGCTATTTCATCTTTCTAGGTTGCTGCTCTTGCTCCTTGGGAAATGGTGGAGTACACTGTTCATCAGTAGAGCCAGCGACAAACACAAGTGCCAGTGAGCCGATGTCTTCTTCCTTTGAGAAAAGTAAGTAAGCACTTACTATGAGGATGGGCTTAGGGGGGTGAAAGAAGGCGCTTCACTATACTGTATGTGAGAAGAATACTGCACAGGCTTTCTACTGAAGCCGTGCCTTGTAGAACATGCCTTAAGAATATGTTTCCAGGGGCCTGGAGAGATGGCTCAGAGGTTAAGAGCACCGTCTGCTCTTCCGAAGGTCCCGAGTTCAATTCCCAGCAACCACATGGTGGCTTACAACCACCTGCAATGAGATCTGGTGTCTTCTTGTGGTGGGCAGGCACATGTGTGGGCAGAATACTGTATAAATAATAAATAAATCTTAGAAAAAAGAATATGTCTCCAACAAGAAGGGGGAAAATTATAATAAGATCATAATCATAGACACAGAACACTCATTTAAAATTTTAATTTATTTTGTTTTTGTTTTGTTTTGTTTTCTGAGACATGGTTTCTCATGTAGCCCTGGCTGTCCTGGACTCACTTTGTAGACCAGGCTGGCCTCAAATCTACAAAGATTGAAGTTTGGTCTTCTTTCTTCTTTTAAAAACTGGGACTGCCTCTTCGCTTTATTCTCTGGGACCAGGACTAGTTTATTAGTTAGGCTCTTTAATAAAATGCAAGAGGTAATAGTATATTTGTTTCATGGTTTGTCAAAATAGGACATAATAGGGTGTTTGTGGCTTATGTGGATTTATCACAGATGAAACTTTATTAAGTCAACCTTTAAAATTATATGTGAGCTATATGAAGTGTGTCTAAACTATGTATCATAACTATATAACAATTTTTTTTCAAGACAAGGTTCCTCTGTGTAGCCTTGGCTGTCCTGGACTCACTTTATAGACCAGGCTGGCCTCAAACTCAGAGATCCACCTGCCTCTGCCCCACAAGTACTGTGATTATAACACAAAATTTGTAGACAGAGACCTTTGTTAACTATATAGAAGGAACCACTACGTTCTACTTGTGCATTTTCAGAGACTCTACAACTAAGAGTCTCTAACATAACCTGAGGGCGTTCTCCAGGGCCGCCGACAGCTAGGTCCCGGTTCTTAGCTGAGCGTACCTCTGTGCTGTTTCTCTTGGGAAGTCGTTAGGGGCTTGAAACAATCACACCTGTGCTCACTGTTTTGTAGCCGACCACTGTGTGAGTCGCTGCGAGTCCCAGAGCTGCGTCCTGGCCCAGGAAGAAGAGCAGCATCTGCAGAGTGGAGACCCGCAGCTGACGCGGCACGTCCTGCTGTGTTTGCTCCTCATCATTGGCTTGTTTGCTGTAAGCGTTTCTTCGGCTTCTATTTGGGGTTGTTTCTTTAACTATTTGGCTTTTCTCAGAGAAATTGTTTTGCAGAAGTATTGTAGGTTGGGTCGTCTGAGGAAGGGGATACATCGCGAGGAAGGGGACACATCGCGAGGAAGGGGACACAAAGAATGAATTTTTTTTACTCTGTTGCCCAAGCACCCCAACGGTCTGTCCTCCTTACCGTCACTGACTTGTCTATACCCTTGAGTCTGGAATTCGTCAAAAGAAAAGAGTATCTTCCTGATGTGTGCAGTGCACAAACAGCTAAACTATCTCTCTAAAGATACTTTTCAAATAAACTTTATAAAAAGTAATTTTAGGGGCTAGAGAGATGGCTCAGCAGTTAAGAGTACTTGCTGCTCTTGCGGAGGACACAAGTTTGGTTCTCAGAATCTGCAACCACTGTCTGAATCTCCAGCTCCAGGGGATCTGACGCCCTCTTGTGGCCTCTGTGGGCACCAGGCAAACGCATGGTGAACATACGTGACACAGGCACACACTCATATACATAAGTCTTTAAAAAATTTTTTCATAATGTAGAGTAAACAAGAAGAGTACCCATCATACTAATGCCTTCTAATTTTTCCTTTTTCATTGTTAATTAGTCTTTTTGTGCTGGGGATTGACCTCTGACCTCTATCCTCAGCCCCGCCTGCTAATGTTTTTAGCACACTCTACATGGTTGTAATAGTACGTTCAGGAGTCTAGGTTACTTTTTTTCACCTGTGTCGAGCAAGGCCACTTGGCTGAAGTGTTCGAAGCTATTGTTTTAAATTATTTCCCAATAACCCCAGAAAAGCAACATCATAATTTATTCAAATACTCTTCATTAGTTGTTTATAATTCTTTAAAATGTTATAATAAACACCTCCAGACGTTATACTTCCTACTGGTAAGCTCCCAAATTTGAGAAACTCACATCAAAGTCTATAAATATTCCTATGACACAAGTGCATTCTACAGATTCTTTTCCAAAGGGTTAGTGTGTCTCTATAGAGTCCTCATGGCAACACCAAACACGGAAGGGTTCCTCTTTTATAAGTTCAGTACTTTACTTTATTGTGTACATTTCTTTAATTATAGAAGGATTTTTCCTTGTTATCCTTGTTTGCGAGTCATCGGTTGTTACACAACTCCTTAGGATGGTTCTCAAGTATGACCTCCCCAGAGATGGGAGATGGTCCCAAAGCCTCTGCAGCCTCTTCACACTCGGACGCTCATTACACAGCATAATATTTGCCAGCAACACTTAACGGCCATCGAAGAACAAAGGACAAAAAAAAAAAAAAAAAAAAAAGAACTGCTGCCAAGAACCGCTGCTCAGTGATATAATTGTTTTCATTGTGTCAGACTAATTTTAAAATCCGTCCTGTGTAGGCTAGTCGGCAGCCCTGATATGTTATGTAAGCTTCTGTATTATGGCTCATGTCTTCTCCCTTCAGATCTGATCAGAATAGACGCTGTTGAGTGGCATCTGTCAAGAGGAGAGGTTGAAACCTCTTGTTTGAACGACACGGCTTCTACATTCTCTTGATGTTTTTCCCTTCACTCCTTCCCCCTAATTATTAGCGAGATAAGTTATACTGCGCGTGCGTGTGGTATGGAGAGAAATGATTCTTGTGCTTAATTTTCAAGTGCCCCTTCCCTCCCCCCCCCACTTTTACAGAATCTCTCTAGTTGTTTGTGGTGGCTGTTCAACCACGAGACTGGACGACTCTACGTTGAGTTGCAGTTCTTCTGTGCTGTGTTTAACTTTGGCCAGGTATTTATTTCCTGAGAACTGAGGGGGGCTCTGTTTCTTGGGTGAGTTGATTGGGGGGCGGGTGGGGTGCAGATGTTGTTTTCTTTTAAATCAAAAGGGTTTAGTTTGTTTGTCAGCTGCTGGCACGCGTGACGACAGCTGACAGCTGCGGCCTGTCTCCCCGTAGAGAGGAGTTATTATATTGGTTGAAGTCATCAGAATGTACACTGAGTGTTTCCACCAGAAATACCAAATACTTTTTTCCCCCCCTTTGGTGTTGAGATGTGAATGATAATTTAAGTAGGAACAAGATGTCCTCAAATTCTTCTTAAACTTCTTATGATCTTAATGGCTCACTTTGGAAAATAATTTGCTTCTCTGAGTCTTTAGTTTGGACACTTACACAACTACACATCATATGCCTTTTTTTTTTTTTTTTTTAATGACAGGGACTTAAATCAGTATTTTTTAAAATGATGTGATGTGTAATACATTTCAGCACAGAGAATGGCAGCCTTTCCCTGAGAGTCTACCATGTGCCAGCCATGGTTAGGGCTTTTACATTCATTATTGCATGTAAACACCAAAATACACACAAATAGATACTATCATCCTCCTGCCGTGATACTATTAACATTGGTGTTTAAGGCCTGGCGTTCAGAGGGCTCTGGGTTCAGTCCCTAGCACAGAGACAAAAAGAGCTATTTAAGGAAAATAACAGCTTACAAATTGGGAAATATTTTATGTGCAAGGTTTAAATTTTGATCTTATCATCAGCCTGCTTTTCTTACCCTTTCTTTCTTTCTTTTTACTCTCTCTCTCTCTCTCTCTCTCTTTTCTTTCTTTCTTTCCCAAGACAGGGTTTCTCTGTGTAGCTTTGGTTGTCTGGACTCCCTTTGTAGACCAGGCTGGCCTCGAACTCACAGTGATCCGCCTGCCTCTGCCTCCCGAGTGCTGGGATTAAAGGCGTGCACCACCATGCCCGGCCCTCCTTTCTTTCTTATGGTGCCAGGGACTGGATTTCACTCAGGGTTGTGTGCACACTAGACAAATGATCTACACTGAACCACATCTCCAACTCAAACCCTTACTTTTTTATTAGAGAATATTCATTCATAAACCAAATATCAACTTGAAAAATACTGTGTTAGAAATCATTGTCTATTAAATTTGAAATATTTTTGCCATATTAGGTAGTTAAAACTAGTTAGTTTATGCCCCTACATGTTTTTGGCTTCCACTAGCCGCTCCACATATTTGTTTGTTTTTGACGTTATTATTGGAAGAAAACCAGCAAAGTATAAAGAAGCATTGTGTAATCAGTTTATTACAGAAAAGCATGGGCACCCTAGGCCACCTGACACCACTCTTACTTTGTGACACCAATTAGGATTTGACGTTATCCCACTACAGATTGCTAGGCTGAAGATGCACAGTCCTCCTTAGTGTTTTGCATTCAGAATGCCCACTCCAGGCTGAGCCAAGCCAGGACAGGAACTAAGCAAGCTTCATTCCACAGGGCTCTGTCAAGAACAGAGCTAATGGAATGTTGTTCTTCAAATGCTGCCTGCGCAGTTTATGCCTTACATAGTTGAAAGGCATGAGAAGACACAAATCTCATGCCAAGCCCATTATCCTTTTAAGGACTTGGTATAGTGAGATACTTCTTCTAACCATTTATAGTTTGGGGTTGGGGATTTAGCTCAGTGGTAGAGCGCTTGCAAGGCCCTGGGTTCAGTTCTCAGATCTGGAAGAAAAAAAAGAAAGAAAGAAAGAAAGAAAGACAAACTAACAATTTATAGTTTAAGGAAAAAGACAAGCAAGACCTTCATGTGATTTATTTAAACATTGTTAATTATGTGTGTGTCTGCCTTAAGGTGCAATTGGGGAAGGTGGGTATGTGCATGTGAGTACAGTTGCCTGTGGAGGCCAGACGAGGGTGTCAGATGCCTGGGAACTGGAGCTGCAGGCACTTTTTAGCTACTCAGCGTGGGTGCTGGGAACTGAGCTCAGATGCTGGAGAAGAACAGTACGCACTCCTGCCTGCTGAGCCTGCCCTCCAGCTTCATGTGCAAGCATGAAGGACCATGCTTGCAATGTGTAGTCTTGGGGGACCTTTCATATCCACAACACAGCGCTAACTGAATCCCAACTACATTATTGGATATTACAGCCCTTGCTAATTACAGTTATGAAGTTTCAAGAGAAAAATAATAAGTACTCAGGCACAGTGAGAGATATTTTTTTTCTTTTCAAAAACAGGGAAACAAAAACATGTAGGCTTTAAATGGTTCCATTTTTTTCTTCAGTGAGCTGTCATATGAATGCAGTAGTTCCTCCGCACTGGGTGTTCTCACCCGTAAGGACCGGGGCAGAATGAGCAGGGGGTGAAGGGGTGCCGGGGGGGGGGTGGCGACAATGAGCAGGGTGTCATGTGTGCCCACAGGCACTGCACTCAGTTCTGCTTTGCATGCTGAATGGAAAATGTTGCTCTAATCGCTGTCGGCTGCTTCCTCACTCACTAAATGTCTTAATCTCTGTCTTAAGGTTTTATTGTTGAATTCAGGCAGAATAACTGTTTTCTCCCCCTAGGGATTTATTTCCTTTGGAATCTTTGGGTTGGACAAACATTTAATCATCCTACCGTTCAAAAGAAGGTAAATTCAGTTTCAAAATAAGCCTGTGTACCTAAAGGTGATGACAAGTCCATCCTATTAAAACATTGATACCTTTATCTCTGCTAGGAGACAACTAAATACCACACAAAGGTTATCTGTGGAATCATGTATTTGTTGCAGATAATTGCAGGGAAAGTACTGGAAGAAGTATTATAAATCTAACAATGTAATTTGCATTTTAACAAGAATTGATGGGCACTGACTTCTCTCTGTGCTATTAAATACATAGTTAAATGAAACTTGGAAATGGAAGTAGCAGGCGCTGTGTCCCCATTAGCGGCTGCACCTGATTGCTTTTCTCCCTTTGACAATGGGCTCTGTCTTCCTATCAAACTGAGAGTTTGCAGAAAACTCAAAGGTTTCCTCAACTTTCGGGGTTCTGTTCACTCCCAAGATTTCTTTTAATTAAAGTTTCTTTATGAAAAATAACGAGGTCAAAGTTTCAACTTGGGGATGGAAAGAGAGGCAGGGGGAATGTTTATTCTTTATTTGCCCTTAAGGCAAAATTCATAGCACTAGAGGTGCTGATGGAATCCACACCACTACTCTGTAATGAAGGCCAGGTAATAGTCACCACCCTTTCTTCTCCGTCATCATCACCACCGCCACCATTGTCTTCATTAGGATGTCTTTGCTAAGGGTCCTAATCATTTCTCACAGAAAAGTATGACAGGAAAGCTGTTCAGCTTAGTCAGCAGCTTCACAGTGCTGGCCAAGTCCATTGTCAACAGTTGTGTTGGCTGGATGGACAGGACCGAGTGCTCTGTACTCCAGAGCCTGGCATTTGGTTCTGGAGCACTAACGTTGAAAATAGTGAAATGGAATGCTCAATCTCTAACTTACCTTGGTTGGTTTGGTTTTGGTTTTAGTTTGTGAGGCAGTCTGAGACATCCTGCTTAAGTTATGTCTGCGCTTCAAAAAGGCCAAACACAGAAGGAATGTCTCGGGAGAAACTGCAATGGGTCAAACATATCTGGAGTGTATAAAATGGTCAGCCCTACCCCAGCCTGCTCAGAGTGCAAGTGTCCGAGCAAGGCTGTTTCCAGTTCAGAGATGAATGAAACCTGGGTTGATGACAGAGCTCTGGTGGCTGGTTTAGAACAGCTCCCTGGCGAGGCAGATAGGGTATTCTCTGGCTTGTTTTCTTTCCTTAAGAAATGGCCTGCTTATATTTTGGTTTTCAGGCTTGGATTTCTGTGGAACAATAAAGAAACAGCAGAAAACAGAGAATCGCCTGTTTCTGAGGAAATAAAAATGACCTGTCAACAATTTGTGCACTATCACCGTGACCTGTGCATCCGAAACATCGTCAGAGAAAGAAGGTAAAGTCAGTACAGGGTTTGGAAACAGAGATTCCAGATTACTAACACTAGGGTTTAACAAGCTAATAGTTGTGGGTCATTTTTATAGCTTATTTCTTAAACTACAAAAATGACATATCACTTTGATTTTTTACATTTAATGTCAGGCAGCTTGTGGTTTTGGTATAGTGTGAGCTGTAAAGGTGTGGTAGGGTATTAACATCCTCTTAGCTTGGTCATTAGTGCCTCTCCCTGAGGAACACGGGGCCTGGGAGGAATTTGATATGCTCATCTCCTGGTGCTATGTCATTTCTTATTACTAACGATGCTGTCAAGAGAACAAAATGAATTTTCTGCCTCTTAATTAATTCTATGATTTTTATTTCACCTCAAGTCCTAGTCATTATTGTGTGACATTATATTTATTCTTCTAATCCCAAGGTACAGAATGTGCTGCAGCAGGAAACGATGAACGATGAATAATCAAACATTACAGTGCCGGTAGCTTTCGCTGTCATAAAAGAGGAACATAAAACAAAGCAAAATATAAAGAATCCAATACCGTTATGTGTATTTCTAAAAACTTGGAGCTTGATGTTCAAGGTGGTTCAGTGTTAAGCATTGGCCGGTATGCCCACCATGACAGCCAGAGGAACGCCACCCTGGCAGAGGAAGTGGGCTCACCGAGTGTTAATACTCCCTGACTATGTGAACCTTGGAAAGTTTAATTCTCAAAGCCTCAGATTTTATTTTATTAAAAAAAAAACAAAAAAAAACAAAAACAAAAAAAAAAACACCACCAACAACAAGCCCCTACTGTGGGGCTGGAGAGATGGAGGGTTGAAAGTACTTGTTCTTGCAAAGCCCCAGAGTCTCAGTCCCCAGCACCCACATGGTGGCTCCCGACCTTCTGTGACTCCAGTCTCAGGGGAGCCCCGCCTCTGGCCTCCTTGGGCACCAAGCAGGCACACGCAGGAACAACACTCACACGCATAAAATAGTAATAAAGAAACCTTAGAGAAAAGTCTGACATTGATGGCCAAATGTCTGTGGTGAGCCTTGTCCAGTTACTGACAATGACAAACTCTGGAGAAGAGCGACCTTTCTATCTTGAAAGGCTGAGCACCATTTCAGGGTACTGTGCATGGATAAAGAACATTCTCACTGTCAGGTCACTGTGTTTGCCAAGTGTCAGGAAGCAGAACTCTGAGCATTTGCTGAGCTACCAGGTCCCAGATGGCTGAGTGGGCACCAGCTGGTAAAAACCAGCTCATTCCTGCTTCTTCCCCGGACCTACAGCTTGCACTGTCACATTCACTGACAGTCTGTACCATTCCACAGGCTCTTGTGACAGCTGCCTGATCACAGCAATCAAGGATCAAATATCTCCAGTTAGTGGTTGGGGCAGAAGGCATTTTCCTGTACTTTAAAAAGGCCCAGACTCAGCCTCTAACATTGAGGGAAATTTTATGTTAACTTTTCTCTTAATTGTTATATGTGAAATTTTATATTTACGATCAAATGCTTTCATTTTTTCCCTGACACCTTTTTGTCATTTCATCTTGCTCTTCACCCTCTATTTCCTGTTGTCAAGCTCTTTAGATTTCCCGGCTTGATTGATGCTTGTGGAGATTCTTGCTGCCTAGTGCACATTTGTATGAAAATGTTTGTAATTCATGTAATTGGTTTTCTTGTTTTGCATTTCTTTCTCTTCTTCATGTGCTCATACTTAGGCAGTCCAAATTTGCATTGGGAAGACAAATATTAAACAATCCAGAGGCAAATTAAAATCAAAGCATGCTTCTTAAAGAAGATTGGCTTTTATTATTTTGTTAGTGCGCATGTGTCTCTGTGCAGGCCTGTGGAGGTCGGAGGGGCGCATCAGATCCCGTGAGGCTGGAGTTACAGGCAGTGCTGAGTCGCCTGATGCAGATGCTGGGAACTGAGCTGGGGTCCCCTGGAAGAGCCATGGGTACTCCTAACCGCGAGCCATCTTTCCCGTCCCAAAACACACTTTTAAAACCTTGGGTTTGCTGTCAGACAGATCTCAGCTGTTTGCTTCCTGTTTCCTAATGGAGCAAATGGTTGCACTGGCTGCTGAGGGAAAGAGACTATTTGTGAGTAGCGGTAAGCTGAAAATAAAGTTGAACTTAACTAGGTTAATACAAGTAGTTCCATTTTTGTTCTTTGAGGTGGAATCTCATCATGTAGCCCATGCTCAGCCCAATTCTGCCTCTGAGGTGCTAGGATCACAGGCACACAGCGCACGCGCAGCTATAATCGTCAGCTATAGAGAGGAGTCTGTAAGGCAGATAGAAGGCCTTACTGAGAGCTGTGGAGACAGCTCAGTCACTAAAGTGCCCACTGCAGAAGCACAGGAGTTGGGTGTATAAAACCCATGTAGAAGTTGGACTAGTGCCATGTGCCTGTAACCTCAGGCCCAGTGGGGAGAAAGCAAGCTAGGCAGTTGGGGGAACTTCAGATCCAGTGAGACTCTTTCCAAATAAAGGCAGAGGGCAATTGAGTAAAGACACCAACACTGACCTCAGACCTCCACACACATGCACAGATTTCATGCATACAAATGAGCACATACACACACACACACACACACACACACACACACACACACATACACACACACACGGCGTGTGTGTCATGCTACTATTAAAAGATACTTCTTGGTGGGCTAGAGAAATGGCTCAGCAGTTAAGAGCACTGGCTGCTCTCCCAGAGGACCTGGGTTTGATTCCCAGCACCCACATGGCAGCTCACAACCATCTGTTAACTCCTGTTCCTAGGGATCTGATGCCCTGCTCTGGCCTTGGTATGTACACTGGGTGCCCACTAGACATAAATGCAGGCAAAACTTCCATACACATAAAATTAAAAGGTAAATAAATAATAAATGGTAAATATCTGTCTTGATCTATGCTGCTCAATGTAGCACCCATAAGCCACACATAGTTGTTTAAATTCTTGAAAGTTAAACCAAGTTTAAAAATAAAGCTTCCTGGGGGCAGGGGAGACAGCTCCACAGATAAAGGACTTGCCTCACGAGCCTGAGGCCTGGATTTGGAACCCCAGGGTTCACATAAAAGCTGAGCACCTACGGTGCTGGCCTGCCTGTAGTCCCAGCAAGAGGCAGGCAGACAGGGCGTCTGGTGAGCTAGACTGGCTGGGACGGGTGAGCTTCATGTTCAGCAAGAGGCTCTGCCTCAATAAATAAAGTGAGGAGACATCAACGTCACCCATTGTCAACTTCAGGCTTCCACATGTATGTGTCCATACATGTGCCCTCCACACAAAACATTCAAACCCGCATAAACATAGCGACACACACCATACACACGTATGTATCCATACATGCTCCCCTCCAGAAGGACTGTTTCTCAGGCAATATGCTTACCTATGTCATCTTTTAAAAGTGTTTGTTTTCACAAGCATCGCTGGCATACTTTATTTTTCACCAGAGGGTCTTTCTAGGGTCAGGAAGGCTGACAAATCCTTCATGTTTCGAACATTTGCATTTCTGCCATGCTCTTAACTATCATGCTGTCTCTCGTTATTTCCTTTGTGTTTTTCTTTGCTCATCCTCTGTCGTGCAGTGCTGATGCCAGAATTACAGAACACATGGGTGAATCTTTCCTTTGACACACAGGTGTGGCACGAAGACTTCCGCCGGGACCTTCTGTGGCTGTGACCTGGTGAACTGGCTGATTGAAGTCGGCCTCGCTTCTGACCGTGGAGAAGCTGTGATCTACGGAGACAGACTGGTGCAAGGCGGGGTCATCCAGCACATCACCAATGAATACTCGTTTCGGGACGAGTACTTGTTTTACAGATTTCTTCAAAGGAGCCCTGAACAGAGTCCTGCTGCTGTCACTGGAAGCAACCCCCAGCAGGAAAGCTACAAAGAAATCAGCCACTCCTCTCCATCCTCACTCTCCCCCAAGACTTAAATTACGCAGGAGAGAGCCCCACGTGGACTCGCACCCTCTGGCCTCACATCTGGTACTTCTAGCTGCAGGACCTTGGGCAGGTTACCTTTCTGAGCCTTGGTCATCTCTTCTGTAAAATGACAAACGCACTCCTACCCCATACTGACATGCTATAACTTTATGTGTATATAAAGCACACAGGAAACTGACAGGAGAAAACCCGAAGTTAAAAGTTCTAGTGATGAATACAATAATTGCTATAGCTATCGCTGTTGTCCCAATGTTTTTAGGTTTTTTGTTTGTTTGTTTTTCAAGACAGGGTTTCTCTGTGTAGCCTTGGCTGATCTGGATTCACTTTGTAGACCAGCTTGGCCTCGAACTCACATAGATCTGTCTGCCTCTGTCTCCCTGAGTGCTGGGATTAAAGGTGTTTGTCACCACTGCCCAGCATCCCAATATTCTTAGATAATTTTTTTCTGCAGCTGTTCACTATAATTTCAAAGTCAGCATCCAACTTGCTTGTTTTAAATTGCCAAATCTACCACATTTGCTGCTCTCAAAATGAACTTTAAGACGATGTTACATTTATTGATAACACTTCCCCCAACAGATTTTCATTTATTCTAGCAAAAGGTTTTATTTTTCTTTCCACTTCTTTGACAACTACTGCCCATTTAAAAATTGCAACTACTGTTTTGTTTTTGAGACAAGGTCTCATGTAGCCAAATATGGCTTTGAACTGCTGATCTTTCTGCGAAAGCCTCCTGAGTTCTCGGTTTATTGGTGTGCGCCACTATGCCTAGCTAACCCCAGTACTTTTTTTTTTAAGTAATTTTAAAATTTATTTTTGATAAAACACCAATTTTAAAGTTTTGTTTTTTCTTGTTCCTATCTAAAGTAATAATGTATGCCAATAAGAAGAGGATAAGAACATTATTTCTATCTCTATAATATTTTAAGTTAAAATTTTAAAGTAATTTGAACATATTCATTTAAATAAGAAATGTTGCCATGAGATATTCTGTTTCTGGTACTTTCAAAGTATCATACTGTGGAAGAAAAATCTACTTTACTTTCTGCATTAAGAAAGTATATACTCAGAAATTTAAAATTCTAACCCTAGCATCCTACTTTAGAATTTAATCTTTTTTAAAAAAATTGTGCCCATATCTAAAAATTTGTAAGTTTAAAAATTACTAAATGCTGCTTAGTCCATTAAGACGTTGAAAACAAAATGGCATGAACTACATAGCTCCTAAGCAACAGGAAAGCTTTCTCACAGGTGTGGAGGCTGGCTGAGGGTGCCCCATTCCAGGCCACAGGAGGAGCTGCACGTGGTGTGAGGGAGGGCTTGGGTCTCCTGACCCTCAGAAGAGCAAGTCCCATTTTGACACCTCTTCTCTCAGGAGCCACTCTTCTCCAGGTCACCACACTGGGGTTAGGTTTCGAAGAGCCGCGCCCAGACCCTAACAGCCTCAGGTAAAGCTTTACCCTCATATAATTTGCACACTTTGAACAGCTACTTAATTATTAAATAGCAATGATGATCTAACTTATTTTAAACTTATTTATGGGGTTAGTGCCCTGGCCTCTTTAATGTAGCAAATACATAATTAAAAGAAAACCTTGCATGGAAGCCTTGTGTATTTAAAAGGAAACGATGCTTATTTTATGTTATGATCATGGAATTTGGATGCTTTAGGCAGAACTATGTGGCTATAGAACTTAGGGGGAAAGAGACATGCCCACGCTGTACTCTCAATGCCCAGGGAAGCACCTGCCTTAGCAGCCTCGAGTGACACAAGACAGAATTCACATGCATGCGGGCAACACAAATCCAAGTGGGGGAATTTGTTTTGTGAGTAAACTATATTGAGTATGCTCTTTTATTTGCACAAATGGAATCTGAAACTTTATTTTCCATGGGAGATTCTAGAAGAAAACCATAGATCTGAGTGACATGCAGTTTCAGATGATAAAGGCTTTTAAGCGATGTTTTTAGGGTTAAGAATAAGCTAATTTTATTAAATGAAAACATTTGTATGTTACTTTCTCACTGAGAGCACGTTTCTCAATAAAATACCTATTTTAACTTGCTTTGTCAACATCTTTTCCTTTAATAGTCCAAATAATGCTGATGATACCACACAAGTCCTGTCTGTGGATTCTCAAAGCTCTCTGTCAATTTTCAATTCTCACCTCATACATTACATCCTGACTACAGTTTCCCTTCTGTCTCCCCCTCCCCCCTCCTCTCTCCTCAATCCATCCTTCCTCCACTCTGCCTCCCCTCAGAAAAGAACAGACCTCCCAAGGCCATCAACCAAACGCGGCACAACAAGCTATGATAAGACCAGGCACATATTCTCACATCAAGGCGGGATGAGGCAACCAAGCAGGAGGAAAGGGTCCCAAAGGCAGGCAAAAGAGTCAGAGGCAGCCCCCTCTCCCACGCTTAGGAACCCCGCAAGAACACCAAGCTACACAACCATAACCCGTATGCAGAGGACCTGGGGCAGACCCATGCAGGCTCCCGGATTCTGAGAGCGCACTTGAGTCCCTGTCAGTTGATTCTGTGTTCTTGATCTCTCTGGTTCTCCCAGCCCTTCCTCCCCCTCCTCCGCAGGACTCCCGAGCTCTGCCTAACGCTTGGCTGTGGGGCTCTGCATCTGCTCCTACAGTTGATGAACGAAGCCTTGCTGGTCTCTTTGATGATGGTTCTGCTAGGCTTGGGTTCCAGAACAGTGCAGGCAGGACAAAGCTTTCTTAAGTGAATTTCCTGGGGGCTATCTCATGACCTTTTGGTTCTGCAGTTTGGAGCAACCAGGTCATTGTCAGGAAACATCTTTTGTAAGTACTTTTAAAAACCTGGGTGTAAATGGTCAGGTGACGATTAGTGTTGGCAGACAGTCCAGGTTCATAAAATGTTGTCATTCTTCAGAGAAAGACAGATTAAATTTATCCCCTTATTTTTATAAAAACCTGAAGCAATTGATTCATTTTGTTACAGTTAAGGTTTCTCTGTGTAGCCCTGGCGGTCCTGGAACTCACTCTGTAGACTAGGCTGGCCTCAAACTCAAGAGATTCTCCTCCCTCTGCCTCCTGAGTGCTGGGATTAAAGGTGTGGGCTGGCACTATAACAGCATTAGCCAGGCAGTAGTAGCACAGGCCTTTAATCTCAGCATTCAGGAGGCAGATCTCTGAGGCCAGCCTGGTCTACAGAGCGAGTTCCAGGACCGCCAGGACTACACAGAGAGACCTTAACTATAACAAAACAAACGTGCAAACAAAAATACTTTTACAAAAAGAAATCCCCAAATTTCATTCTGTATGATTATTTTTAAAGAAATGTATTGGAGATTAGTATGTAAACTTAACATTTTTATCAAAGATGAAACAAACCAATTGTACGTAAAATAAGTTTATTAATTTTTACTCTTTATAACAGACAACATTTAAGAAAGCACTAAATTTTCTAAAATACACTCCAAGATATTAATTACCAGCATGAGTGCCCACAGAGTGTGCGGAGTGAAAGTCTCTACAACTTTCCTCACATGTCAGTATAATCCTGGTATTTTCTGGGGTTCAAACTTATGAGGCTACCAAGTTATACTGATAAATTATTTATCTAATTTATTCAAGCTTACACTTCTGTAGAAAGGTCTACATAGATTCTTCTCAACAGTATTTAGATGTTCACCTAGCAAATATTATATAGTATCAAAGCATCAACAAATGGGCTCCATTTAACAATGGAACTTCTACTATGAAGTAATTAAATGTAGGATTAATTTGGAGCCACATATAATCTTGATTATAGGGAAAGAAATCACCTAAGAAACCCATTTATTAGCAAGCTCTAAGACTGAAAAGAACTGCGAATATAAAAGGGAGACACAGGCAGAGGGTCCAGCCAGGAGGGAGGAAGGAAGGCGCACATTGGACACATGTGAGGACTTAGGAGGCCGGCACAGCTGAAACAAAAACCAACAGGAAATGTGGACTATAATACACAGGAAGGGCAGGTAGTCAAGAGTATCCCTAGCTGGCATCAGTTAAGGACTGAGACTCTCCCCACAGAGCAACGAGCTTTTACGCGGTTTAGACTTGCGTGGTGGGAGGGGCTGAGAGATGGCCCGGGTTATGAGTGCTCTTGCTCGTGTAGAGGACCTGGGTTTGGTCCCCAGCACCCATGTGGTGGCTCACACCATCTGTAATTCCAGTTCCAGAGCATCTCAAACCCTCCAAGGGCAGCAGCAGATGCTTGCTGCACACACACACACATACACACACACACACACACACACACACACACACACACACATACGCAGAGGCAAAACACCTATACACATAAAATAAAAATGTAAAATAAAAAAATAGTTTAGACTCCTTAGTCATATATGTAGATAATAAATAAAAAGCACCTAATTAAAGAATGGGCCACGATCTAGATACCTCATCAAATAAGGTATACAAATGAAAAATAAGCATACGGAAAGAAACAGCATTATATGCAATTTAGAATTACAAATTACATTGAAAAACAAAGTGAAAGGCCATAGGTTCAATCCCTGTTACCTAAATAAGTGAAAAACAGTTCACATATTAGAATGGTCAAACTCCAAAATATTGACACTCATAGGCCAGGGCTATGAACAGTGCTGCTTGTTAGAGGGCACAGAAGATGGCAACATTCTAGAAGACAGTTTGGCAGACACCATAGGATCTGGAGTACCTTGGTGTGATCCAAAATGGATTGAACACTTAGAACTACACAGCAACTTATATGCTTTTTTTTTGTTTTGTTTTGTTTTGGTTTGGTTTTCTGAGACAGGGTTTCCCTGCGTAGCCTTGCCTGTCCTGGACTCACTTTGTAGATCTGCCTGCATCTGCCTTCCTGAGTGCTGGGATTACAGGCATGTGCCACCACGCCTGTTATCTACACAGCAACTTGCACATGGATGTTTATTCATAATTGGCAAATTTTGGAAGCATCCAAGATGCCCTTTAATAGTGACACACCCAACCAGAAGCCATCACTCATGCTAAGAAATGAGCTATCACGGCATGGAGAGGCACGGTGAAAGCTGTTTCCTCAAGAAGCCAATATGAAAAGCACTATTGTAAGATTCCAAATACACGGCATCCTGGAAAAGAAAAACTACCCAGATAACGAAAGGATGAACAGCGTCTGAGGGGAGGAAGGAGAGAAAGCAAAAACAATTAGAGCCATAAGTTTGCTGCTCACGCAAGTCTTGACAAAGGTCACTTTTAAGTTTAATGACAGTGCTTCCGCAGAATATGCTGCAGCATCAAACAGTCTAACTGTGGACGCTTTTCTTTTTACACATTTTTTATTGAAAAATAAAATAATTCATATTACATCTCATTTGCTCTCCCATCCCATGCATCCTCCCATTCCTCCCTCCCTCCCACTTTCACCCCATTCCTCTTCTCTATGACTTTTCTTGTTAAAGCTGGTTGATATTTGCCTAAAGCACAAAAATACACCTGATATACTTTCCATTGCTTAACGAAAAGAAACCCTGAGCTGTCTTAAGTGAGGACGCGACCCAGAGGACACAGGAGTATAAGGGACACAGTCCGTGCTTCGTGTTAGTGCTTCATGCTCCGTGCAACCATGGGTTTTTAAATTACTACGGCCAAGGCAGTGAGGAATATTTTTTACTGCTTCCATGGTCACTGAGAACTAACACCTGACTGATAAATTTTAATTTCATCTTTTACACATCGAGGAAAGAGGTCAGCAGCCGTTTTAGCCACATCAAGATGCTTGTTTCGGAGGACTGACTCCATTTCTTCAAACACTTCTTGTTCCAGCTGCCTCATGTTGTCCAACACTGTCTTGCCTTTTTCCTAATTAAAATAATAAAAGTCAACACACACACATGAATCGAACGAAATTCAGATGTACTGGGAAGGCTTGCTCATTCTGGTTTCTACTGGTTTACTCACTTTCCTATTCTGTAGATGCAAAAGGAATGAAAAAGAAAAAAGGGGAAAATGGAATAGTTTTCTTAGGGAGAAATCATTGCCAAATACCAAAGTTAGTTATTTTAGTTAAAAATACAAGAGTGATCACAGAGTGTTAATACACAAGAAACAAATCACGACAATACAAACTTTGCTTTGATTGTATATGAAGAAGTGTGCTGAGTCAAGACGGAGAGGCTTTGTGGATTTAGAGCCTGTATATTTAAAGCCAAAGGCATCCCATAAGGAAATGGGCCTGGAATACGTCTCAGTGGCGAGTGTTTGCCTAGCATGCTTGAGGACCTGTGTTCAACCCCCAGCACTGGAAAACAGGAAAGTAGATAAATAAACGCCATTCGCACACTAAGGAAACAAAACAGTAATGTTCAAGAGGAAAAGCAAGAAAAAGACCGTGTACATGCTAGGCACACGCTTGGCCTCTGAACCAATGTTTCCAAGCTAAAGAGAAATCGTTTGTTTGTTGTTTTTCAAGACAGGGTTTCTCTGTGTAGCCCTGGCTGTCCTAGACTCACCCTGTAGGCCAGGCTGGCCTCTAACTCAGAGATCCACCTGCCTCTGCCTCCCAAGTGCTGGGATTAAAGGTGTGTGCCACCACACATGGCTTAAGAGGAATAATTTTTAAGTAGTTTAAAAGTCGCCATCAACGTTGAGTCTAGAGGAAAAAAAGAACACTGTATACAAGTAAGCACCTATTAAAACTTCTGAACAACTGTGGGACAGTGTGCCACAAAATGATGACTCCTACTACGGGCTGCATGCATTCCTGCCCCAGGCAGCTCTGTGGTGTGCAATAATGACGGAGAAGTAATTCTGTCAATAAACTATATTTAAATAATTGATTGCCTTTTTGGAAAACAAGCTCAGAATCTCTGCCTTCATGACATATTAAACGGATTCAAGATGGCAAGATCAAGAGAACTAAATGCTGTTAAATTTTATTTATTTATTTATTTGTGTGCATGGGCATGAATGTGCCCAGGACCTGCATGGTCAAAGGAGAGAACCAACTCCTGGAAACTGTCCTCTGACTTCACACATACACACACACACACACACACACACACACACACACACACACACACCGTGGCGTATGCATGCTCCCATACATATGCACAAAAATTAATAAGTATTTAAAAACCACATATAATGGAAAGAAAATATGGAAAAGTATTTATTATGAAGCAAGGCAGGTGTTTTTGAAGAATGAAATCAAGATGTCTTAAGAAAACAACAAATACAACTGACTAAATAAAAATTTCTTGACACATAAATGTATAGTGTTAAGTGACTGATATTTTAAAAAGGAACATAAGAGCCAGGTGGTGGTGATGCATGCTTTTAATCTCAGAACTCAGGAGGCAGAGGCAGGCAGATCACTGTGAGTTCGAGGCCAGCCTGGTCTACAAAGCAAGTCCAGGACAGCCAAGGCTACACAGAGAAACCCTGTCTCAAAAAACTAAAAAAAACACTAAAAAAAAAAAAAAAAAAAAGGAACAGAAGGTGGGATGGCGCATCTGCCTAACAAGCTGAGACAAGAAGACTATTTAAACTCAAGACGTAATATTCATATTATTGCCTCTTGACTCAATTGAGAAGTAAGCTAAGGAAAAACAAAGAGTTAAGTCACCAAGGAGAAAATATGACAGTAAGCATAGATTTCCAGCCTTACAGGTATTCAAGAAACATAAACTAAAGTAATCACAGAAGTGATTCTCCTTAAAGGACAGAAGGAGACACCAGCTCTGTGACACTTCCCTCAAATTCCCCTATCTTCTACCACTTCAGAATGTCAATGCATAGTGTTCATTAGAGTCTAAACCAGTAACATTAGTTTACCAAATATTAAAAAGTGCCATAAAACCTACATGCTAGAAGCACTTTGTAGGGGAAAGCTGTAAACACTTGCATGCTGTCATGAGCACTGAAGGGTGCGGAGGTGGATCAAGGGAGCAGACACAAGTTCCAAGAAGTACTGCTAGGGAGACTGGAGGAAAGCACTAAGGACCAGAGGGCCTGGAGTCTCAGCTGCTTTGGAGACTGAGGCAGGAAGGTCATAAATTCAAGCACTGCCTGGGTGGTAGAGTGACTTTAAGACCAGTCTGGGCAACTCAATGAGCCCTTGTCTCATAAAGCACGAGTAGGGTTGAGGACAGCGTAGTGGGGGAAAGGACAGTCAACAGGCGGTAGGGACAGACGAGAAACAGACAAGATGGCTGACATACGCATGGGCAGTGGCTTGATGCCAGCTTTAGATAGCACTCCCATTTCCTTTACATCTATTTTCCCCCTCTCTTCAGAAGTGGGGGAAAGGTTACTGAGAAGTAAAGAGGTATGATATAACATTTTCTCTCAATCTGTTCCACAAAATAAATACATGCTCTTTCTAGAGATGCTATTTCAAGTGATATATTATTTTTCTAAGCTGCTTCAAGTTTTAAAATAATGGGCACCTATCATTTTTGTAACAATAACAACAGCAAAACAAAACAAAACAAGCAACTAGCTGGGCATGGTGGCCCGTACCTTTAATCCCAGCACTTGTCCCAGCACTTGGGAGTCAAGGCCAGCCTGGTCTATACTGCAAATCCTGGGCTAGTCAGGAATACACAATGAGACCAGTCTCAAAACAAAGCAATAAACCAAAGCCCAAACAAAAAACTCAGCTTGTTATTTCAAATCCACAGAATTTTTTTTTTAATTTTGTTGTTGCTGTTGTTTTGGTTGTTTTGGTTTTTTGAGACAAGGTTTCTCTGTGTATCTTTGGCTGCCCTCGAACTCACAGTGATCCACCTGCCTCTGCCTCCAAAAAAAAAAAATTTATTTAATATGTATACAGTGCTCTGCCTACATGTACACCTGCAGGCCAGAAGAGGGCACCAGATCTCATTACAGAAGGTTGTGAGCCACCATGTGGGTGCTGGGAACTGAACTCAGGACCTTTGGAAGAACAGACAGTGCTCTTAACCTCTGAGCCATCTCTCCAGCCCCAAGTCTGTAGAATCTTAATCACCTACTCTAGTTGTGTTTTGTTTGTTGGCAGTGGTTGTTGGTATTGATCTGGAGACTCATACATGCCAGGTGAGCCCTCTCTGATCGACCTCTAGCCCCTTAAGTCACTTTACTGTTAATGTAGGGCTGTCAGACTAGGAACATTATATAGAAAGACCAGGTCAGGTGCCCTTCAGAGACTCTGTAATGTTTGCTGTGCAATATATACTGAGTAAATTATGCAACTTCCCCTGGTTTCAGAATTTTTATCAAAATAATAACATACATAAGGTGGATGTAAAGGTTAAATGATGCACATAAAACCAAGTGCTCAGTCACTGTTAGCTGCTGCTGCTGCTGTGTTCAAGACCCACATTTTTTAAAAAGAGCCAAAACATACATAGATACTCTTCTGGTGGGGGTAGGGTTGGGGAGCGGACAGGGCTGGCCTGTCAAGCTCACAGAGGTCCACCTACCTCTGTCTTCTGAGTGCTGGGATTAAAGGTGTGCACACCACTGGCCGGCCACAACACACACACTCTCAACCAAAGGTCAAAGCTATATTGCTCCATCAGTCTGAGAGTCATTACTTCTAATCCCTTTTTTTTTTTTCCCCAAGACAGAGTTTCTCTGTGTAGCCTTGGCTATCCTGGACTCACTTTGTAGACCAGGCTGGCCTCAAACTCACATCAATCCACCTGCCTCTGCCTCCCGAGTGCTGGGATTAAAGGTGTGCACCATCACGACCAGCCTAACCCTATGTTTAACATGAAGGACGGAAAGAAAGCTAATACTACAAAATCCAAAATATGAATTGAGTTATGCCTTGAACTGTTCGTAATTATACACAAAGCACACAGCCTGACCATACCTTATTGTTACTGATCACTTCCAAGGCCTGTTGATGGTTTTGGTAGAGTGGGTGTCTTCTGTCAGGCTTGACATACGGCTTCTTTGCCACTGGCCTTTCAAGTTCAAATGTTGGTGATTTCGTATCCAACAGTTGTGAAATATGTGGTACAAATATGAAAGGCTTAAAAACAGACCTAGAAGAAACAGTCTTTATTGAATTTGTATGTCAAATATATATATATAAAAAAACAATTATTGTGTCTTCCTAGAAACCTTCTAATTGAGGTTTCCAGTAATAACGTTTATATTCTAATTGGTTCCCGCCACATTAGTTATTCTCAGGCTCATCTCCCTTGGACATTAGGCAAGAAGACAATGCTTTATTTAGTCTTGTATTCCCAAAGACCTACCAGATGGCCTGCCACACTAAGAATATCAGAAAACAGAAAGTTTGTCATTTGTCAGGGTAAAAGCAATCCAGGGTAAAACTCACAGCAGTGGTTATGACTTAAAGTAAAATTCAGCACCAAAGTTAATGAGACACGGGTTTCATTTTATGCATTCAAAAATATCATTAATAAGATGAAGAACTGCAGCCCTAGAGAAGAATGAATATAAAATTGTTTCTAATATAATGTACATTAGGTCTAATAAGAGATACGAATGACTTAAATCAAGACATGTTATGGAAGCCCTAAGGCACTTGACTTGAACTGGTAATATTTTGCATTGTACATGTATGTAATTTCTAAATGAGGTGCATATGTGTATTTGACATAAGATCACTTCTGCTGTTCACTGTTGTCACTTAATGTTATAGCATCTGAAATCAGGAATCTACTTCTCTTGACAATGTTAAATATGCTGTGGGGAAAAGGATAACTGCACACAAGACATCTCATAAAGGTGCCAACAATTACGCACACAGAAAAACTGCAAATTAAAACCCAAACAGACAATACATTAAAAATTATAGCTTTATTTATGTGACAAAGATTTATACTGAGGAACTGAGAGGTGACTCAGTGGTATTGCTCTTGTACAAGACTTGCACTCAATTCTGTGTCTGTGTCTCTCTCCCTCTGCCCCTCCCTTCCCCTCCCTCCCTCCCTCCCTCCACCCTCCTCTCTCTCTCTCTCTTATAAAAACTATAATGACAAAAATCATCTACACACCAACGATTTGCCCATCCCATGACCTCTTGGTGGTTACAGTATTTGAGGACCTCACCTCTCAGGATGTGGAGTCCCTGTAAAGAAGTGAATGCAAGGAAGGCTGGGATCTTGAGGTAAAATAGAAACCATGCTTGCAGTGGTCAGGAACTCTCCCTTCATATTGATGCCACTTGGTTTATCTCGAAGAATTTCCATCATTGTTTCAAAAGTTATGTTTCCTGAGGAAATAATTTTTTTAAAAACCCATCAAATAATGCATATATTTTACAAACAAATCTCTATTAATAAGATAAAATGATGCATACTGGCATTGATCCTCCAGCACCAATGGGGCCTGGTGGGGGCAGGTGGCAAATGGTGAAGAATATGTTCATTACTGCCTGTGTCTTCACGCAGAATTTATATCAGCCACAAATTCACACATCAATTCAGTCATGTATGCTACTGTGTCACCATGTCTAGCACAGAGCAAGCACTGACTGACTATTTAATGACAAAATAAAAATCTGTGCATAATTGATTTTGAGCACTGCCACTATGGCCACAGAACATTAAGTACTATTTTAAAGTCAATTTTCATTTATTTCAAGCCATGTGCTTTCTGCTTCTCTCACTTTTCACCCAGCCCTGCACATCTTGCTTCTATCTGGGACCATCTCTGCTTTTCTTCTTTCTTCCTTCCCTACTTTTTTCACTTCTCTCTACTCACATAAGGATTACACCAGAGTGTCATGCTAACCAGGTATTCTGACACTGACCCACACCTCTCCAAACACTCATTTCCTTCCTTCCTTCCTTCCTTAAAAAAAAAAAATCATGAAGTGGCTGGAGAGATGGTTCAGACGGTAAGAACACTGTCTGCTCTTCCAGAGGTCCTGAGTTCAATTCCCAGCAACCACATGGTGGCTCACAAGCATCTATAAAGAGATCTGATGCCGTCTTCTGGCCTGCTGGCTTGCATGCAGGCAGAATACTGTATACATAGTGAATAAATAATTTTTTAAAAATCATGAGACAGTTTTGCTAAGTTATCCAGACTAGTCCTCAAACTCACAATCCTCTTGCTTCAACCTTCCAGCAGCTGTGACTACATGTGTGCAATACCACACTTAGCTGGGATTTATTTATTTATTTCCTAAAGAATGTCCCTTAAGAACACTCTTCC
Source organism: Acomys russatus (assembly GCF_903995435.1). Taxonomy (NCBI): domain Eukaryota; kingdom Metazoa; phylum Chordata; class Mammalia; order Rodentia; family Muridae; genus Acomys; species Acomys russatus. The sequence goes on from NC_067160.1 coordinate 13,354,081, forward strand.
ATTGCTGGTGGGAGTGCAAACTTGTACAACCACTGTAGAAATAAATCTGGTGCTTTCTCAGAAAATTGGAAAAAGTTCTATATCAAGACCTAGCCATACCACAAGGTGTATATTCCACCATACCACAGGGACACTTGCTCAACTAGGTTCATAGCAGCATTGTTCATAAGAACCAGAAACTGAAAACAAGCTAGATGTCCCTCAATGGGAAAATGGATAACGAAAATGTGGTACCCCCTTTCTGAGGGTATACCATTCGGCTATTAAAAACAAGAACATCTTGACATTTGCAGGCACATGGATAGAACTGGAAAATACCATCCTGAGTGAGATAACCCAGACCCAGAAAGAGACACATAGAATGTGCTCACTTATATGTGGATATTAGCCGTAATGCCAAGCATAACCAGGCTACAATCAATTGACCCAAAGAAGCTAAGTTACAAGGAGGACCTAAAGGAGGATGCTTGCATCTCTCTCAGAAAGGGAAATAAAATAGGCATTGGCGGTGGATGGATGGAGGGACCTGGGTAGGAGAGGGGATGAGGAGGGCGTTAGGAGCAGGGAGAGTGAGGAAGAGAAGGCCAGGTCAGAGAATGGAAACCAGAGGTGGGGGGACATCTCTGGGATTTTCCAGAGACCTGCGATAGGGGAGGCCCCAGGAAGTCAATGGGGTTGCCCTAGCTGAGATTCCTAACAAAGGGGGATGTGGAGCCTCAAGGGGCCACCTCCTGTAGCCATGCCTATAAGATGTGCAGAGACAAAGATGGAGCAAAGACTGAGGGAATTTCCAACCAAAGACTGGCCCTACTTGAGACTCATCCCATGGGAGAGAACCAATCCCTGACACTATTAATGTTACTCTGCTATGACTGTAGGCTAACAAGCCTCTGAGAGGCTTCACCCAGCAGCTGATGGAAAGTGATGCAGAGACCCACAGCCAAACATTAGACAGAGTTGGGGGAGTCCTATAAAGGGCTGGGGGGAATGACTGAGGGATCCAGAAGGGTCAAGCACTCCACAAGAAGACCTACATAGTCAACTAACCTGGGTGAGAGACTGAGCCACCAACCAAAGAGCACACATGGCCAGGTCGTAGGCCCCCTGCACATAAGTAGCAGATGCGCAGCTTGGTTAACACACAGATCCCCCAACAACAACTGAAGTAGGGCCCTCTCTGACTCTGATGCCTCCCTTTGGATCCTGTTCCCCTAACTGGGCTGCCTTGTCTGGCCTCAGTGGGAGAGGAAGCACCTAGTTCTGCAGTGACTTAATGTGCCAGGGTGAGTTGGTTGGTACCCATGGGGACGTTCCCCTTCTCTGAGGAGATGGAGAGGGAAGAATGAGGGGTTGTATGAGGTTGGGGTGGGGTGGGGTCGGGGGGAGACTGGGAGGGGGGGCTGCAATAAGGATGTAAAGTGAATAAATAATTTTTTAAAAAGTCCCTTAATATATTTAGTGCCCAATGATGAGTGATGAAATTTCTTTTTTATCTTAACTTTGTATTTGGAAAATATTCAAAATTGGTAGATAAAATTTTTTCTCCACCTTAGGATGCCATTTCCAGTCTTCTAGGTCCTCTCCTTTCTGTTGAAAACCAGCTGCCAGTTTCTATTTGCCCCGTGAGTACTTATTTTCTCTAGGTGCTTTACAGATTTCTGTCTCCTCTGAAATGCTGTGATGATATCAGTGTCCTGGTTAGATCCACCTTGTGATTTACAGAGCTGCTTTCTGGCTTTGGTGGCTTTTACTAATTAGAAAAATTTCTCAGCCAGTGGCCTTCAAATATTGCATCTGTGTCTCTCTAGTCTCTCCCTTTCTGCGCTCTCCCTTTCTGCTCTCTCTCTCTCTCTCTCTCTCTCTCTCTCTCTCTCTCTCTCTCTCTCTCTCTCTCTCTCTCTCTGTCTCTCTCTCTCCCTCCCTCTCTCTATCTCTCTCTCTGGGTCTGTCTGTCTCTGTCTCTTGGTCTCTCTCTTTCCTTTTCTGGTTTTTCAAGACAGGGTTTCTCCTTATAGCCCTGGCTGTCCTGGACTCACTTTGTAGACCAGGCTGGCCTTGAATTTCAGAGATCTACCTGCCTCTGCCTCCCTGAGTGCCACCATGCTCTGCAAGGCTATTTTCTATTGACCTTTAATTTTCTGTTTTTCTTCTCTGTTTAATCTGTTGTTAAATGATCTGACGAACTCTTAGCTTCAGTTACATTTTTCTGTTCTATCATTTCCATATGGTTCCCTAGTTTACAAATTAAATTCTCCATTTTCTCTTTCTCTTTATTCTCTTTGAAAGAGGGCCTCACTATGTTATGTTGGCTGGCCTAGATCTCAATATATAGATAAGCAGGCCTTGAACTCGAGGCCATTCGCTTGCCTTGCACATCCAGCTTCGGCTCCATTTCCTTCATCTCTCACAAACATAGTTTTTTGTTTTAAAAAAAAAAAGTTTTAAAGTAATTTTAACCTTAAGTTCTGTTTCTGATGAAGTTAATTTGTGGATAGCCTGAGAATTGGTTTCTAATGGTCACTTATTTTCTCTCTTGGTTTTCAGTCATTTGGTCCTTTGTCTTGGCAAGACTGATAATCTTCTTCCCATTTTCATGTGTGTTTATACACATGTGTCTATATGCATGTGATTACATGTGCTGTGCCCATGTTTTCATGTAGGGTCATGGCGCTGATGTCTAGCATCACCCTGGTCAGTCTTCCACTTTGGTACCTGAAGGACCTCTTGAGCAAGCCCAGAGCTTGCCAATATGGCTAGTGTCATGAATCAGCTTGTCCTGGGGGTCCTGTTTCTGCCTTCAAGGCCTATATTACAGGCAGGCCGCCATGCTCACCTGATGCTCACATATGTTCTGGGGATCTGAATGTGGGTCCTCATGATTTCACAGCAAATACCTTAACTGAGGTCCCCAGCCCCAGATGACTTCTGACTGGATGCTGAAAATATCAAATAAAAATTTGTAAAGTTCTGCACAGAACTTTTTAAAAGTTTTTTTTTAAAAGATTTATTTCTTTATTATATATACAGTGTTCTGCCTACATGTACACCTGCAGGCCAGAAGAGGGCATGAGATCATATCATAGATGGTTGTGAGCCACCATGTGGTTGCTGGGAATTGAACTCAGGACCTCTGAAAGAGCAGTCGGTGCTCTTAACCGCTGAGCCATCTCTCCAGCCCTAAAAGTTTTTTTTTTATTTGTGTATTTTGTATATGCGGATGTGTTGTCTTCATGTACATCTGCACACACCAGAAGAGGGCACTGGATTTCCTGGAACTACAGTTACAGAGGGTTGTAAGCATGGACGCTGGGAGTCAAAGTCAGGACTTCTGGAGAAGAGCAGCCAGTGCTCTGAACCACTGAACCATCTCTCCAGGCCCCAAATTTGAACTCTGCCTTTTGTTTTTTGTTTTGTTTTGTTTTGTTTTTTGCATGGAGTTTTCTTGTACAGAGGATTTCATGATCTTATGGAAATAAAATAAGTTGCATAAGGATGACTTTGATTCAGTTGAGATGGACCCACTCTGTTAATCCTCACCTCTCAAGACTGGCAGAATCCGGGTTCTTAACTGGACACTTGGGCCACTTTCCATTCTTGCCTCTCAGTTGATCCTCAAATAAAACTGCCTTAAGGCCTGTGACACTTGTGGGAGCTCTAGTAAGCTTTTAAGGGCCTTAACAATTACTTTCTGCTTACTTACTCTGTGTTCCATAATACCTTTAAATCAGAAACTGCTTTAAGGATCAATTATAACATAGAAAGTCAGGTTCTTGGACTAGGGATATTATCTCAGTGTCAAAAAGGTGTAAAGCCCAGGATTCGCTATTCAAAATGGAAGACTTGAAAGTAATGGAAAGAAAAGGCCCATCCAAGGTATTAGAAGAGTCTTTTCTAGGCTGTCTGGGGGGTGCTAATCCATGCCTTCAAACAGTGGGCTTTCCTTCTCAGATCATGAAGAGGTGTTCTTAGAAGGAGATCAGTCTAATGCCAGGTATTTCTTTACAGACAGCAGTAAGCTTTTACCCATTCTACCACTATGCCTCTCAGCTATCAAATATGTCAGCCGTCTGTTACCCTAAATTAGTACTAGTTTCCTAATAACAGTAATGGACATGGTCGGTCTATACTATAACAAGAATGGTTTTAAATTAATGTAACACATCCTCTCAAAAGCCACTGACTGTTTAACAAAAACCCCACACCTGTAACAGGCACAAAAGACCTCCTTTCAAACTGTTGGTCAGGGGATTACAAGATTCCCCATAGCTTATACAACCTATTGCTGCTGCCATTAGTTGCCTCCCAGAAGCTGAAGATCAAATCCTTAATAGCAAAAACAATACACACGTTGTACATAGGACTCAGCGGATTTGAGCAGTAGCTTTCATATTACCAGAAGGTGCTATGCAAGCTGCTGAGTAGCAAAGGAGTCAAAAGTCCTGCCCAGCTATGATGCCTATGAACCACAATGACCAGCATGGCCATATCACTGAAAGTGCACCGGGCACTTACATCTTGGTAACCAACAACTGTCTAATTAGACTCACAACCCACTTAGGCAGGAGGGAAGTCATGCCTGCTACGATAAATCTAGCCAACTACACATGGCCATGGGTTGAAGGAGAAATAAACCTGTTTTCGTTATGATTCCAAGTGTGGGGTCGGAACGGTCTTGTGAGAGAACAGGTGAGGTTAATCCACTAGAAGACAAACCATCTTGTGCAGGAGCATGATTGTTGCCAGCTGAAAAGATCCCGTGAACAGACTGTAGGAGGAGATATATAAATGAGCCCAAAAACTGAAGGCAGGGCTTTTGGAGACTTGGGATAGTTTTGGCTGTTCATCACTCCACTTTGAGATGCTCCTAGAGACAACCACTCGAGGGAAGGCTTCGGGGCTCCAGCTCCGGCTCCTGCTGAGGTTCCGGGTTCTGGTTACTCCAGGTTCCAGCAAAAGAAATCCTGCTGGTAACGCCAGGAGAATTGCTCCTCAGAACTGATATCCTTACAGTTTTGTTATTCTTTAATCCTCTTTTCCTATTGTTTAGGTTAGTCAGGTTATAAGGAACATACACTGGGTTAATAAGTTCGTAATAAAATATATTGGTTAAGAAAACTGAACCTACAATAGGTGCTAGGGACCCACTCCACCACTTCCCTAACCCAGTGTAAATCTTGATTGCATTCTATATGCTCTTCTTTACCCACAGATAAGCACAGATTTCGCCCCTCGTCAAATACACTGCCTTTTGCAGCAAGGACCATTATTACTGAAAGCCATAACTAATCAAAATGCAGAGAACAACGGAATACGGGGTGCCCAGGCACACTTGATACAGCACAGCTCTTTCACCCAAGGCTCAGGGAGCATAATAAAAGAAGGGAGGAAAGACTGCAAGTCAGAGGACCAGGAAGTCTGCTGCGAGACTGTGCACTCTGTCTGTAATAGGGAAACAAAACCCACAAAATACCAACAACCTGGACCTGAGCAACTCCAACAACAGCTGATATCCCAAAATAGACGGAGAAAGATCATGGGGCTCCTTCCCCTGGATGAAGAGTTACAGGCAATTAAGAACTGCTGAGAGATGGAGAATTAAGTCTTCCCCAGGGATAACCCTAATGGGTCATCCAATACTCAGTGGTCAATCCTAGAAACTGATGTGCAGGCAACACAGAATGGGCTCAGCAGGCTGCATTTTTATGTAGATTTATTTATATGTGTAGGTATGTATAAATATGATACACACACGTGTGTGTATATATACATATGTATGTTTGTTTGTTTTCAAGATAGGGTTTCTCGGTGCAGCCTTCGAACTTGCTCTGTACCAGGCTGGCCCTCAAACTCAGAGATCCACCTGCCTCTACCTCCTGAGTGCTAAGATTAAAGGTGTACACCACCACTGTCTAGTTATGAAAGTATATTTTAATTAAATTTTTTTGGTTAATTAAATTTTTTTTTAAATTTAAAAAGTAAAATATAATTTCTGCCATTAGATGCACTAGGATATGAAATGTTTACTGTATTAAAATTAGTCCTAAAGAAACGCATAATCTTTATTTACATTTAGTCGACTACGGGTTTTTCTTTCCTCACAAAACCGTACTAATTGGGACTGGAAGCATATCATAATAGAGTGTACATGCTTAGTATCCATCGGGCCCTGGGTTAACTCACAAAGGCAATCTAAAAGGCAAGAAGCTCCCTTTTCCTCTCCTTTAGTATGGGGATCAAAAGAGAAGCTCACCACAAGTCTGTATCCAAAATATGGATTTTTGATGCTTTGCTGAAAAAGGAAATTTAGATTCACGTGAAAGAACCTAAAGTGCTGCTGTTAGAGAAACAAGCTACCAACCAGTTTGTATTAGTGGCAGCAGGTTTTGTGCACACATGCTTACTCTTACTAGCTCCTTCATAACACAGCATGATTTCAAAGTCAAACGGCCTTACAGGGGACTTGTTAGAGGAGCTGCATCTTTCAGTAACTCCTGACTAACACTGGGAGAAGGGAGGGCTACATCTACACCCAGTGCTCTATGTGAAACTCAGCGGTAAAGCAAACCCTACCATTCACACTATCAGGCACAAAGCTTCAACATCTAGTGAGATTTAAAAATGGTTCAGGTCTAAATTCCTGCAAATGGCAGGCTGTAATAAAAAACAATGTCAGAACTATAACACCGTGATGATACAGGTATTATGAAAATGTTTTCAGGATTCAAAACCTACAATTCTCAAAATGAAAGGGGGATTTACATGATCACTTGAGTGAGGTAGCTGTAAGTAATCCCCGAGCAAGCGCTGAATAAGTACCAAGACTACAGCGGAAGGCTCCAGAAAGTAAATGTAAAACACAGGGTGCAATCTCATAGTAATTTAAACTGGTTACTTAAAATACACGCGTGAATATAGATACAGCTGGGCATCCATGCAGCACACTCAAATAGCCATCAGGTGGGGACAAACGGAAAGAAGGGAATAGGCTCTTCTGTCTAGAAAAAAAAAAATCATAGCAAACTTTAAACCTGCGATACCAGCAGACAATTTCCTATGGAACTATTATTGGAGAGACGTTTCTCCTCTTGGCAAAGCACTGAAAACTGGATGACCTGTTCATCACACTTGCACCCATTACAATACCCACGCATGAGCTTCAAGTCTGGGATTCCTATTTTATAGTTAATATGACAAATATTTCAATGTAGCAGCTTTCTGATTTATAATCATCTATTTGGTTTTCTTCCTTTTGTCCTGTGACTTCAGCCTTGGGATTCTTGACATTTTCCCTTCTGTCGAGTTTGCTTGAGGCACAGTCTTCCTATACAGCATACATTGGTACGGAACTAGTTTGGCTCCTCCTGCCTCAGCTCCGGAATGGTGAGCCCTCACCGCACTGAGGCGCGCGTCCTCACGCCTGGCGCATTCCTTTCTGTTTAGCTATGTGCTGATCTCCAGTTTTGTGAGGGCGGGTGGTTGTGCACAGCATGAGTGCACATGTGCACGCAGATGGAGTCAGGCCTATATAGTGAGACCCCAACTCAGATTTTTTACAAAAGAGAAGAAAATTTCTGAGGATTGAGAGTCTGAACTTGACCCTCAAAAGGAAGCAGTATGTTTTTATAATGGCTTAATACTTCACACATATCAGAAAACAAAATGGCTTGTACTATCCTAATGCTGTTTTACTCAGACCGTACTTTACTAAGTATAAGATGAGGTCACTCCCACGTTATATCTGCACAAAATTCAAAATTTTGTGTTATTTAAATGCTAAAAATTACCTGTGTGTTTATTCAGAAGCCTGTAGCCCTGACAGTATCTGCTTGATGAAGTCAGCATCGCAGCCGTGTTAATGTAAGAATATGTTGCAGCAAAGTCAAACTGCTCTTTGCCATCCCACCAGCCCTTCTGCTTAGCATAGGTCCTCATGTCTGGATGCTCCCGGTCAATCTTGGTTGTTATGGAAAGCTGATTGGAAATATTACGGACTCCTATTTGTAAAGGAGGAAAAGGAATGGAAACGTCACCTTTAACACAAAGTATCTACCTCTACATCATGACCTTTAACCACCACTTAAACACTGAGTCAGTTTTGCCATGTACAGCTACTGCATATTCTAAACAATTAAACTTTGGGATAACTGTAGACTCGGGTGCAGTTATATGAAATAATCCAGAGAGATTGTATACACGCCACGCAGTTTCCACCCATCACATTCTATAGGATAATATCACAGCAAGGACATTCATCTTCATCGTGTCAAGAAAAAGAACACCGGTACCATCACATTACCCTTTCATAGCAAACCTGTGCATCTCCCAATCCTAATGCTTTATTAACTCCAGGCACCCAGTATGTACTTTTTGACTCCAATGTAACGCAAAAGGTTTTATATATACATACATGTGTATATATGTATATATCCCATATATATATATATACATATTTGGTTATACATAAATTTAAAACTCAAAATGTTTTATATATACAAACATATATAACCATTATATTGAATATATATAACCAAATATATATATGGAGAGAGATATCTCCAAATGGATATATATAGCCATATATATCCAAATGGATATATATATCTCCAAATCGATATATATATATCCATTCATATATATTTATATATAACATTTTGAGTCTCTAGGTATTAGGATATATATATTCTATGTATATAGGGGTGTGTGTGTGTATCTAACAACCCAATATAATTTGGGTAAAGGCACTTGCCACAAACTGAACCACCTGAGTTCACATGATGGAAACAGAGAACTGATTCTCAAAAGTGGTCCTCTGACCTCCACACACATGCCAAAACACATATGCCCACATACACGTATGCCCACTTTTTTAAAAAGAATGTTATGTAAGTAGAATTATTCATTAAATAGTCTTCTGGCTTTTTAAATTTTTATTTATTTATTTACTTATTTATTTATTGAGACAGGGTTTCTCTTGTGTAGTCTTGGCTGTCCTGGCTACAGCTTTGTAGTCCAGGCTAGCCTAGAGCTCAGAGCCATCTGCCTGCCTCTGCCCCCAGAGTGCTGGGATTAAAGGTGTGTGCCACCATGAACAGCAGCCTTCTGCTTTTTAAATTTTATTTTAAAACATTTAAAAACGTACATGTGTTTACTTGTGTGTATGTGTGTATGAATTCTCAAACTCAGGTTGTGAGGGCTGGTGGCAAGCACCCTTATCTGCTGAGATATCATGCCCCCCCCTCCCCCCCTCTTGGGGCATGTGTTTGTTTGTCTTTTTTTTTTTTTTTTTTAAGATTTATTACGTATAGTGTTTTACCTGCAATGTACACCTGCATGCTAGAAGAGGGCATCAGATCACATTATAGATGGTTGTGAGCCACCATGGGGTTGCTGGGAATTGAACTCGGAACCTTTGGAAGAACAGCCAGTGTTCTTAACCTCTGAGCCACCTCTCCAGCCCTTTCCAGTGTTTTAAACTCAGCACAATTCTGGGAAGACTCATCATGCCATCTGCAGTTCATGGTGTATCTCATGGTTTGATGAATGACACTTTGTTTAGCATTTCAATACATGTGTGTGTGTACTACACACACAGGTGGTTAGCTAGCTATCAGAGATGTATCGTCTCTGTGCTGGAGACACTTGAAACAGCAATCTAGTTCTTGAGATCATTCAGTAAGAGGACAAGAATGCAGCAGCAAGGTTACTGCAACAGGATAATCGGACGCAAGAAGGCGTTCATTCTGCATGACCAGGTAAGACCTTTTTCAGTAGTATTTATTCCTTTGTCTTTCAGGTAGGATGTTTAGTAAAAGAAAAAGTGGTCAATGATATAACCATAATAATAAAATGGACTAAAATTTATATATGTTATTAATATATCAAAAATGCCAAGCATAAAATATAAAAACAGTATTCCTAAGTCCATGAAAATAACTGGCAATAACCTATTTGAAAGGTAACACCGGAACCTTCCACAGCAGGCTCCTCGTGAAGTCTTTTTGAACTCTTCCAGAAGCTCACAAAGACTTTTCCTTCCTCTGATGTTCAGAGCAACCATGGGTCCACATCATTCACGCAGTTAGCCAGCCAATTACCTGAGGCAGGCTCTGCTAGAGCCAAGGCTAGATGCAAACTCTGTGCAGTGGATAAGACTCCTGAACTTCTCGTCCCCCTAGCTCTCACCTGTCAGATGTTGGGATGACAGGTGTGCGCCACTACTCTGCTTTATGCAATGCTGGTGATTATAGCAGGGCTTTGTATGTGCTAGACAAGCGTGACACCAAGTGGGCTAGCCTCCACCTCGTGTTTTTCCGTGTGCCTCTTATCTCCTCTGTAAAACTAGGAGACTCAAGACACAAGTGAACAAGCAGTGTGTGAGTAGGTCTCAGCAGAAGGCTAGCCTCTGACTGTGGAGAAGGCAGTAAGAACAGGAGTGAAGATTCCACTCACTACTTTAAGCTCCTTTCTACTTCTGGGTTTCTCCCTTGAAATTAAGAGGACTGGCTGGAGGGAAAGCTTAATGGGTTATCTGAATGCAAATCCCCGGGGCTGTTGTAAAGTTGAGAGTGGTTGTACTGTCTAAAATCCCTCCGTGTCTGTGCTGAGAGGGAAGGCACTGAGAGGAAGAGCCCCCAAAGCACATGGGTCAGCTAGCCAGGCTTGTGCAGGAGCAGCAGACACCAGGGACCCTGCCTCAGAAAGGACCATGAGTCACCAGAGGCTGTCCTCTGACCTTTCCTTGTACACAGTGGTCCATGCCTGCCCCACGCCTGACATATATACATGTACACATGTCACAAACAAACACACACAAGAAAAAATAAGAGAAATATATGACCACAAATAAATCATGGGGAGAAATCAATTCCAACGCAATCAAATTGCATTGTTTTAGTCAATGACATCTAATTTTGTTTTACTGTTGTGTCAATACACTCTTTCTAAGCACACCCAAAGCCACCCATCCCAGCCAAATTCCCTTTTCTTTACCTCCAAATTTATACATGATACAATTCTGAAATTCTGCCCAAAGTTAGAAAAGGAATAAATAATATAAGTAGTTGTTCAAAAGAGAAAAAAAAAAAAAAAAAAACGCATTATCTACAGTTAAGTGTATATTTTATTAATTATATAAATATAGAAACCAAACTGCAAATAGTTGTTCATACCTTGAACTTTTTCTGCTGCCCAGTACTTCCCTGAAGTCTCCAGAATCCAGGCTTCATTCCTATCAGCTATCAGGAAACTGTTAAAATAGCTAAATTCTTGACCCTCTGCACAGTTTCCACCTTGGCCGTACTTTTCTAATAAGTCGACAATGACATCAAGAGCTTTTTCAGCTGTATCAGCTCTTTCAAGGCCAAGTCTAAAATAAAAATATTGAGGGTCTCAGATTAAAAATAATTTCCTTTATTCATTTTAACTTCATGTGCAAGAAACACTGTGTGAGCCAGATGTGGTGGCGCACGCCTTTAATCCCAGCAACTGGAGAGGCAGAGGCAGATGGATCACTGTAAATTTGAGGCCAGCCTGGTCTACAAAGCGAGTCCAGGACAGCCAAAGGTACACAGAGAACCCTGTCTCAAAAAAAGGAAAAACAAAACAAAACAAACAAACAAAAAAAGAAACACTGTGTTAACTATACTCAAAATAAGAAAACGCAAGTTAATATGTAAAATAAAGTCTTAGACTCCTGCTTCTCTCTCTCTCTCTCTTTTTTTTTTTTTTTTTTTTTTTTTTGATTTAAGGCGTGCGCCACCACTGCCTGGCTAGACTCCTACTTCTTAAGGCAGTTTGAGACAATGAAAACATTTTTGGAGTCAAGTTCCATCCTGGTAATTTACAGCAAAGTTATTTTTATCTCTAAGACTGAAATATTTCTTTGTAAAATGAAAGTATTAATCAACCACACGATAAAACAATTTAGGCATTTCTGATGAGTTGTAATTTCTAATTATGGCCTCTCTCCTAATTAATGATATGCATGAGTTTAGGTAGGTGTTTATGTGCTGCATATATGTGCTTATGTGGGTGTGAGTCTGAGGGTATGCATGCATGTAAGCATGTATGTAGAAGCCAGAGGTTGAGGTCCAACAACTTTTTCAATTGCATTCCACCTTAAGTTATGAGATAGAATCTCTGGGTGAACTGGAACTTACCAATTCAGCTAGACTAGCTGCCCCGCAAGCCCCAGGGAACTGCCTGCTTCTGCTTCCCCAGTGCTGGGATTTCTACAGACGCACATATGTGCTGGAGCTCAAACTCAGCTTTCACACTTGCACAGTGAGCACCGTGTGTGCTGAGCCACCCACCATAGACTACAAAACTGCATGCTGGAGGGAACACGGATGCAGCTCCATCACGAGAAACAGCACAGTAGCTACCTGACAAGGTCCATGCCCAGAAGAGCTTCCTCCTGAGGAATCTCTTCCCTTCCCCATACGGCTTCATTCCCAATGCAGACTCCGTGCTCATTGGCTCCCATTTCTGCTCCCCACAACCAAGCTGGGCGACTAAGGACGACAGCATATGTTTCGGGGACTTGATCAACTTCTATGTAAGTACACTGTCAAGAAGAAAAAGTCAGACAACTATAAGACCAAACATGAAAAGTTGCCGAATTCCAGAATTTAAAACACCATTTGGAAGACATGATCACGGAGCTAAACTGAAACTTTCAGTAATAAAAGCCTTAACCTTAAAACTGAGGCAGAATCCACTGTAAAGCATTCATCATTTAAATATGCTCTGAGTGTGCCTGTTATAAGGCACCCTGCTAGCCGGGCGGTGGTGGCGCACGCCTTTAACCCCAGCACTCGGGAGGCAGGGGCAGGAAGATCGCTGTGAGTTCGAGGCCAGCCTGGTCTACACCGTGAGTCCAGGACAGTCAAGGCTACAGAGAAACCCTGTCTCAAAAAACCAAAATAATATTAATAATAATAAATAATAATAAGGCACCCTGCTAAGACAGGTCAGTGGCAAAGATACATCAAGCTTCATTTCAAGAAGCAAAGACTTCTCCATTAGCTAAGATACAACAAATATTAAGTATGAAGGCCAGGAAGAGTGGGCAGAGCAGTTGTGGAAGCCCAGGAGTGAAGGTTACTAACCTTCAAGCTGTCTCATGGAGAATAACTAATATGAGGGGACGAGCAACAGCTCAAAGGGTCAGTGTCTACATGTCCTGACCCAGAGGTCAGATGGGAGTTGCCACAGGCCCACACTTCCGGTATAAGTGACCTCTGAGGCACCTTCACAGTGGTGGAAAGAGTAAGAACCTGACTTACATGACAGGCTAGATTTAAGCATACAGGTCTAGAATGGAAATGATATCCCATAATAAACGGATACAGAAAAAGAAAACTATAGTCTAACATACAAGAAGTCTTATACTTAATACATATCAGTGTTAGGACATCAAGAATCCAAAATGTTCATAACAATAGAAAGTAATATACACCTTTAAGTTCCATGTAAATACACGTTTAAATAAAAATTATAAAGGACATTTTATTCAATGTGCATATAAGAGGTGAGAAAAATACATAAAATGTAATTGATGGTATTATCAGATGCCTAATAAATCTTTCTAATGAACCACAAAACTTAGGTGTAAGGCTGTAGCTGTGGTTTGGGTGGTAGAATATGTGCCTAACATACCGTACAAGAGGGCATGGGTTTCATCGTCAGCACCAAAGACAAAGAAACTAAGCCTGTTATTTATAAGATCCAGAATAAAATCTGGATCCCACAGAGGTCAGACAGAGCACTGGATCTCATGCAACAGGGGGTTACCTATGGTTGTGAACCACCATGTGCATGCTGGGAAATTAATCTGGGTCCTCTGCAAGAGCAACGAATGCTCTTAAACACGGAGCCAACTCTCTAGCCCCATTCCTTAACCCCTAGTGTGATCTAGACATTGCTTCTCTGCTGCCACAATCTGCTGCTCCTGCCTACGTTCTGCATTTAAACCACCCTACTCTATTGTGCGGCCACAGTCCATTCGCACATGCTCAGCTCCAATAAGATGGTGCCCAGATTTTAATAAGTGACTTTAACTCCCTTGTCACATCTAACATACATAACATATAAAAAGTATTCAAATATTCGATCAAAGAGAACACTTTTTATTATTTCAGCAGTTCCTTCGAAATTATTGAAATAAAAGACCGGAAGTCTATTTTTAGTTCAAATTATTTTCAACCTTAATTCTTGAATTTTAACTTCTGTCAAATGGTAGCTACTGAAAGAAATAAGCATCTATGGGGATGGAGAAATGGCTCACTGGTTAAGAGCACTTGCTGCTCTTATAGAGGCCCCAGCTCAGGTCCTGGCACCTACATGACTGGCTGGTAACTACAGCCCCAGGACACCCAACACCCTCTTCTGGCCTCCTTGGGCACCAGGTACACACGTGCTGCACAAACATACATATATGTAAACTATCTGTACATATACAACAAAATTATTTTTTAAAGACGTATCCATTAACGACATTTTTTAAACTAGGTATTGTTAACACAGCATGCGTTCCACATACCTTAAGACGTTTTCCCAAATCATTATGAGCTGTAGCTGGAAAGTAAATTACTTCTTGTACTTCATCGAAGAGTCTGTCTGAATTTTTCCCAAAAATAACCCTATTTTCAACTGTTGCTGGCGGTAATGCCACAAAAGTGTCACAGGAGTAGGGTTCCATTTCTTAAAAAAAAAAAAAAAAAAAGAAAGAAAGAAAGAAAAAAAGAAAGAAAGAAAAGAAAGCATGTAGAAGTTTCAAAATAAAAAGAGAAAACATGTTAAGTACACTTAAAACAAAGAGCTTTCTCTATGGCCAAGGGATAGACCTAAGAAGGGTACATAGAAAAGTTTTAGCTATTGTATTACTTCTGGCCATGCCAGGGTGGCCAGCGGTATGCAGTAAGACCTGTCTTAAACAAATAAGTAACATTACATAAATTACAAAAATCAGAGTATGATTTAGTAATTAGCCATGTGCTGCTATAATAAAATGGCAACGAGAACCACGTTTTTCTAGTCTACAGGTCAAGTTTCCTCTGTAAACCTTCTTCCAATGTGTCTTCCCTACTCCTTTCACTTTGCCTGTAGCTGCTGTACATGCCATAGTCTGCTGCCTTGTGTATGCATGAGGCTCCTGACTAGACAGTGAGTCCTAGACAGCTAGATGACTTGTTAATCACTCTATCATTGTTCAAAATTATGTAAAGGCCGGGCGGTGATCGTGTACATCTTTAATCCAAGCATTTGGGAAGCAAAGGCAGACAGATCTCTAGTTTGGGGCCAACCTGGTCTAGACAGTGAGTGCCAGGATGGCCAGAGCCAAATAGAGAGACCCTGTCTCAAACAAACAAACAAAAATAAACAAAACAAAAAACCCAAAATGAAACCCCAACAACAACGAAACAAACCCCCCCCCCCCGCAAAACAAACAAACAAAAAACTAAACTACAAACTCTGCCTCCCAAGTGCTGGGATTAAGGGCACGTACCACTAAAAAAAAATCATGGCGCTCTTGGAGGCAGAGGCAGCCGGATCTCTGAGTTCGTGGTCAGTCTGGTCTACAAAGGGAGTGCAGGACATCCAAGGTTACACAGAGAAACCCTGTCTCGAGAAACCAAAACCAAACAAACTAAAACTAAAACACCATCTAGTAGGGCTGTTTTGAAGAGTCAGTAAAACCCCGAAGTTTCGTGAAAGCCCGGCTTGGTGGTAATACCGAGTTTGAGCATTACATGGACGGTGTCACAGAAACAAGATAAAAACCCTGGAACAGAGCCAACTCCCCGCCGCCAAAAAGCTGTCATCTGTTCCAATTTGGCTTATTCTTATCCTTGCTAGAGGTCAGTGGACTAAGCCATGCCCACACCAAACCCTGGGGTCCCTAGGGCCATCAAGTTGCAGTGGGTGACACACTAACTGGAATTTTGGCAGCAACAAAGAAAACAGCACCAGGGAGGAAAGCCCTTAACCCTAACCATTCACGATGTTTGCTGAACATCTTCCTGAATAGCTAGAAGTTTCTCCTAGGAAGCTGCGTGTGGTGGTGCACGCCTTTATTCCCAGCACTGGGGAGGCAAAGGCAGGCGGACCTCAGTAACTTCGAGGCCAACCTGGTCTACTTAGCCAATGCTACATTGTGAGACTGCCTCAAAATAGGCATAGTAACAACAACAATTATAATAATAATTGGAAAGGACGAGCCTCGGTTCTTGCGGCGCTAACCGTCTATTCCAGTGCTTTAGGTAACACCAATATTTTGAGTCTCACTGACGTCCTACAGTTGGCGTGAAACTGTCTCCATAAGCTACATGGAAACTGCGCTGCAAAAGAAAATTTTTGCAACTGGAGTTGGCGTTGCCAGAAAGTGCTGGGCTCGAACTTCGAAACCTCGTCGCTTTGCCTACGCTCGGAAGGACCCATCACTGCTCGCGACCCAGCCGAGAGCGAGCCTCACGCAGAGCCGGTTCCCCGAGCTTACCTCCTGTGCGCACGCGCGGACGCCGGGTAAGCCGCCGCAGCTACTAGAAGCAACCACCGGAAAAGACGAGGAGGGGCGGGGCGGGCCCAGGCTCTAATCGTCGGAAATAGTCACCTTCGACCTCGGAAGTTCTCTCCGCAGCCTAACAGTTCCGGTAACGCTCCGGGTGTTTGTTTACGTTCCTCTCAGACCTACCGGCTGTCTTCTTCATCTCGGACTCCAAGATGGGGAAGTCGTTCGCCAATTTCATGTGCAAAAAGGACTTTCATCCTGCGTCCAAATCCAACATCAAGAAGGTAAGTAGAGGGGTCCGGAGAGGACAGCGATATGCTGAGCTCCACGGGACAGTCATGTCGTCTGCGCATCTGGTGCCGTCACGCCTTCCTTCATGCTAACCCAACAGACCGAATGGTTCCCAAAGTCCGGCCTGCCAGTCAGTGTGGGGACCGACGCCATAGCTCGGTGACACTGTCTCCTAGAGCCCAAAGACCAAGGCCCGTAAACTGCACCCCTGGACACAGAAGACCCGTGGCAAGAATTAAAGCGCGAAAGAATGGCGACGGAACACAGAGAAACCCTGTCGGGGGAGGGCGGGGAGGGGGCAAGGCTGGCGACGGAGTCAGACAAGAATTCGTTAGTTCAGTACAGTCACTTTTAGCCCTGAAGCCTCGCACAAACTATTTGAATGACATCATCATTAGCCTCCTACCCTACCAATGAAGGATGATCAGTGTCAGTTGGCCCAATTTGTAAAATTGTTTGGAAGACGAAATGAAATCGTATGGGAAAAGACTAGAAATGAAAGCTTAGCACTATGCGTCACAAAAAGGACTCCAAAGTACACAAGCTTGTGATAATAGATTAAGCTTTTGCCTGTTTCTAGGCCTGTTGTAGGTTCTGTATGGTACCATGCGTGTAAACAATGTTATGTATATATTAGCATACATGGGCATTAGAATATCTGTGCAAGGGTGTACAAGAAACGCTAACAGTGCTTATCCGCGAGTATAGATACTTAGTTTTTAAGTCATATTCAAAAACAACAACAACAACTTGCCAGATCTTTCTATCCCAGCCTTAACTCCTTGCCCCCACCTCCACCCCCCGCCCGCCAAAAAAAATCCTGTTCTATTTCTTTATACATTCCATAGCCTTTTTTTTTGAGGAGAATCTTCTGTAGTCTAGACTGACTTCAAATGTACTATCGGAGGAGGATGGCTTTGAACTCTTGATCCTCCTGTCCCTGCCTCCCACATGCTGAGGTTATAGGGGTAAGCCCCTGCACCTGACTTTCTGTCATGTCTCCTTCCTAAGTCAAGAAATAGTTTATAATATGCAGAAGAATCATTATAGGCACCTTGACAATAGGCCTGTGTTTGATTTTTATTTCAGTTCCTAGAACATGAGTTCTTGAGCAGTTGAGACTAGGGAAATAACTGTAAAACCCAGAGCTTGAAATACATGGTAAATTTTCCATTTTGTTTTGGGGTTGTTTTCAGACCGGGTCTCACTGTGTAGCTCAGGCTGGCCTGGTACTCCTGGTAGTTCTACCTCAGCCTCCTGAGGCCTGGGATTGTAGGAATGAGCCAGGGTTACCTGGCTAAACAGGTGTGTTTGGTCATGGGAGCCGAGCAGGCTTCCAGGGTTCTCAAGACTGCTCAGTGGAAAAAGCACTTGATACACAAGTGTGTGGGCTAGAGTTTGGAACTCCAGCACCCGATAAAAGCCAGGTAGGTAGGCTTGGTGGCCCACATGTAATCCTAGCCTTCAGGAGATGACGGTGGGAGATTGTCTGTGTGAGCTGGTAGCTAAACTAGTGGAATTGTTAAACTCTGGGTTCAGTGAGAGGCTCTGCCTCAGTAAGTAAGGAGGAGAGTGACTAAAGAAGATAGCTTTTTTTTTTTAACCCCTGGACTCCGTGCTCTCACATACACACACTACACACATGCAAACAGGTGTATACACAAAGCAGGCTAATTTAAATCCAGTTGTTAAATCATATTTTGTTTCCCTAATACAGGTATGGATGGCAGAGCAGAAAATATCATATGATAAAAAGAAACAAGAAGAATTAATGCAGCAGTACCTTAAAGAACAAGAGTCCTATGATAACAGGTGAGTGCCACCTTGCAGGTGCTTTTAGAATAATCAGTTCCGTGGGAGTAATCACTGGGCCAGCCTCACTCCCATAATTACGCATGGCTGCCTTTTCTAGCTTTACCTTTCTTCACTTAACTCATCCAGTTCGACTCATCAGTCTATGAGCAAGTCCTAAATGAGGCAGAGCTTGCAGGGATTGTGAACACTGTGTTAGCTACTGAGACTGATAGAAAGGTTTCTCTTTGTACACTGTTATGGAAGGATGCTCAGGACACTCAGAAGAGTCCACTGGTAGTGTTTTGGTTATATAGACTGTACTCTGAAGCAACACTTATTTTTTAAACATTTATATTTGAAACTTGAGACATTCATCAGTTTCTGGATAAGTGGGTCATGCTGTTTTTGTTTTTTGTTTTTTTTCATGCTGTTAACATTGATACAGAGGTATTTGTTCAACGCTGTTTTCAGTTGCTTTGCTTATGTACTTAGAAGCAGAATTTCTGCACCTTAAGGTAATTCTTTGTTTAGCTTTTTAAAGAGCCACCAAACTTCCATAGTTACTGCACTATTTTATATTGCCTACTATTAATGCAAAAGTCTTTGTTTTCCTTCATGTTCAGTATTTGTAATTTTGCCTTTTTCCATTTTCTTTTATGTTTATTTATTGTTCTTGTCACTATTTTCCTAAGACAGGATCTCATATAGCCTAAGCTGGTCTTGAACTCCCTGTGTAGCTGAGGATGAGCTAAAACTCTAGATTCTCCTGCCCTGAACTCCCAAGTGCTGGCATGTGTTGCTAGACCTGCTGTAAGTGATGCTAGGAAGCAAACGCAGGCCTTCCTGTGTGCCAGACCAGCACTCTACCAACTGAGTTGCAGCTCACTCTATTTATTAATAGCCATGCTGATAAGCATGAAGTGGTAGCTCATCGTTTTGATTTGTATTTTTCCATGTCTAGTGAGGCTAAGCTTTTCATGTACTTGATTTAAAATTTTTAAATGGTGTTAAGACAAAATTTATAGATGTTTAAAGGTACACCTAGGGTTTTGTTGTTGTTGTTTTTATTTTTATTTTTTATTTTGGTTTTTTGAGACAAGGTTTCTCTGTTACACAGAGCCCTGGCTGTCCTGGACTCTCTTTGTAGACCAGGCCAGTCTGGCCTTGAACTCACAGAGATCGGCCTGCCTCTGCATCCCAAGTGCTGGGATTAAAGGCGTGCGCCACCATGTCCAGCTACACCAAGGTATTTAAGTTTGTTTAATGTTTGTAAGCCATCACAGTGGCTTTTGTTTGGAACATTTTTTTATCACCTGAAAAAGAAATTTTGTGCTCATTAGTAGTTCTCTTAGTTTGGGTTTCATTGCTGTGAGGAGACACCATGACCACGGCAACTCTTACAGAGAGGCAAACATTTAACTGAGTGAGGCTTGCTCACACTGCAGAAGTTTAGTCCATTATCATTGTGGCAGGAAACATGGCAGCATGAAGGCAGACATGGTGCTGGAGAAGGAGCTGAGAGCTCTACATCTTGATCCAAAGACCTCAGAAGGAGACTGTGTGCCACTGGGCATAGCTTGAGTAAGAACTCAATGCCTGCCTCCTCAGTGACATAACTTCCTCCAACAAGGCCACACTTCCTCATAGTGGCTCTCCCATGGCTAACCATTCAAACACATGAATCTATAGGCCATACCTGTTCAAACTGCCACAGTACTTATCCCTCATTTCCTCATGTATCCCATTTCTGTCTCACAAGTAATCACCATTTTATTTCCTCCCTATAAATGTATATTTAAAAAAAAAAACTTATAAACACATAAGAGAATTGATTAAAGGGTCTTTTCTGACTGTTTTATTTTTTAATGCATTTATTTATGTGTGTGTGTGTGTGTGTGTATGTGTAGGGGCATATGAGGACCTTTTTGCACATGTGGACATCAGAGGGCAACGTAGTGGGAGGTAATTCTCTCTTCACTCTATGGGTCCCAAGGATTGAACTCAGGTCAGCAAGCTTGGGTGGTGGCAACTTTGCCCACTGAGCCACGTTACTGGCTCTAGATTTCTTTTACTTAGTGTGTTTTTGAAGGTCATTTACCACATAATTAGTACACACTTCTTTTAATTAAAAAATAACATTCCACAATAAAGAGCATTTTTTTATGTCCATCTGATTTTTTGTTTGTTTGGCTGTTGTTGTTTTGGAATTGTTTTACAGATTTTTGGGTAAAGAATCGAATGGAGAAAAGAGAATTACATACAATAATGTATATCCTTTATGATTGCCTTTTCCAAATACAAGGATGTTACATGCTTACACTTTATCTTTTTCTAATACTTAACTTGGGTTTTAGAGATTTGACTTTAACTCAACACAGTCATCCTGTTTTCTGCAGGCCTTTTTCTTACAAGCCCAACAGTGTGCTATGCACAGAACCTTTGGAAAAATTTTTCAGTCGCTATATAAAATCTAAGCTTTTTTGAGGTGTAGTCATTTCTGTCTTCATTGTGTTAGCCTATTATAGAATTTTGTTAAGTTTGAAGTTTGTTTTTGTCTTTGTTCTCATTAAAGAATTTGGTTCTGGGCTGGGGAGCTGGCTCAGTGTGTGAAGTGCTTGTCACGCAGGCAGAAGGGCCTGAGTTTGCATTCTCAGCCGCCACATAAAAGCCAGATGTGTGGCCGGTGCTGTGATCCTGGAGCTCCAGAGGGAGTGACAGGAAGATCAGTGGGGCTTGCTGCTTAGCTGTTGCAGTCCAATCGGCGAAGCCCAGGTTTAGTGAGAGACCTCGTCTAAGGTGGAACACTGGCCAGCTGGTAAAGGTGAATGCAATCTCGAAGCCCCCGTGGAGGCAGAAGCCGAGAACTGCCTGCACATAGTTGCCCTTGGACCTTCATAAGCATGCAGATATGCTTCACAACCCCACACATAATAATTAATTTAAAACCAGGTGAGTGATTAACAAAAAAACCCTACTTTAACCTCTGGCCTCCACATGCATATGTATTCATGTGTGCCTGCTTGTGTACACACACACACACACACACACACACACACACACACACACACACACACACACACACACACACACTCACTCACTCACTGGCTATGGTAGAGCACATCTTTAATCCCAGCAGAGGAGGCAGGTGGATCACTGTATTAGGCTAGGCTGGCCTACAAAGTGAGATCCAGGACAGCTAGGCTACACAGCAAAACCCTATCTCAAAAAGCCAGAAAGAAAAAAGGCTAATTTTTTTTTTTTAAAGAAAAAGTTGTGGCACCAAAATATATGATGGCATATAGGATTTCAAAACTATTTCAGCAGCATTTCACAGCTTTTAAGGAAATCCTATAAGAATAATCATGTCATCTTTTTCCTCTTTTGGGAGAACTGGAGGGAAAAAGAAGCCTCAATTTTAGAGCAAGTTTCTAATAAGGTAGCACCTTTCAGCCTTTATCTCTAACAAAAACATCTTAATTCCTTTAGGGTTCTCTCTGGGAAATGGAATGCTCCGTGTTCTTCCTCTGCTTAACCGTTTGTCATCATTTCATCTAGATTGCTTATGGGAGATGAGCGTGTTAAGAATGGCCTGAACTTCATGTATGAGGCCCCGCCTGGAGCTAAAAAAGGTACTTGCCTCACTTCCTTTAAGCTTTTATGTGATTACCATTGCTGTTGCTCTGTGATGATAGCAACACAAACACTGTCATTAGCACAGCTCAGATATTAAGAATTAACATGCCCTAGGACTGGAGAGATGGCTCAGCAGTTAAGAGCACTGGCTGCTCTTCCAGAGGTCATGAGTTCAATTCCCAGCAACCACATGGTGGCTCACAACCATCTATAATGAGATCTGATGTCCTCCTCTGGCCAGCAGATGTACATGCAGGCAGAGCACTGTATACATAATAAATAAATAAATAAATTAAAAAAAAAAAAAAAAAAGAATTAACATGCCCATTCTGACCTCTGGTTCATGTTGTACCTCAGGGATCTGGAGTTTTATCTTATACAAAAAGAAAAGCCTGTAAATTCTTACAAGTTACACTTAAATAGCGCAGCATAGTAAGTAGTAGACTGTTGTACTGAAATTCTAACGTGTCCTGCTTCCTGCCCGCCCCATGCTTTGAATATGCAATCAAGAAAACAAAGAGGTAGAGTACTTTTCTCTGTTTTAATTGATTTACAGTTGATTTTGATTTTATGGGAAACTGAATTTTTACTGGCTGTTGTAGAAAGAAGACACGGAAGGAGAGACAGAGTACAAGTTCGAATGGCAGAAAGGTGCTCCAAGAGAAAAGTAAGGCCGCTTTGTGTTATGGGAACGTGTCGCTGTCCACCGTCCTTCCCTCTTACTTGTTAGGGTCACTCGCCAGGGCAGGTAACTCCAGTGAGAGGACGTTTAGTGAGCTACCTCTTACAGCCGTGTGCTTCAGTCTAGCGTTGGCTTATGTACTTGCTTGCTTTTTAAAGCTGTACATTATCAGGCAGTAAAGACACTGAAAATTGATGCTGGATTTATATCTTATAGTAATAATGCATTTTATAATGTTTTAAGAACTATTAGCTTTTTTCAGGTTAACTGTCATTGAATTTGTAAGTTATTCTTAACACTAAAGTCATACATTTTTGTACTTAACAGATACGCCAAAGATGACATGAACATCAGAGATCAGCCCTTTGGTATCCAGGTAAGTGACATATTTATTCTTTAAGGATAATTTTTACTTAGTACATATATCTTTACATTATTTTCCAAAAAATGTTTGTACTAGATTTCTCCAAAAGAACAGAACTAATAGGCTGTGTGTGTGTGTTGGGGGTTTATTATGCTAGCTTAGAGGGTCATGATAGGCAGTGTGTGTGTGTGTGTGTGTGTGTGTGTGTGTGTGTGTGTGTTGGGAGTTTATTATGCTAGCTTAGAGGGTCATGATGGACTCTGTGTGTGTGTGTGTGTGTGTGTGTGTGTGTGTGTGTGTGTGTCGGGAGTTTATTATGCTAGCTTAGAAGGTCATGATAGAGTGTGTGTGTGTGTGTGTGTGTGTGTGTGTGTGTGTGTGTGTGTGTGTTGGGGGTTTGTTATGCTAGCTTAGAGGGTCATGATGGGCTGTGTGTGTGTGTTGGGGGTTTATTATGCTAGCTTAGAGGGCATGATAGGCAGTGTGTGTGTGTGTGTGTGTGTGTGTGTGTGTGTGTTGGGGGTTTATTATGCTAGCTTAGAGGGTCATGATGGACTCTGTGTGTGTGTGTGTGTGTGTGTGTGTGTGTGTGTGTGTGTGTGTGTGTGTGTCGGGAGTTTATTATGCTAGCTTAGAAGGTCATGATAGAGTGTGTGTGTGTGTGTGTGTATGTGTGTGTTTGGGTTGGGGGTTTGTTATGCTAGCTTAGAGGGTCATGATGGGCTGTGTGTGTGTGTTGGGGGTTTATTGTGGTAGCTTAGAGGGTCATGATAAGGTGTGTGTGTGTGTGTGTGTGTGTGTGTGTGTGTGTTGGGGGTTTGTTATGCTAGCTTAGAGGGTCATGATAAGGTGGGTGTGTGTGTGTTGGGGGTTTGTTATGCTAGCTTAGAGGGTCATGATGGGCTGTATGTGTGTGTGTGTTGGGGGTTTATTGTGCTAGCTTAGAGGGTCATGATAAGGTGGATGTGGGTGTGTGTTGGGGGTTTGTTATGCTAGCTTAGAGGGTCATGATAGGCTGTGTGTGTGTGTGTGTGTGTGTGTGTGTGTGTGTGTGTGTGTGTGTGTGTGTGTTTTGGGGATTTATTATGCTAGCTTAGAGGGTCATGATAAGGTGGGTGTGTGTGTGTTGGGGGTTTGTTATGCTAGCTTAGAGGGTCATGATAGGCTGTGTGTGTGTGTGTGTGTGTGTGTGTGTGTGTGTGTGTGTGTGTCTGTGTTGGGAGTTTATTATGCTAGCTTAGAGGGTCATGATGGGAAGGGTAAGAAGCTGTTGTTGTCTGCTCTGTGAGGCTGAGTGTCTCTGCAGAGCTGCTAGTCTTTCTTTAATCTATGTTGGAATCTTGAGGAAGTTGAATTTAACAGCAACAGGATAGAGGAACTTGAACTTGTCAGTGAGAGAGAGAGAGAGAGAGCAAACAGGCAAAAAGCAAAGCTTCCTTCTTTGAATTCTTTTTATGTAGGCTGTCACCAGGAGGTGTGGCCCAGGTTTAATAATCTGATCAGGAAACCCCTCACAGCAGTGCCCAGCGGTTCAGGTGATTCCAGATGTGGTCAGGGTGGCAGCCAAGATTAGCATCACAGCATTTAAGCTAAAAAAGAACTTGGTTTACACTTAGTCAAATGCTAGGAGAGCAGTGAAAACATGCAATGCCATAGGCACATGGAACTGGATGAGAATAAGTCCTCTAGTGAAGGGATAATAATGTGATCACTAATAACGCAGAGTTACTGACTTAGAGACAGAGTCCACTGTCACTCCAGGGCTGATCCCCGTGGGAAACATTGCCCTAGTCATCTGTGCATTGTCTGTGGCAACTCTCCTGTCACATCTTCTGTCACAACAGCAGAGTTTAGTTGCACACAAATATAAGCAGCTTAAAATACCATTTTTATTTTACAGAATAGTTTGCTAACCCCTATCTTAGAAATGTGAAACCTCAGGACTGGAGGCAATAGCTCAGTGAAAAAGTACTTTCACAGTGTGCTATGAGGGCCTAGATAAAAAAATTAAAAAAGAAATGTAGCTGGGTATGGTGGCGCAGGCCTGTTTTTTCCAATGCGTGAACAGTGGAGGTGAGGTAAGAAGATTGAAAGTTCAGCCTGAGCCACATAGGGAGATCCTGTGTAGAAAAGGGAGGGTGGGGGTAGGATATTTAGATGGATGTATTAAAATTAGGAAACCTCAAATTAAACCATGGTGTAATTCTTTGTGATATTTTACCATTTCCTTTTGGACAACATTGTTTTATTGTAGGAGGCATAGATAGGATTCATCTTAGATTAAAGACAAAATTTATAGTAGAAGATTTTAGTATTTACATTGAATTCCTCACCATAGTTACAGAGTCTCTTTCCCTGGAGATCTTTTTAAAAAGTAATTTCGCCAAAAGTGGGCTGGTGCATGTTTTAGTCCTAGCACTCTGGAAGCAGAAGCAGGTTGATATCTGTGAATTCAGGCCAACCTGTCTGCAAAGCAAGTTCCATGCCAGCCAGGGCTACATGGTGAGGCCCTGTCTCCAAGGCAAAAAAGGAAAAAAGTAGCATGGGGGGAACCTAAGTTAGACAGACGTTAGGCTCTTAGTATTTGAGGATCAAAATAATGTTTATTATTTCTCAGGTTCGAAATGTAAGGTGTATTAAATGTCACAAGTGGGGTCATGTGAACACAGATCGAGAATGCCCCTTGTTTGGTCTTTCTGGAATCAATGCAAGTTCAGTTCCTACTGATGGCTCAGGTAGGCATTAGACAACATTTGTTTGTTTTAGAATTTTGTCAAACAAGGAAAAATAAAATAACATTTTTATTTAAAGTAAGTTCTTTTGTTGTACATAAGTTTAATTTACACCCCCACAATAGGATGATCAGAGCGAGTGGAGTAACTAAGTGGTAGAGTGCTGTGTTGTGGAGTGTGCAGGGGCTCAGGGTCAGCTCCTCATATGCCGCCCCTCCCTGCTAACCTGCAAAGAGACGATGAGTGGGAACTCTATTCTCTGTGTTAAATTTGAAGTGCTCTATAATAGAGTTTAATTTTTCTATCCAAGTTTCTTTATTTATTCATTTATTGGGGTTTTTTGTTGTGGTGGTGGTGGTGATTTTTAAGCAAGTTCTCAATAAAAGCCAGGCTGGCCCCAAATTTACTATGTAGCCAAAGATGGCCTTGAGCTACTGATTAGGCCTCCACCTCTTGAGTGCTGAGATTATAGCTTTGTGGAGACAGGCTCTTACTATGTAGCCCTGGCCGACCTGGAACACACTGTTTAGACCACGCTGCTTTTGAACTCACAGGCATCCCCCTGTCTTTACCTCCAGAGTGTTTGGATTAAAGGCATGAACCACCGTGCTTTGCTCTGGGGTTTTTTGTTTGTTTGTTTGTTTGTTTTGTTTTTAATATTTGCATTATGTGGGTGTGTGTGCATATACATATACACACACCTGTGCAGCTGGCCCAGGAGGCCACCTGGAGCTGGAGTCACAGGTGGTTTGACATGGATGCTAGGAACCAAATGGGTCCTCTAGAAGGGCAGTGATTTAACAACTGAGTCATTCATCTCTCCAGCCCCACTAAGTTTGATTTTAAAGTAAGAGGCATTAAACATGTTTATTAATGTTAGTAGCCTGAAATTAGAAGAAATGGTTCATCTCTGTGTGTGTATAATGCTTGTTTATGTGTGTGCACATGTGTGCATGTGTATGTTCACATTTGAATACATGAATGCAAATGTGTGAATGCCAGGAGGAATGCATGTCAGGGTGCACATGTGGAAATCAAAAGACAACCTTTGGTGTCATCCAGTCCTTGCCCTCCACCTTGTTTGAAACCAGTTATCTTTGTTGTTGGATGCTGCATACTCCAGGCTTGCTAGTTCATGAGCTTCCAGGCAGTTTCCTGTCTCTACTTCAGTGTTGTGGTAGGAGCACTAGTGTGTCAGTTACTTTTCTGTTACTGTAAATGGGTAATTCCCATTACCAATAGAACTTACAGACCAAAGAGTTTATTTGGGGCTTACCATTTCAGAGACCCGGAGTCCATGACGAGAAGCATGGCAGCACACACACCTCCTAATCCTTCCCAAACAGTTCTCACAACTGGGCACCTAGTCTTTAAATGCATGAGCCTCTGGGGGCCATTCTCACCACAGCTAAGGTCACAGGTACATGCTGCTGGCTTTGCATGGCTTCGCTGAACCATCTCCCCTGTCCAAAAATTGTTCTTAAATTTAGATTCTCCTGATTATAAAACTAGGTTTGACTGAAAACTCGCATTTCTGTTTAGTTGAGAGATGAAGCTTAAAACTGAGTTTTTTAATAAAAATATGAAACATGGTAAATTGGCTTTCTCTTGAAAGTTATTTATCTTGTGCATACTGCTTTCTACCTAAGAAAATTTGGTATGTGGATTATATCAATCATCTTGGTTCTTTTTATTAAAAAACTGAGAAGTTTTCACTTAAATTCATCAGTACCTTCTTAGTATTTCATCAAAACCCAACTTATAATAGATCATCGTGGAAATAACCTACTTAACTCTATAATAGTAAGCAAGTCACAGTACTTACATGACTTTCTGTTCCTGATTTTAAAAAATAAGGATAACCAAGGTATGGTAGCACACAGCTTTAATCCCAGAACTCAGGAGGCAGAGGCAGGTGAATCGCTGTGTGTTTGAGGTCAACCTGGTTTACATAGAGAGTTCCAGAATAAGCAAGGCTACACAGAGAGACCTTGTCTGAAGAATAGTAGTATAATTCCAATTTCCATCATTTTTAAAGCATCTGTAAAACTACTTTTCCTCTTCTTTGTTCTCTTCTTTCTGTATTTTAAAGGCACTATATATCCAGTTTTGGAGTAATGGTGAAATAAACACTTTGATAAACAGTCTTTCTTTCTAGAGTGCCATTTGAAAGCATGTATTAAAAAGAACATTAAAAATGGGCAGGGTGATGTCTCAATGGGCAAAAACACAAGTTTTGTAATTAAAGATTAGAAGCAACCCAAATGTTATCAGTATGGAGTTAGTAAAATAAACATTGATCTAGCATATATGCAGGCATGACCATGTAGCTCCCGGTAGAATACCTATTTGAAAATTAATTACTGAGGAGGTGGGTGGTGTGGAGGTACTTTTGCCATGTAAGTGTAGCCCAGGCTGGCCTCAAATTGTAGCAGTCTTCCTGCCTCAGTGCTAGAATTACAGGCTAAGCTACCATGCTTGCCTTTGACCCTTAATTCTTTTAAGACTTTCTCAAATAATTTTTTGAACTATGTATTTAGCATTGTACACATAAGCTAGTAAATTTTGTGTTTTAACTTACAAAGGATACATATTCTACTCATACCGTTTGGTTAAAACTTTAACATGCCATACAAGAACGCAGACAATAGCTCCCAAGTTTTCAGTCTAGCCAAGAACACAGACCTGATTATCTATGGATTTTCCTACAAGAGAAAATCTATTAGCCAAGGTAGACCTCGTGTAGGGGGAAAGCTTGGCCAAAAGCACAAAAGACCAGAACCAGATGGAAATGGCTCTCACGAGAGTGGACAGGCCGTTCATGCTGCAGCCTGTGTTTCCTAACTCAATAGTCAAAGGCAGTGGTTTTCAACAGGAAGGGGGGGGGGGTCACCTAAGACCACTGGAAAACAAGATCTTTACATTATTATTCATAACAGCAAAATTATAGTTATGCAGTAGCAGCAAAAATAATTTATTGCCAGATGTGTTGGTGCATGCCTTTAATCCCAGCACTCAGGAGGATGAGGCAGGCAGATCATTGTGAGTTCGAGGCTAACCTGGTCTACTTGTCTCAAAAAACCAAAAAAAGGGAAAAAATAAAAAAATTTATTGTTGGGAGTCACCACAACATGAGGAACTATATTTTAAAAAGGTCAAAATATTAGGAAGGTTGAGAACCACTGGTCTATGGGATCACTTAAATATTTTGTCTAAATACTAGCTTCCTGGAGCTGTAGAAGTGGCTCAGCAGTTCAGAGCACTCTTGCAAAAGACGTGGGTTCCCAGCACCCACACGGTGGCTCACAACTGCCTTTTGCTCATGTCCATGGGAATCCAGTGCTGTCCTTTGACCTCCCCAATCACCGCATATATAACACAGTGCCCACAAATAACCTGCACTCAGGCACATGTGCACGCACACACAGATGAATAAGTAAATATTTTAATCTTAGCTTCCAACCCCATCATAGAATTCTCCTAAATGAGAGTGTGCAGAGGGAAGTCCTCCATACGTGCCCAGTGATGCTTGTGATCTGGATGTGGAAAGGCTGTTAGAAGCAGAATGATGTCTCGGCATAGTGTGTCTCTGCGTGTTGCTTGTTTGGGAAGGGAATAGTTTGGAGGAAAATGAAAGCTATACTGAAAGAGCTTTTAAAAAGGGGGTGTATTTTCAGCATTTCTCATTTTCACTTGCAACTTAATCTAATACTAGGGAACTAGGCAAGAAAAACTGTTAGTATGTTGATGAGCTAAGGTGCACTGATTGAATCTGTGCGATGATTCTAATATAGACCTGCACACATGTCAATTAGGACTGGAAGAATACAGAGGAAAATAGTCAATATTTGGTAAGATTACAGGCAATTTTTATTTTATATTAAATGTGTGATTAATTAAAGTTGGAAAAGAAGCTTAAAATATTTGCCTTTTGGTATTGCATGTCATATGATCTTCGGGACACTAATATTTTCCTTTATATTCCCATATTAAACTCATTTTCAAAATAATTGGAATAGCTAAAGAGAACACAGTTACTAGTGGGTTGTAAAGGCTGTGTTCATGATGAGAACTAGTTAGCAGACTGAATTAATCCCTGTCTCAGTCTTTATAAAAACGTGATATTAAGGAAATTTCCATTTGCAATTTTTTCTTCCCAATTGGCAAGATATAAGTACAAGAACCATAAATACATAGAGATTTTGATTCTTTATATCCTGTACACTTAAGAATGTCTGAAGGCACTGAACTCTGTGACTAAATGAAGATAAAAACAGACCAGTATGTTCACCATCTATGCTACTCTTCTATGAACTAATGCAAGTTCCCGTGTAGTCAGGCATGACTAGGCTAATGCCAGTCCTTGAGAGGCCGAGGCAGAAAGATTGAGCTGCGTACTGAGACTCTGAAAGAAAGTCCTAATCTGTACCTGATGCATCATCAAGGCTGAGAACCATCTGCTTAAACCACAGTACGAACAATTGAGATTCAACTTGATACTACTTATTTCTGTTGACTTAAATTGTGGAACTTACAAAAGTCATAAATTTTTACCCTAAGGAAATAATCATGGATATGTCATTGAAGATTTTATATAATTCAGAGCAAAAAAATTGCCTGAGTACCTAATAAAAAGCTATTAAGTGAGTAAGTATAAACGTTGTTGCCGTACTGTGCAGCAATTAGAGCGAGAGGGAAAATATCTGGCTTGGTGGTGCACGCTTTTGATCTCAACACAGGTGGGAGAGGTGATCAGAGCTCTGGCTTCAAGGCTAATTAGGGATGCACAGTGAGACCCTGTCTCAACAGATGAATAAGATAATATGAAGATTTCTTTACAGATACTGTTTACAACATTTGGTCAGATAAAAAGACAGGTTATAACACAAAGACTAGAGCTTAGAGCTAGGCATAGGCGTGGTGGTGCACACCTTTAATCCCAGCACTCAGGGAGGCAGAGACAGGTGGAGCTCTGTGAGTTTGAGGCCATCCTGGTGTACAAATTGAGTCCAGAATAGCCAAGGCTACACAAAGAAACCCTGTCTCAAAAAAAAAAAATTAATAAAAAGAATAAAAAGACCAGAGTTCAGTGGTAAAGGCCTTGCCTACAGTACAAATACCCCGGATTTGAGCCCCAGCACCATGGCACTTTTAATTAATTAATTAATTTAGAAGTGGTTAGACTTATGTTTCTCTTATCTTTGGGTAGGCTTAGAGTGAAATACATAATTTGGAAAAAGTGTTGGAAGAAAAGGACCAAAATGTTAACAGTGTTTGTATTTGACTGTTAGGATTGCTTTAGATACTTTGCCTTATATTTTTTCTTATCTATATCTCCAACAGTGAAAGTAAATCACATTTCTTTTTTTTTTTTTTTTAATGAACATTGTTTTGGAAGAATTAAAAATTATACCTAGGGGACTGGGTATTTTAAAGCATGTTGCTCCATTAACAGTGCCTTCAAAGTCCGACCTGAACTTAGCACTAGCACTTAATGAAAGCTAACAGGAGCTCTTAAGAGCTCCTCCAAAACAAAACCACAACACTGCTGTATCAAAGAGGAAGGCAGACAATGGCAATGTGTTCTGAATCTGAATGCAGTAAAACATAAACTGACCAATTTCCTAATCCACTTGCTGATTCAAGCTAAAAATGTCTTTTCATTTAAAAAAAAAATCACCTATTGAATAATGTCCTGCCAGTGAATAGAGATTATTTTTGCAATAAGGCAATTTCAGTGGATGTGGTTATCATGGGATAATCACACCCCTGGGGTACAGCCTTGTGTCTGTAATCTCCCAGGAGTGTAATTATTTCATGATAACCACACCCCCTGGTGCTACATTATTTCTATTATGAAATTCTTGGTATAGTATATAAAGTAACTTACTTTGATCACTGGAAACTGCAAGGTGCTGTTAGAATATTCCAGCTGTGAGGTTTACGGAGACCAGCTATAAGACTTACTTCTCCTTTACAGAGTTAAATTAGGCAATCAAAATGCTTCTTTGGGCTAAGCTGGTTTAGAATATCTTTTCTGCTGATAAGACCATCTTAAGTTTGTAAGTTTCCATCCACTCCAGACACTTCAAAATTACCTCCAAAACTTGTGAGCTTCAGTAGTGAATGGCTTCTTATAAAGTATTTTTCCTACAGTGTAATTAAATGGCTGGCACACATGCCTATTCTATACTGGGTAGCTTTTCTTTCTTCCTTCCTAACAATATGTCATGTGGTCTGAGCCTAGCTTTACCTCCATATGTAGCCAAGCATTACCTCGAACCCTGGTCCTTCTGCCGCCTCCTCCTCCTGAGTGCTGGGATGACAGGCAGGAGCCGCTACTCCTGGTGAATGCCGGGTGGGGCTCAGACTCAGAGCCTCATGCACACTGGGAGCCACTCTGCCATCTGAAGCTATATCCCTGCCCTGTCACCTTGGTTTTTTACTGCTGACTCTTAGCTTTTAATGTATATTACAATTAAACTTCTTTTGAAAAAGTAGAGTGGGAAATAGCAAGTCCTTTTTAAATCAACTTTCTTAAGCTATAATTTCAAATAAGCAGTTCAATTCTGTGGCTTTTAATACAGTTGCAGAGTTGCATTCACAGCAGCCAAGTCTACGATGTTTTCACGACCCCAAGAAGAAACTCACCCTCCAGCTTCATTCCCCCGTTAGTCCCAACGGGAAGGCAGCCACTGATCTGCTTTATGCCTGTAAATCTGCCTGTTTGGAGATAGCCACTCTTCCATGGACTAGAGTTTCCTAGAGCTTACACTGCAGTGTGAATTGTCATGATAATAAGCCTAGTCCACCGAGAAACAGGTTTATGTGTGTTTACCTGTAAAACAGTAGGTTAGGTTGTCTTCATGAAATAAAAAAGTGACACTATTTTTTAAATGCTTCCTTTTCCT
This sequence comes from Acomys russatus, assembly GCF_903995435.1. Taxonomy (NCBI): domain Eukaryota; kingdom Metazoa; phylum Chordata; class Mammalia; order Rodentia; family Muridae; genus Acomys; species Acomys russatus. The sequence goes on from NC_067160.1 coordinate 13,386,998, forward strand.
AGGTAAGACTTTGCATATCCTGGCTTGTTTGACTTTGAGGCTTCTGTCTTTAGGATGCAGATGCTGGCTCTAAGCAGTCACTGTGCAGGAGGGCTGAAGCACAGGAGTGTTTGATGCCAGCCTGCTTCAGCCTGCTTCTCAGCCACCCATCAGGCCCACCATTTAACTTAGCCAGTTCTAAAGCTCTGATAATGCCAGTCACTGGTTTTTAGAATTATGGATCAATGAGATGCACTATTTAGAAACATTCAACTTTATTATTTATAAATGTAGTATATGATCACATGGGTTTCCTTTTTAGCCTGATAATAAGGTTGATGGATTACCTTAATTAATTTTGTACATTTGGTTTTTTGGTTTTTCGAAACAGATTTTCTCTGTGTAGCCTCAGCTGTTCTGGGTTCACTTTGTAGACCAGGCTGGCCTTGAACTCACCGTGATCTGCCTGCCTCTGCCTCCCGAGTGCTGGGATTAAAGGCATGTGCCACCACACCTGGCTCACATTTGTTTTTGTTTTTATTTTTTATTTTTTTATTTTGTAACAGACTGGATTCAAAACTTACTGTGCAGTTCTGACTAACCTCAAACTTTGGATTCTTTTGCCTCAGGTGCACACACCACACTCAGCCACTTGAATTGATTTTCAAATGTCGAACCAGCCTTGCATATCTGGATTAAATCCCACTTGGTTGTGGTATACATTGTTTTTATACATTATTGGAATCAATTTGCTAAATTATGTCTGTGTTCACAAGAGACACTGGCCCGCAGCATTTTTTCTCCTATTATAGTCTCCGTTAGTTGTTTGATAGATGTAGCTAGTGAATCCATCTGGGCCTGCAGCTCTCTATCTCCAAATATCATTATTACCATCTGTTAAATCTCTCTGTGAATGCTCTTAGATGTTTGTATTCTAAGGCATTTGGCTCATTTTATATAAATACAACTCCAAAACACAGGGTTCTTTATCCTCTTCCTTTGTTACTTTATTACTTACATGAGACATTAGTGGTGTCCCTTCCTTCCTTGCTATTATTAGTCATTGTGTCCTCGCTCTTTCCTTGGTTAGCCTGGCTGATGCTTTTTCAGTTTCGTGCTCTTTCTAGAGAGTAGCTTTCGGTGTGGTGAATTTTTCTCTCCTATATTCCTGTTTTCAATTTTACTTACTGAGTTTAATTTGGTTTTGTTGTTGTTGTTTGTTTTGTTTTGTTTTGCTGGTTTTGGTTTTTTCAAGACAGGGTTTTTCTGTGTAGCCTTGACTGTCCTTGAACTCAGAGATCTGCCTGGCTGTGCCTCCGAAGTGCTGGGATTAGAGGTGTGCCCCACCATCACCTGGCCTAATTTGTTGCTCTTTAGGGTATGCATTTGGTTTTGGCTTGGGATTGGGCTTTCTTGAGATGCTGCAGATCTGCCCATAGCCTTCACACATACTAGCAGGTGCGTTACCATTGAGCTGTACCTGTAGCCCCAGAACTGATACAGACACGCGTTCCTACACGTTCACTCTGTGTGTGAGTGTGCACATAATGCGGAGGTCAGAGGCCAGATTTGGGGGGGAGGGCCAGTTGTTTCCTACTATGTGTATCCTAGAATGAGCCAGGGTCATTAGGCTGCAAGTGCCTTTATCCACTGAGCCTCATAGCATTAATTTTAAATCTTTCTTATTTTTCTAAAATGTGCATTCAGTTGTATAATTATCTCTCTAAGCATGTGATTTTTTTTTAAATAAATTTTATTTCAGTGGTTTAGGACTTTAGTGTTTTGGTTTTTTTCTCTATTTAGTGATTTCTGACACCAACTGCCCAGAGAAGTCAAAACTTCTCAAAAAGACCCCCTTGATCTAGGACAGCAGGTTCTACAGGACTGGGAGTTCCAGACTACTCACATTGCTCTTGCCAGTCAGGATGCCCTCTAGGGCAGCCCACGATTACTGACTCAGGGAAGCGTTCTTCTTAGCACTACAGTTTATAGCAGAAAGGACGCCCAGCAGAACAGCAGAAGAAGAGCTACAAAGAGCAAGGCGTGAGAACAACCCTGAGACGTCCACGTGCTTCCTGCAGAGAGGTAGACACTGTCACGTCCAGTGCACTGCTGTGGAGCGGCGTGCTGTATGTGTGCTTAACCAGGGAAGCTCACCTACCCTGCTGAGGGTTCTTATTGGTGGTTTAATTACATAGATTAGATCATGTACCATGATTGAACTCTGTCTCCATCCCCTTTCTCCTTCCCAGAGCTCTGTTCCTTCCGGCTCAAAGCTCAGCCCTCTGGTCACATGGTTTGTCTTTCTGACATGTCTAGCCACCGTTCCTAGCCACCTCCATAACCTGAGCTGTCTTGGCTCACTCTTGGCTACCCTAGTAACATAAGCTGTCTTGTCAGCTCTGCTTTGTTGTTTTCTTTAAGCTACTGTTTGTGGGATTGCATCTCTCCTTTCACCTGTCAAACTCAGTTTGTCAAGCTTGCATAGCAAGAGCTGCCAACACGGAATCCATCCCACCAGCCCGATATATACTGTTTGTATACCAGCCAGATTCTATTAGTGGAAAACTGCTATGTTTTTATTTTCCTTAATTCAGAATACTTTTTTCCTCTCTTCTGACACCTTCTTGCTGTGTGTTATAAGAAGTGTATTTCTTCACCTCCAAATCTTGTGAAATATTCCAGCTGTTGTCTTTTTACAGATTTCTCATTTAAATTTTGTGATCTGAGAGTAGGCCTTGTGCACTTTGCATTCTTTTATCATTTGTTCAGCAGTGTGGCCCAGAATATTTACTGTTTGGTGAATACCATACATTGGTGTGGGAAAAGCACATGTCTCTCTACTACTGGGTAAAATCTAAGTCAACTAGATCCATTGCTTGGGTCAGTTCACTGTTGCCTCCCGATTTTTTGCCTGGTGGATCTGTCAACTGGTAGAAGCGTGTCAAAGTCTTCAAAAGTAACCATGGCTTTGCCTGTTTCTAAAAACAAATCAAAGCATGTCTATCAGTTTCCCTCACACATTTTGATACTGTCATTAGGTATGTACATATTTCAGATTATTGGATCTTTTTAGAAAATTGCACCTTTGCCATTATAATGCCTCTCCTCATCCTTAATAATTGTCCTTGCTAGGGTTGTTTGAAGAAGAATGGCCGCCCATAGGCTCATATGTTTGAGTGCTTAGCACCCATCAGGGAATAGCACTGCTTGAGAAGGAGTAGGAGACGTGGCTTTGTTGGGGGAGGTGTAGCCCTGGGAGTGTACTTTGAGGTTTCAGAAGCCCAAGCAGTATCTCTCTCTCCTGCTTCCTTGTGGGTCTCGATGTAGAGCTCTCAGCTACTCCTCCAGTGCTGCATCTGCCTACGCGCCGTCATGCATCACCATTATCCATGAAACTGTAAGCAAGCCCAAATTAAACGCTTTAAAAAAAAATATTTCTTTCTTTCTTTATTTATTATGTATACAGTGCTCTGTCTGTATATATGCGTGCACCCCAGAAGAGGGCATTAGATCACATTATAGATGGTTGTGAGCCACACTGTGGTTCCTGGGAATTGAACTCAGGACCTCTGGAAGAGCAGTCGGTGCTCTTAACCCCTGAGCCATCTCTCCAGCCCCTAAATGCTTGCTTTTATAAGAATTGCCGTGTCTCTGCAGAGTACTAGTGACCCTAATTAAGACTCTTGCTTTGAACTCTGTTAGTGTCAAGATAAGTGTTGCTACTCTTGCTTTTCTGCTTACTGTCGGCGTGGTCTGTCCCTTTCTCCAGCCTCCCCTGAAGAACTACTGTTAATATCTCCTATAACCCGAGTCTAGCTCCCAATAGATTTTTCATTCATCTGCTTGATCTGAGCTTTTTGCTTCTCATTTACTTTTGAAACATTTCACTGGATGTTCAATTCTTTATTGGTAGCTTTTTCTTTTAACATTTTAAAAAGTCAGTCTTTTTCCCCCCTTGTCCCTCCCTCTCCCTCTCCTTCCCATACTGAAGATTAGACCCAAGGCTTTTTAGATCCAGAGTGCTCAGCGTACACTGTGCCATAGTCAAACCACCAGCCCTTTACTTTCTTCTGCTTTTTTTTTTTTTTTTTGTCATTTTATAGTTTTTCTTTATTTAGATGTATTTATCTTATTTTGTGAGTGTTTTGCCTACATATATGTCTGTGTACCACATGTGCGCCTGGTGCCTGCAGAGGTCAGATGATGGTGTTGGATCCCCTAGTACTGGAGTTACAGATGCTTGAAAGCCACCATGTGCTAGAAACCAAACCCAGGTCCTCTGCAGGGACAAATGCTCTCAACCCCTGAATCATCTCTTCAGCTCCTAAATTATGTTTAAAGTGGTTCTTTGAAATTCTACTGATGCCAATAAATTAATTATAGTCTTATTCTGTCAATAAGTGGCTCTGCTTGTTGTTAAAGGCATGTCTGGTACTAATGGAGGACACCACTCTCATAAGCTCACAGGGTGCCATGCTTCTCAGATCACAAGCACAAGTCTCTGTATGTGCAGGCAGACACATGGCTTGAGCCCCACAGATCCTTTTGTCTCCCTCCTGGTGCTGGGATTACAGGCATGTAGCACCACACCTCAGCTTTTTACATGAGCACTGGAGATCTGAACTCATGACCTTGTGCTTGCCGGAAAGCACTTTACTGACTGAGCTATCTCCCCAGCTCCATAAGTCTCGTTTATGTCAGCCTATGTGACTGTCAAGTAAAGGAAATTAACTTGTGGCAGTGCAGGTAAAGAATGACATTTGGTTTATCTTCTGTCCCAGTCAAACTTGGAGAATACTGTGAGCCTTCACCATGCTCCACTTAGAACGCCTGCGTTTCCTCTTTTCTAAGCCTCTGAGAGTCTGAGAATGAGTCGCTAGTTTACTCCTGGAGAATGTGTTTTTCTGAAATACGAACTATATCTTAACATTTCTGTATCCCCATTTTCTTGCGCAGTGTGCAGTTAGCAGGTAACGGTTGACTTGGCAAGTGTGCGCGTGGAAAAGCTTCACTAGCCACTCAGAACATCAAAGGGTTCATCCCATCTCTTCAATCAGATTTCTCAGTAGAAAGTTGTACTTTTCTTATGAACTAATTTTCTCAAAAGTATCACAAGTGTGAAGACAAAACAAGACCCTCCTAAAGTCTTAGTAAGATAGATTTTTAAAAAATCATTATCTATGGGCTGGAGAGATGGCTCAGAGGTTAAGGGCACTTGACTGCTCCTCCAGACGTCCTGAGTTCAATCCCAGCAACCACATGGTGGCTCGCAGCCATCTATGATGAGATCTGGTGCCCTCTTCTGGCCTGCAGATGTACATGCAGGTAGAGCATTGTATGCATAATACAATAAAATAAATCTTTAAATAAATAAATCTTTAAAAAAAAAAATCATTATCTACGTTGTGTCTGAAATTTAAATTTTCCATGCAACACCCTCCTTATAGTAGATGCAGTTTGGAGTCCTTAGTACCACCACTCAGCGGTCACTCTTTTTTGTTGTTGTTGTTTGTTTTTCTCAAGACAGTGTTTCTCTGTGTAGCCTTGGCTGTCCTGGACTCATTTTGTAGAAGTAGGCTGGCCTCGAACTCCCAGAGATCTGCCTATCTGCCTCCCTGAGTGCTGGGATTACAGGCATGTGCCACCGAACCCAACTCAGCAATCACTCTTGTCTAATGTACTATTATAACTCTTTTTGTGAGACAGGATCCTGGCTGACATGGAACTTGCTACACAGAACAAGGTGGCCTCTAGCTCACAGAGATGTGCCTGCCTCTGCCTCCCAAGTGCTGGGATTAGTGTGCATCCCCACACCCAGCCTCTTACAGCTGTTTAAGGTAAAATGCACTACTCTTGAGTGCAGGATTTGAGTTTGACGGATGTGTGCGCCTCCTAATGACATCCTAGACAAGATGGAGAGCATTCCCTTCGCCCTGCAAAACGCTGTTTGCCCTTTCCAGCTGGCCTCCTCCCGTAGGCACTAACTCCTAATCTGCCTTTCCTGCTCCTGAGCATCATGTACAGTGCACTCTCCTTCCTTCTCCCACTGGGATTTTGAGACAGGATCTCGTACAGCTCTGGCTGGCCTCCAATTCACTGTGTAGCCATGGATGACCCTGGATTGATCCCAAATTACAGGCATCAGCACCGTGTCCAGTGTATGGTGTGCTAGGGATCAGACCAAGCAAGGTCTTCACGTGTGCCAATCAAGACTCCACCAACTGAGCCGCATCCCTAGCCCTTGGTGTATTGTTTTGGGGCTCACTGTAACCAGAACATTTATATTCCTGTAATCAATTTAAAGTTGAATAGCAAGTTCTGATGCTTTGTGATCTCACAACACAGAGAAGTCTTGACAGTCCCTTCAGCATGTGAATTAGCTTTATTGTAAATTAAGTTGGAAACATAAGTAATAAAGATCTAATCAAATATGTCATAGGTCTTTATATTGATTCTATAAGGCAAAGTTGTTTCTAACAAAAAGTAATTTGGGCTAGCATGCAATAAGGATAGTTTCATATTTTGTTGCCTTTGTGCTTTTCAGCCACATAAATGTTTAATTTTCCTGTATATTCCATGTCCTAAGAGTGAGCAGTCTTCAGATGAACTTTGGGGTAAGAGCAGTAAGGAGCCCTGTTGTCTCCAACCTCCTCTCCGGTGAACTGGCAGTGTGTCAGGACAATCCTGCGGACGGCACAGGTTAATGCAGTTCAGTACAGTTGGTTCTTACATAACCTTTAGAAAATCATACGTAGAACATCCCCGTCTTTATAAATAAACATCACCCACACACTTTATTAATAGCCTTGTTCACTTTTTCCTGGGACTTAAGCTACATGTTCCTGCTACATCCATGCTTTTTCCCCATTGTTCTTACTGTTAGCCTACAGAGTAATGGGTTTCATTATGGCACTTTTGTAGTTTATGTTATTATACCTTGTTTTTATTATATCCTTTTCTCATTTTCAGTCTTTTCCCCCCTTTTTTCCTGTTTTGGTTTTTGAGTTGGGTTTCTCTGTATCTTTTGCTGTTCTGGAACTCACTCAGTAAACCAGGCTGGCCTCAAACCGAGAGCTGGGATTAAAGGTGTCCACCAATACACCCAGCTTCTACTTTAGTCTTTTATCTTTTTCTTCCTCTATGTATTTATTTTTTTTAATCACTTTACATCCTGACCCTAGCACCCTCTCTCCTCTCCTCCTAGTCTCCCCTACATTTTAATCTTTTCTTTTTTTTTTTTTTTTTAATTAAGCTTTCTAGGTATTTTTTTTCTAGTATATATGTGTGAGTGCCTGCATGTATGTATGTGGACCATGTTCATGCCTTGTGCCCATGGAGGTCAGAGGGGTATCAGATGCCCTGGCTCTGGTGCTAAAAGCCTATTGTAAGCTTCCATGTGGGTTCTGGGACCCACATCGTCTGCCAGAGCAGCAAGCACTCTCCAGCCCCTCCACAAGCTTTCCCAAAAGCAGAATTGTCATGGCACAGTAAGAAACTGGATGTAAGTGTAAGATAGTTTTTGATAATTCGCGCTAGCTAGCGCTCTCTGGGTAGCGTGCTGTAACTAGCTAGCGCTCTCCGAGTAGCGTGCTGTAACTAGCTAGCGCTCTCTGGGTAGCGTGCTGTAACTAGCTAGCGCTCTCTGGGTAGCGTGCTGTAACTAGTGTCCCTGTGTGCCCTTGTAAGAAGGAAGGGAAGAGCTGTGGTTCCCTAGAAACCCTGTCTCAAAAAGCAAAACAGAACCCCCAAATGCATGCTACCACACCTAGCCTTTTCTTTCACGTGGGTTCTGGGGTTGAGCTCTGACCCTTACACTGACCGAGCTATCTCCTTGGCCCAGGAAAGGCTTTTCTAACACTGGTTTGCTCACTACCCTTCTTTCATTTGATGCCATAAGTCATAGAAATATTCATTTGATCCAGTACTCAGGAGGCTGAAGTGGGAATATTCGAAGTTCAAAGCCGTATTTGGGATGCATACTGAGTTCTGGGGGCAGGGGGGTACAGCAGCGATGCTTTCTTTAAAAAGAAAGCGGAACTGCTGTGGACTGAGCAAGCGGTAGAGTACAGGTGCATCTTCGGCATGACTTGTGCTGTCCTCTGACTGCCTCAGACCCCAGCCTTCCTTTGTAAAACTCCTTTACTTTGTACTGTTATGTTTGTGTTTGGCTTTTTGAGATAGGGTCGTTCTTGGGTTACTCAGGCTAGCCACAAAGCAGCTAGAGGAGACTGAACTCCGTCTACACCTGTGTGTGGGTCTACAGGCACGTATCCTGACCCCAGCTTAAAACTTCCAAGTGTCTATATGACTGTCTAATGAAATACCTGTCTTACTGTAGAGCAGTTTGCCTCTCCTTGAAATTGTCTATTTCTAAAAAATAACCACCTTTAATAAGTAAAGCCCTTTGCAAATGTAATCTTGTACAACATATTTCACTTCCTGGGATTTCTTCTCTTCTTTAAGGCACAGATTACATGCATATTTTTTCTAGAATAGTTTGGATGTAGTCAGGACATGAGCTAAGCAGCAGCATCTAATCAGTGCTTTGACACAGTTCACAGTAAAGGAAGGCTGAGACTGAGTGAGTGTGTAGAGCAGTTGCTCCGTGGGCTGCCTTCCTGGGGTGGACTGGGGCTTTTTCTTGTTGTGGAGGCCAAGCCCAATTGACTCGGATTCTGAAGCTTCACAGACACATTACAACAACAGCCTAGACTGAGGCCTTGCCCAGCGTGCAGAAGCCCTGGGTTTGCTTGTGACACGAGGCTGTGCCTTCAATCCTAGCTCTCAGGAGGCAGAGGTAGGAAGATCAGGAGTTCAAGGCATCCTTGGCAATATGAAGCATTCAAGACTATTTGGGACTACATGAGACCTTGTCTTGAAAACAAATAAACAAGAATAGTTGGCCTCCTTAAAAACTCTCTAATGAATTCTGGCATTGTAGATTTAAGAAGAAGGGAAGCATCTCTATGACTCATATCCAGCTGTAATTTACCAGACATTAAGAGGACTTATTTTGTATTTGAAGATACTTGTTTTGTTTGTTTGGTTGATTGGTTGGTTTTTGGTTTTTCGAGACAGGGTTTCTCTGTGTAGCCTTGGCTGTCCTGGACTCACTCTGTAGACCAGGCTGGCCTCGAACTCACAGCAATCCACCTGCCTCTGCCTCCTGAGTGCTGGGATTAAAGGCACCACGCTTTGAAGATACTTGTTAGACAGCCTATTTTATGAGTGTGCCTGTTTTGCTAGGGGTGATATCTCACGCCTTTGCTGTGTATTTAGCCTCCTGAGCTGTAGTGTTGAGATCCAATCAGAGGGGTGGTCAAGGGAGAGAACCCTGTATACAGAATCATACAGGTTTATCTGTTTGTTATACAGACACACACGCACATGTGTTTATTCTGTCTGTTTTGACTTTCCAAAGAGCTAGAGTTACTTTTGTCAGCATAATTCTACATAGCCTCTGTCACAGTGACATGGAAAGTATAAAAATGTCTTGCTAAATATATCTTAATTAAACCTGCCTTGTCACATCTTCTAAACCAAGAACTTTAAACCTCAAGCTTTTGACAGCAGGAGGTTTAAGTACAAGAATCTGGAAACAACACTTGGTTCTGGGCTGGTGAGATACCCATAGTGGCAGCATGGTAGGTTAGCAAGTGTGAGGTTCAGTCCCCCGTGCAAAAGACAACTGGGGCCATCCAGATGCTACTTCACCTAATGGCCTGAGTTTGACCCCCGGAGCCCACTGACCTCCACACTCACTCATGTGCCTGTGAAGAGAGGGTTCCTTCAAGAGCATTTTTATGATTTTAAAGAGTATCATAAAATAGTCAAAAGTAGCATGGATGCTGTTCCAATGAGAACTGTTGTTGGTGTGCCACTGCACACAGCACTAACAGTCCACCGCGTGGAAGGGCTTGCTAAAACAGTACTGTTTATTTTATCATTTTATTATTGACACATGGCAAAGATCATTTTCAGGTAGTTAGAATTACTGAAAGCATTGTCTCTAAATTACCCATCCTGTGATGAAGTTAATTAAAAAATTTAAAAGTAACCTCTTAACCTAAGGGCCAAGCTCCTAGTCCTTACCATATTTGGCTTTGTGTGTGTGTGTTTCTGGGAACCCGACCCAAAATCCTGTTCAGGCTGCTCAAGTGCTCTAGCCCTGGCCTCCAACCCCAGCCCAGCATACATGCTTTCTGAGTTTGTCTGACATCAATTCAAGTTGTTGACAGGCAAATATAATTTTAATAATAAGGCCATTCTGTGCTTTATAAAATTATGTTCCTATAGATGAGACATGGAAAACCACCAAGGAGGACGTTGTTACTTATTTAAAGCTATTAGTTTTATGAGAACTTTTTTGCCACCCAGAGCCAACTAATATTTAAAAATCAAATTTTACTTAAGGTCTAATTAATGCTATCAAGAAAATTAAGTAAAATGATCCATAGAAGTTAGTCTTAGTCCTCATACTCTGGTCATGGGCAGTTCCCCCCATTGTGTGCCTCATGCCTAGGATGCAGAGCAGCAGGTGTGCAGGAAGGCCAGGAAAGCCAGGAAGGCATTGGCCTGTGCCTGGCTGCTGTTGACAGGTGAAGAGACGTACTCCATAGCTTTGGCTTTTCAGAATAGCATGTTGCTGAGCATTCGGATAAGTGGCAAAAGACCAAAAAGAGGGAGAGAAAGATCAAACTATTTGATGAACAAATTAAAAATCTGTTGCCAGATGCTTCTCTATCCCCCATCTTGTCATATGAAGTCTTGGCTGGCAGCAGCTCTCTCCTACCACAATATATTATTGACACCTCATCTGAGGCTGTGTGTGTCGTCTTGTGTATGACCTGCGTGCGGTGAAAACACGTAGCCGAGTCTCTTCTACTCTGAGAGAAGGGAGCAGACCTTAAATTTTTAAAAATTTTTGTTAGTGCATATTATGAGACCAGAAGCAGCTCAATTTGATATTGTCGTAAAAGTAAACACAGCAGTTTGTGGGAATAGAAAGACGCACACACTGTAGCTGTCCTAGAGCTGTTGGTTGCCAGCCCCAATGACTAAGCATCTCCAATGCCAGGCATATGTATAAATGCAACTAATAACTAATGTGCCTGAGTGAGTGAGTGAGTGTGTGTGTGTGTGCGTGTGTGCGTGTGTGTGTGTGCGTGTGTAGTGTTGGTAATATCAAACACATGGTTGTATATTCAGTATTAATATATTTGATTTTTTAAAAAGACTTCTAAATATTGAGAATAACCATTAAAAGTTTAATTGTAGCTTTTCATTTTGTTTTTATTTTATACTAAAAACTTCCAAGTAGACATTTCAATATGACAAAGTTACATAAGCCGAGCATCCCCTTGCACGTAAGGAAAAATGCAATTATTTTCTATTCTGAATCTCCAGACTGCTGTTTTAGAAAATCATATCTGATTATTTGCTCAGCAGAAGATTATTGAGTTGATTTAGCTGTGATTTTACTTAACAAAGCTTCAACTGCATTCCCACTGTGGAGTCCAGAAAAAAGGTACAGGGAGATAAATGATAGATTCAAACTGTGATTTTTGTGAGCAGGGCCGTCAATGCACCCCTCGGAGCTAATAGCGGAGATGAGAAACAGTGGGTTTGCACTGAAACGAAATGTACTGGGGAGAAACTTGACCGCAAATGATCCATCACAGGTAATGATCTTTTTATCAGTAAGCTGAAAATGTGGAAATCTAAATGTGATTGCTTGTGAATTGCTACTTAATGTTTTCCAATATGCATATATCCATAGGAAAGTAAGATAGAGCAAAGAAAATGCTTTAAATGTATTTTGGTTTTGCTTCTTTATTACTTTAACCTAAATGAGAAACTGTTTATAAACCTATATTTTAATAAATGAAATGGCTCCTTTGGGTTTATGTGGATAAATAACTAACTGAATTGGTGATAGGATTGTTTGTTCCTTCCTGCTAACACACCCTTGAAATGGCATTACATTGAACCAATAGAAGTCCACAGACAGCTCCCTTAGCATTACAGAAGGTGTTTTTAACTTATTTATTAAACTGTTCACAAATTTGGAAAGTTAAGAGATTTTAAACTTACTGCATTTTGTGCATGTTTGTGTGTGTACGAGCATCCTACAGAGGGGTGTGTGTGTGTGTGCGCGCGCGCGCGTGGGTGTGTGTGTGGTGTGCGTGCACATGTACTAGTGCAAATCAAAAAGAAAGCTTGGAGGAGTCAGTTTTCCCCCATGTGGAACCCAGGAATTAAACCTCAGGTCATCAGACTTGGTGGCAACTGCCCTTACACACTGACCCACCTCACTGGCCCTGGTTTGAGTTTTAAAGACTGTATTATTGCATATTTGATAATAAATAATTCCTTTGATCTAAGTTTCGTAGCCTTTATATTTTCACATCTGTACTGCTGAGCACACACCCGGGGCCATGTGAGTGTTAAGCAAGTGCTTTGTTAAGGAGCCATAGCCCCAGCCCTTCAAGTTGCTCTTATTTTTTATATTTCATTAAACTAAAGAAGCTGTGTTTAGCCAGTACATGTTTAACGTGTTAAAAAGAGAGCATAAGCCACGTGTAGAGCTTCCGTCTGTATTTGTCTCCCACTTCCTGACAGTTTCCAAGAATTATAAAGCATCTGTAGTAACGTCACGGTTCACCTTAGCAGGTAGAACGCAACTGCTGAAATAGTCTAATCCCTCACCCCTCCTATTCCAAGTGCCGCACCATCTCTGGGATGTCCCTCACACAAAACTCTCAGCTGCAAGTAGTTTTTTCCCCCATCTAATTAACTAGCTTGTCTAAAATCTAGCAATTGGATGTCTTTATTGACTAAGGACTATGTCGCAAGTGACGGTGAGGAAGACCCTGAAGTTGAGTTCTTAAAGTCGCTGACAACCAAACAGAAGCAGAAGCTGCTCAGGTAACTTAGGAATCTGTATGGGATGGATTTGTCTCTGTTTCACCTGGGCTCTCATTCAGAGAGTGCCTGATGGTGCTTAAGTCGGGCATTGCATGTATTGATTTATTCTTCAGCTATATGAATCCAACTTTGGCTTGTCAGTAACAAGAAAATCAGTGTTTGTGTCCTCAGATTATTTTACCAAGCTGTTGGACCTTCCAGAGTATTCAGTGTGGAAGTAGACCTACTTGTAGGTTTAACTCTTTTTAATAAATTTGTATATACGTTTCACACCGCTTGTTCTTAGAAAATATTTTTACTGTTTTTTTCCCCTTTTTTTCTTTTTTAACGTTTTGTGAAATTTTACAAGGAATGTTGAAAGAATGTTTAAATTTACAATAGTACTTAAGTTTGTCAAACACATTCCCTCTAGGGTAAAGAATTCAAGCATTATCTACTGAGTGCAATAGAGGGCGCTCACCATGTTTCAGTAACCGGAGAATGGTGGGCAGGGCCCAGTGCAGAGGCTGCTGTCTCACTTACTTAACTCAATCTCAACAACGTATGCCTCCCCAAGTGAAAATTCAGCAGCAGAGCTGCTCTATTTCTAAGGCTAAAAGTTGCTGGGAACTAGTAGGTAATTATTTTACATATTAAAATGCCAACGTATATCCTAATTCAAAAATTACAGATAGGCCGGGCATGGTGGCGCACGCCTTTAATCCCAGTACTCAGGAGGCAGAGGCAGGTGGATCACTGTGAGTTCGAGGTCAGCCTGGTCTACAAAGTGAGTCCAGGACAGCCATGGCTAACACAGAGAAACCCTGTCTCGAAACCACCCCCCCCCCCAAAAAAAATTACAGATAATCAGTTTTGGTAATTAACATTGGTTTGGTTTGGTTTGGTTTGGTTTTTCAAGACAGGGTTTCTCTCGAGCCCTGGCTGTCCTGGAACTTGCTTTGTAGACCAGGCTGGCCTCAAACTCAGAAATCCACCTGCCTCTGGCTCCCGAGTGCTGGGATTAAAGGCGTGCACCACCACCACCTGGAAATAATTAATGTTTATATTTCCACAATTAAACATATATACAAGATGAACTTTTCATCTAACATAGGTCCATTTAATGCTACACATATTTCCCAGGTTTTCTTTAAATCAAGAGAACCATTTTATTTAGGATGCTAAATAATTTCATGCTGTGACTCAATAGGAATGTTTTATCAAAAAGAGTCATTCCCGTTGAAGTACAGTCAGGAGTTTGGCCTTACTTAAAGTTATACTCAATGTTTACATGCCTGAATAATTTAGAAGGAAGAAAATGGTTTATCATCGAGTAAAGAATGTGTTTAGATGTGGACACCATTTTTAGCAGCATCTAAAAAGTTGTAGTCTGTTGACAGTTTCTATTTTGTTGATGAAAGAACTATTTTTTTCCAACTATAGGAAATTGGATAGACTTGAAAAGAAAAAAAAGAAAAAGAAAAGTGATAAGAGAAAGAAAAAGTTACAGAAGAACAGAAGTAAACACAAAAAACATAAAAACAAATCCCCTTCCTCTTCCTCCTCTTCCTCCTCTTCTTCTTCCTCCTCTTCTTCCTCCTCTTCTTCCTCCTCCTCCTCTTCAGATAATTCAGATAGTGAGAGTGACAACAAAGAAAAGAAAAGAGAGAAGAGGAAGAAAAAGAAGAAAACTAAATGTTCAGGAAATAAATCCAATTATTGTAAAGAGGACAAGTCTAAGAGCATACTTCATGAAGAACTTTCTAGCAGTCACAGTGACAGGGGAAAAGCCAACGAGAAAGAAAGGCTTCTAAAACAAGAGCCTGGGGAAAATAGCAAATGGGTCCACTCTGGTTCTGACCGAAGGCCCAGAAGCCATCGTCATAGTCCAGAGAAGAGATGGTCTGACAGAGACGAGGGAATCCGGAGCCACAGCAGGGCTGAGAGCAGGAGAAGCCGCAGCAGGAGTCCTGGCAGTCATAAGCAAAGGGAGATGAGGAACCGGCCTGGTGAAGAGCAGCACAGAAGGAAGGACGCCAGAAGCCATGGTGATGGTGACCGTAGAAGAAAGAGTGCACGGTGAGCACCCAGGAGATGAAGCTAAACACTGGACACCTGCCTGGGAATGAAGGACTCCCTTTCTTACCGAATAGCTTTAGCAAGGCCTGACTTGCACATTGTTATCTAATTACAGTTTTTAAAAGCCTCTTAATTTTCCATCTCTGTAAACTCACTTCAAGTGTAAAAGCACCTGAGTGCCACAAGGTTGAAATTTGCAGATATTTCTAGCAAATCTATTTAGAGATATGGAAACCTTTTTTTCTGTTGGTAGTTGTTTCTTATGCCTTGTATCAGATTTAAAATATGTAAGTAATTCTGTGATTTTGTTGTTGTTTGAAACACCATTAAAACAATGACAGAACCTTGAATGCCTATCTATTTTAAGATTTGGATTTGCTTGACGCAAAATGAAATCATTGGAGAAATTCACTAGGGTGAATAAAACACTGTATATCAATCAGCATTTCCTATATTTTTCCAGTAGTTTTTCTATAGAGTATAGAGATATTTATAATTGAATGTCCTGTTATTTGTCTTATTAGCATACAAAATTACTTTAAACTTAACAGTTCAGAAAACCAGAGTTCTGCCCTGGCTTTCACTAGAGTGAAATGAAGACAGCAGTGGAACTGTCTTCCTTCTGAAATGTCGGTGCTGGTGCTGGCGCTGGTGCTGGTGCTGGTGCTGGGCGCCTTTCTTTTATAGTTGAGGACTAAGAGAGGAGCGTCATTTCCACATCCAGCACTCTGATCCTTACTCTGCATCCTTCTGCTTGGTAAGGTTCCCCGTGGGTAGGTCCGCCTGAGGCCTCCAGAGTGAGCTCCACACTTAAGATCAAATGATTGTCAACCTCAATCTTACCTACACCCATAACCCTCCCTTTTCACATAATGTAACATGTTCATAGGTTCAGTGGGTTAAGGACATGCAGGGCATGGTCTGTTATCCTGCCTACCACAATAGCCTTTCTGTTGACACCATTACAAGGTTTTTCTTCAAAAAGTGAAACATATTACAAAATACAAAGAAACTATGTAAACTGTGGAGTTATTTTATTAAAAGGTATATGGGGGAGGAGGGTTCACTTTGTAAACAAAACCAATATGTAAAGTGTTCTATTTAATTTAGCTATAGATTTTGCCATATGTTCCAAAGGATTGGTAAAAGGAAACTATGGAAATTTTTCGATACAAATTGCAGATAATATGCTGTACAGAAATTTTTTCTTGTTGTGAATGTAGTATTTTTTTAAAATCTGGATTTCATTAATTTTTAAAGCATCTCTTATTTAGTACAGAAATAACTGATTTTGATGTCAATCACAATTTCCAAGTTTCGTAAAAAATTAAATGTGAAAGGAGTTAAAACTACTCCATGTCTAATACTTGCCTGTGCACACACAGATGTCCTGTGGTGTAGCTGCACCGAAGACGTAAATAGCCCTTGGATTATGCATGTGAAGGAAACTAGAGAGGAAGTGAACTCCTTCACCACACCCTTTAATGGCTCACAGCACACCTCAAAGATCCTACTCCTTCACTTGAAAAAGCATGCATTTGAAATTGATAAGGGCTGATTTATACCTAGTTCATCAGTGTCGCTGTGATTATTTTCCACCGTACGCCTTTTTAGACTTTATAATTTTTGTAATGTCAAAACCTATGCAATACTTACTGCCTTAAAAGAGGGTTCCAAACCAACATAGTGTTCATGAAGGAAAACGTTGAAATGCATCCTATAATTAAAAATGAATTAAAGAAATAATCTCTTACACTTTGACATTCACCAAAATGTGATACCTCACCCTTAACTTTGTAAGGTAGCCCCTAAGGGTTTTTATTTTTAATCTCTCATTTAATCCTTCCTGTTAAGAATATTAAATCATAAAGGAATAGCTTTTAAAGCTCTAATATTGCCCAATTCTGAGAGATTTTTCCTAGTGGTTATAGATAATGTGTATCTGCAGTTTAGTTTTTGGCCTTGGCCACTCACGGATGTTAGACAACCGAAAAGGGCCAGCATTCTAACTTAGAGGCGCAAGGGGAGGCATTTTCACACAAAACCACCGTAACAACAGCCTTCGCGAAACTCACTGTGTCTGCATGCGCTGGTGATCCTGAGGGATGGCACTGAAAGTGGTCTTTAAGATAGTTAGGGTTCTAGTAAGTAGCCAACGGAGGATCCTCCAAGTTCAATAGTTCAGACTAAACTCCACAAATCCACACATGAAATTGTCATTTTTCTTATCCTTTTAAATAAATCTGGGTACATGTCGACACTTTTCATTTTTTTCCCCTCCAATATGGACCTGTATGGAGAGGCATAGGACACATTTTGGGGACACCCCTCTCCAACTCTTTCCTTAAGCCTCATTTAACGCAACACTGACGTATTAATTCCTGTAGGAGGCACTGTCGATTTACAAACGACCAGGAAAAAGCGGGTTGTTAGGTTGGAATTTGTTTATCTGGATGTCTACATTGTAAATTAGTCATAACTTCTCCTAATAAATGCCCAAGTGGGTAGAAGTTGCCGCGGCAAAGCAGCAGGAATGGTCCATCTCTCTAGAATCATGCAGTTGCAATATGAAGGAAGCTTTTTATCTGAAAGGTTGTCGAGAGACCTTTCTTCCAGATTCTTCCACTGGCGGATAGTGGATCCTATCGCAGCTGGCGTTATTTCAGTTTCGATCACAGAATTTAGATCCGCACGGACTATTTCATGCTCTGACCTAATAGCCAAGACGCTGGTAGAGGCCTCTCAGGAAGGCTGCATCCTCCACACCCTGTGCCTAAGACCAAGGAGCAGGCTGAAGAAACAAAAGCAAAAACAAAGAAAAAAACCAAACACTTTTAATCTTATTTAGGTTTTCTGAAAAAATAAATTTTACTAGAGTTACCATTTCTTGACAAGTGTTAGCAGGCCTGCAACGGCGGCCTTTGCCGCGGGGTCAGATCTGAAATTGCTGGTAAAAGTGAGAAAACATCCTGAGACCTGAGCGCTTTCCTGACTTGAAGTTTCTACCCAGTTCCTATGACAGAAAAGGAGGCAGATAATTCTTACCACCTTCCACTCTTTCTTCATTTCACCTCACACTTAGCACCCCAGGGCCCCACAGTGTAGAGCGGTACCCATTGAGACGCGATGTTCCGTCTGCGAGGGACTGAAGACGTGGAAAATCTCTGGCATTTCCTTGGCAGAGGCTTCCAGGGTGCCGAGGCCATCGGAACCCACCAGACCCGGACCCGAAAGGGCGTCACACCAAAGGAAGCAGACGGCCCGGCCCGGGGAGCTTGATAGGATGAGTCCTGAATAGGTGTCTCCAGTCCACCCCGTAGGCGCCACAGCACCCTGCGTTCTCTGGGGCCTTTTCGGAATTTTCACCTGGTAACCAGGGACACAACACGCAGAGAAGTTGGGAATTTGGGGGCGCACATCCCCTCGACTTCCTGCCCACGGGGCGTTATGAGAAAGGGTCAGATCACTGGCGCTGATCCGCGGCGGCCCAAACCCAGCCAGGAGACACTCTCAGGCCCCTCCGCGAAGCTGCGTGCCCGGACAGCAGCTCAGCGCTCGCGACGGCTTGGCCCTTGCCGCCCTGTCCCTCCTGAAGCTTGCTCAGCCTCCCTCGTAGGTCCCCTGCTCGGCCGCGGGTCGCAGGGCACAATTGCTTGGAAGGCAAGAGAATTTTTTTCTGCTTGCTGGGGCTCCACAGGTGAAGATCGTGCTTTGGGAAGTCAATACTAATCTCTAGCTCCTGGCGCAGAAGAAAATACCAACTCTCCTAGAAATCTACAAAAAGAAAACGGTCCGAAGGAGTCACACCCTATCACTGCATTTCTCTCATCAGTGAACCAACCCCCCGAAGTGGCAAGATGCCCGAGAAACAATGCAAAATCCCCAGCGAATTTCCAAAGAAACAAATGCTACCGGCTGGGAAAACCTACAGCTCAAATGTTAAGCTTTTCCGGACCCCGGCCAACTGACTCTGGAGGAATGTGTCCCCACGGACATTTGGAAACCTTGCGTTCCAAACGCCGTGTATATATATTTATACCAATAATATATAGGGAGGCAAGTCTGTATGTATTTACCTCATACATATTTCTATAAACTCCATCGTCTGGAAAGGGTTGGGGGTAAATAACACTGAACGGTTAAAATTATGGAGAAGGGATAATAACTGATTACTAATTTGAAAGTAAATAAACAGGTGACTTTTTCAGATCAAATTCCTCCTTGGATCGTTACAATAAATATCTCTGAAGGAAGCGCTCTATTTATGTTGTCATTGATTAATTCTTCACTACCTCATTTGATTTCGATTTAGAACGATTTGATTCTAATTTAATTAGCATGTAATTTGGATGTACATAATTACTGTAATTATGACATTCAGGTAAGGCAGCTTTAGGCTGAAAGGCAATTTCAAATTTTCTAGCAACCTACTTTGTACTGGGAAATGGACAAGGACTTTGCGCCCTGCTATCCAAGTAGTAATTAGCACATCTTTGAAATAGGCAGTGCGGCGGGGTTTGTATTAAAACAGCAAATACAAACCCAGCCGAGTACCCGCTACAAAGGTGGCTGTTGAGTTCCCAGAAGTGCGTTGCGTTTCCAAGGCTTGAATTTGGGGAGCCCGGTACCCCGGAGCCTCCGCTCCGTTCTCACAGCTTCGGGCGACTGCGTTTCGTTCTTCCTCGGACGGGCACGGGGTTGGGAAGGTGTCGCTTTTTAAATTAAAATACAATAACTGCTGGGGGTGGGGTGGGGGAGTCGCTCCAAGCCGTCTAAGGCTTGTGGGTGGGGGAGGGGTAGTGGACTAGGAAGAGGAGGGAAGGGGGCGGCGGGAGGCAGGGCAAAGCACAGAGAAGAGAAAATTGGCCAACGCCCCCAACTGTTATCTCATTTCAGATTTGGGTTTCGAAAGGACGAGGACAAAAGGGGTGGGTCGGTTCTGGGAGGGGGTGCATACCCGTCGGGGGGCCTGGGGCGAGGGCTCTGGGGGCTCCAGGTCGCCCTCTGCAGCCCCCGCGCTGGCTACCCACCTCCGCTTGCCCAAACACTCGCAGCGCCTCCTCCTAGAGCACACAGCCGCCCGCTGGGGCTGCCTCCCAGAGCGTGGCGGCCCTGCCGAGGGCTGCCTCGGTGGTCGCTGGGTCCAGGCCGGCCATAGCTGTGGCGCTCTGGATTTCCCTTTTATTCTAGGGATTCTGGGAACTTGAGGGGGTCTTGGTGACCTGGTTGAGTGAACTGCGTTCCCGCCCTTCCTCGTTGTTCACGCAGACCTTCGTGGTCCTGCAGCCCCGAGTCCCAGGGCACTAGGTGAAGTGTACGAGACAAGCTAGGCCCATCCTAGGATCTCTGTCCCGGGTCCACGCCGTTACCGTTACCGAAAACGCTCAGCCTTTTCATCTATGAGTGCTGGAAGACCTTGAAATCGCCTAGGAAAGAATGCTAAATGAGACAATAAAGAAAGCTAAGACCAGGGCCAGGCAGGGTGTTAGTCCGTTTTGGTTGGATTTTTCAGTAAGCGTGTTCCAGAAACAACCCTTTTCTCTTGACGCCACTGCTAGGCAATGTCTCCTTAAAACGGGGCATGCCCCCAGCTAAAACACAAAACACAGCTTTTCTTTGCTTGATCCCCTGGGCTGTCGGAGTTCTAGACAGAAGCCGGTCTCCCGAAAGCTAATAGCCAAGTGCCAGGCTGACAGCGCGGACCGCCCATGCACGAGCTCTAGATGGCGCCAGAGAGCCGCACTCGCCATCCGCCTCTTGGGGGAATCAAGAGCTACTGTCAAACATAAAAGCAAATCAGAGTTTTCAGTTTTTTTAATGTGTTAAGAATGTTATTCCTTAAGAAAATTTGTAGCTAAATTATTCTCACTTAAAATAAACACTTAGTATACCAATTACACAAATGGGCGGGATTTATGTGAGATTTACTTCATCTGCATTTTTGTAGTGGAAGAGAGCCTTGGTGAATACAGATAATAGATGCAAATAAGATTAGAGTTAAAATAAATAAAGTTTCCATGTGAATAAAAAGAAATTCAATTTTACACAACTGGTGACGATTTGGTGGAATGTCCAGACGCACGGTTCAGGTGCACAATCTAATCTCATCCAAGTGTTTTCAAACGTCCTTGAGAAACAGAATTTTTTTTTTTTTTCTACTCACTTTTCCTCATCAGGTAGGACTCTGTTTACTCCAAGGGGTGGGGGTGAATTATGCCAAGAAAGAAAAATACCGGGGAAAGTGTGGATTGGGGCCCGGTAGGTGCAAGCCCAGCAAACTTGGTCTGGCTTCATCTATTGCGCAGGAATTGGAAGCAAGAAATCCCTGGAAACTCGCTGAAACGAAATTGCATTTCCCCTCACCCTGGCGGGGGCGGGACTCCCGGCCCCAGATCTCAGCCCTGGCTTCACAAAATACACTTCCAGGCCGCTGCTTTCGTTCCCAGTTTGGACCCCCCAGCCGCGCCACCCTATCTACTCTACCCTGTACCCAGTTAGGCCCAAGCCATGGGAATGCGGAGGTGGCCCTGGGGAGGCAAGCCGCATCTCAGCTGGGGACCCAATTGAGGTGTCTTAGCTGAAGGACCTCGCCTCCGGTGCCAGCCTCTCTTCAATTTGTTCGTCTTCAGTCGGTCGCCACCCACTGAGGTCAAGGTTCTCTGCGCCCTGGGGACGCCTAGAGCTGGGGGAGGGGGTGTATGTTTCCCTTGGTGGGTTTCCGACGGGAGCTAGGGACCGGGTCCCTCTTCGCTCAGCCTTGGAGTACACAGTGTCTGGCTGGACACTGAGGTCTGGGTTGCCGCCCGCGGTTCACCGGAGCCGCGGTGATGGACGTTGGCTGACCCACGGGGCAGAGGCAGCGCGCAGAGGCCTTGATCACTGGCCTGCGGAGGGAGCCCCTCCGGGAACGAGACCTGCACAGCCAAGCCCTTTGATCTGCCTTTATTATCAACAAGAAACAAAGCTGCCTGGGACCGACGTCCCGGCGCCCTCGTTTCTCCGGAACCACCAGCACACACTCACCTCTGCGCCTCCAGCCCGCAGCCCCCAGACGCGCAGGACACCCTATGGGCCTACAGAGCCTCTGCCCAAAGCCCCTGGAATAAGCGAACCCTGCCATCTTCTCCCCAAGACCAGACCCAAACTCGAAAACGCCTAGGGGGAGAAAGGGGGGGAGGGTGTCCCAAGCAGGAATGGATGAGCCTGGAGAGAAAATGACCAAAATTAGAGGAAGAAGAGCCGCGCAGCTGTGGCGGCAGAGTCCAAGAGAAAAGAGGAAGAAGCCACTGAACCTCACGCTGCAGACACCCCGCTGGGAACCTTCCTGCTGTTTCCTTGCTACTTTGCTATTTGGCCTTTCAGAGTAGTTTTTGTTGACTGTTACTACCAATAATTTATTCTTTCCAAAGAATCAAAATCTTCATTCAAGTTTCCAAGGCCAGTAATAAAAAAAAAGGGGGGGGGGCTTATTGATGCTGACTTCTCTTGTAGTTTCTATTGTGTGAGAAGCCTTTTAGAAATATTTTTTATTCCGTAAATATGTACTTTCTTTTCCAAACTAACATTTTTTTTTCGAGTTGCGAAATTGTCTCATTTACCAATTTTCCTTTCGTCATTTTCTCCCTTGTCCCTCTTTTAAACTGGGGCTGTTAAGTTGGTGGTCAGAAGACAAAGAGAGTGAAAATAATTTTCATTTCAATAATTGCCTTCTGGTCAATTTAACTGTGCCTTATTTTGAAAGAGACTGTCTAAATGAGATTCCTGTCCCAAATGTGTTCCCAGGCCTGATCCCAGCCTTTAATTATTCCTGAGTTTTTTTTCTTCAGAATAAGACGCCGCACTGAGTAATCACAAAGAAGGCAGAGAGCATCCTTGAACCTTTTCAGAAGCAGCCACTGATATTCAAATAACCTGCGAGGGCCATTTGACGGCGAGGGGACCTAGGCATTTCCAATTCACTATTTGCATAGATCAGCCGTCTTTGAAAAGGAAGGGAGCAGTTGTCTTCCATAACATTAAAAAGCCTAGTTATCAAATCAAGTGCTTAGTTTGGGGCTTTTAAAACGTTTACATTTTATCTCAGGTTGCCCTTTACCGTTTGACATGCAAATTTGGTGCAGTTAATTTAGACAATTAAAAAGATCTTCAAGGGAGCTTTGTCACAGAGAATATTTGGAGTTTTCCCCATGGACCAGCTGAGATAAAGTTGGCCAGAACAAATGATGTCTAGGAGATTAATTAGATATTTGATAAGACATGAATCCCTAATAAGGGAATACAAGGCACAGGGGGCTGCTATGTGCTCTAAGTCAAAATTAATAACATTTAACAAGATTTTCATTTAGGCATGAAATGTCTTTTCCGGGGTATTGACTCTAGCGATTTATTCCCCAGAGATGCCTCCCAATGTAGAAGGCCTTAGAAACTAAAAGACATTAAAAAAAAAAAAAAAAAGAAAAGAAAAGAAAAGAAAAGAAAGATTTTTCTTTCACAGATTGTTTTAAAATCAGGTTTTAAAAACAAACCCACCAATTTTCTCTGAGCCCTCCGGGGAGATGTAGGTACCTCTCCAGTTAAAACTGCCAAGACTTTGCTTTTTTAAAAAGGCGATCCAAAGATTTAAAATGTCACCTTTTGCGAGCACTCCCATTAAAGTAATGCAACTACACGTTCTTATAACCCAATTTAATTTATGCTGTTGATATACAAATAAATAATTTTGTATATGTGTTATGGCTTTTGTAACCCTTATAAACTTCATTGCCTACAGCTAACATTAAGGGATTTTGTTTCCCAACAAGAAAAGTTGATCCCACATTAAAGATTATTGAGGGGAAAACAGGATTTTTTTTAAAGGAGGGATGTTGTTCAGAGTCCTTTAATAACACCAAAATGAAAATATGATGTCAAGATTTTCTTCATACAGATAAACGCATTTAATTTCTTTAGATGACCTTAACTTACGTGTTTGAGTGAAATGGTAACTCAACATTTTAAATATCTTTTACATATATACTGACTTTCACAAAGTGCATCAGAAAATTAAAAAGAAACTCCCTGAATTTCAGGAATTCACAAAAAACCTATTTGAATGAACATTTACAAGAAAATAAAAAAGAACACAATCTTTTGAACCCTATTTATACAGATGTTATGAAATACAGAGAAACTGTTGCTAGACTTCCAGTTGAATATCTCACCTTAAGCCTTTTTTGATGCTTCCTTTTTTAGAAAAAAAAAAGTCTCACTGTAAGTAGACATCAAGCAGGACTTGGAGCATTTTTATATATAATATAATCCACACAAAGGGTCTGTTTTTATAGGTCTCGTTTGTTTTCATTCGAAAGTTCTGACAGTCCTTTGCTGAATGGTAACTAGTTTTTGTTTTTTGTTTTTGTGAAAAGGACAGAGAAGGATGGCGGAGGCAGTGGGCAGTGGAGAGTGGGCAGCGGGCAGCGCGCGGAGGGGGCCATTTCGGTGTATTGCTCTTCTCTGGAGAAGTTTGTACGTGTGGTTGCGTGGGAGTGCGCGCGAGAGTGTGAGTTCTTACGGTTGTGGGTCTCGTGTATGTGTGTGTGTGTGTGTGTGTGTGTGTGTGTGTGTGTGTGCGTGCGTGCAGTTTTGAACCTATTTATGTCGGAGGATGGTTTCTGGACCTCGCGTTCGATTCTCATCTGGGCGCAGTGGGTGGAAGGGACCTCCGGCGGCGCCAGCAAGCCACCGCCCGGGGATCCGCGCGGCTCCACCTCGCGCCCAGCCTGGGCTCCGGGCGCCTCTGGAGCCCCTGCCCTCCCGTGCGCCCACTCACTCGCCCACCGAACCTCTTGCTCGCTCTGGGTGTCTCTACTCGCTTGCTCGCGCCTCTCCGCCAGCCTCTAGGAGTCGTTGGGACCGGTTGCAGCTTCTTTGCCTCCCGCCGAAGCCGCTGCCGCCGCCGCTGCCGCCGCCGCCGCCGCCGCAGCAGCAGCAGCAGCCGCCCGGGCTGCACTGACGCCGGAGTCGTGCAGGATGAGGTCCGGGGATTCGGAGCGGGGCGTCTCCAGGTTGCTGGCGTCCGTGTCACTGTCGCTGCCCTTTTTGCCCCCGCCGCCCCCGTTGTGCGTCTTAATATGTTTGCTCAGGTGGTCGCTGCGCATGAACCGCTTGTTGCACACCGGGCAGGCGAAGCGCTTCTCTCCCGTGTGAGTCCGCAGGTGCCGTTGCAGCTCGTCCGAGCGCGTGAAGCGTTTGCCGCAGAAGAGCCAGTTGCACACGAAGGGCCGCTCGCCCGTGTGCCAGCGCAGGTGTGCCTTCAGGTGCGACGTCTTGCCGTACACCTTGCCGCAGCCAGGGATGTGGCAGCTGTGCAGCCCCTTGCGTCGTAGGCTCGCCCCAGCCGGACCCAGCCGTTCGGCCTCCTGGCAGTTGGGGCAGTCGCAGGTGGCACGACCGGAATAGCGGCGAGCGGAGCGCGCGGAACTGCCCCCGGCGGCGGCGGCCGCGGCGCCAGAAATCATGGCGCTGGCGGCGGCCGCGGCTACCGCGGCGCTGGAGTCCGAGTAGGAGGGCAGCACCGGCTTGAAGCCGTCCTGAGCCAGCAGGTGCTGGCTGGTGGAGAGCAGGTGCGAGGCGGCGGCAGCCGAGGAGCCGAGGCCGGTGGAGCTGAAGGCCGAATGCGTGAGCGAGCTGAAGTCGGGGTTGTAGGTGCCCAGCTGCGAGTGCAGCGAGGCCTGGGGGGCGCCCGAGTGCAGCGAGCTCTGCAGCCCCCCGGCGGGGTTCTGCACCTCCAGCCACGAACCGGGGCTGCTGTGCACGTCCCACCAAGACGACGCCGCGCCGTTGGTCACTTCGCCCGCCGCCAGTGTCGAGTGGAAACCTGACTTGTACCACGACTCGTATGGGTGCGCCATACCCACGCGCGGATACAGACCGTCGGCAGCCGTCGTATGCACCTTGGAGATGAAGGCCGACTGGCCGCCCGCCTCCTGCGGGGACACGCCGGCCGCCGCGGCCGCCGCTGCCGCAGAGTTGGAGAAGAGGCCGCCGTAGTCGCTACTGAAGGCGGACGACGTAGGGGACGTGGAGGCCAGGCAGAAGGCGCTGTTGGCGGCTCCCGAGCCACCCGCCAGGCCGCCCGAGCCGCGGCCTCCCGTGGCCACAGCGAAGCCCGAGAGGCTGGAGCCGAGGTTGCAGCTGGATGAGGAGCGCTTCCAGGGATGGAAGCCGCCTTTGGCGAAGGCGCTGGACTCGGGCAGCGTCGTCAGAGGGCTCGTGTTGCCGATCTTGTTGCAGGTCGCCGCCAGCATGGCCAACGGGGTCGTTCCGAAGCGTGGCTCTTCCTGGAGTGGGTGGGGTGAGGGAGGGAGTAAGGAGGAGGAGGGTAGGAGGGAGTGGGGGGAAGACACAAAGTGCACCCGTGAGCAGCCTCTTTTCCCCCCCTGCGCCGGTCCCTGAGGGCCCTGGCACCCCGGCTCGCGCCTCCTCCCCACGCGTTAGCCGAGGACGCGCCGCGCCCGGCGCAAGGTAGGGCGATCACAAGCGTGGAGGTCCCCGCGCTGGAAAGTTGCTCTTCGGTGAGACTATAGATCAGAGATGCCTTGGATTTCTCCACTTCGTTTGCTGTCACCCTTGTCCAGAATCAGACTTGGGTTGACACCATAAACCCGTTTGTCTCCCAGAAAGCCCCCAAGTCTCCCTTCCGGGTGTAGCACGAAGGTAAACACAGACAACAAATAGCGGGTGAGGGCAGGGGGATGGCAGAAACAACTGCCCAGGGCAGGGAGAAACTTAGAACACTCCTCGAACTAGTGGCTACGACTTGGCTATTTTATAGTTCAAAAACGTGATTTTTAAATACACACACACACAAACCAACTACAAAAATAATCCTAGAATAAGCGGCCCTCTGGCGGCTTTCAAAGTCAAGGGTGAACTGGGCAGCCACACAAATGTAAATGTTTATTGATGTAACTGCATGGCCGGCAAAACAAGACTTTTCTGAAAACTGTCGTGTAATGCAACAATCCCCAAATAGGGGGGAGGGGCGAGGAAGAGAGAACTAGAACCAAGAATGGAAGAAAAGAAACCTTTAGCTTTGCTTCAAAACCAGTTAAAAGGGAACTTGCTTAAGAAACTCTTTCTTGCAAAGGCAATAGCCCCAGGTTTCAATAACTTGAAAAGATCAGCTCCAGAAATGTGGAAGATGCTAAAAGGAACCTGAAGCTGTGGTCCAGCAACAGTTTCTTGTGAGCCGCGGAACCAGAGAAGCCATAAAGAAAGAAAAATAATAATAACTCCAATCCAAATTAATAAACAAAAAGAGCAAAGGCGTTTGCTGTGCTTTCTTACTTACCCCAAGAATAGACGTGGCCATAGCAGGTCTTTGGACTGCGCGGCGCGGCGAGGCCGGAGCGGTGTTAAGCCTGGCGGCTGCTGGGAAACACAATTCTGGTCCCGCGCGGGTCCCGCGTCCCGCGCTCGCGCCGAGCGGACTCTGGGCTCCCGCCGGCAAAACTCAGCCTAAGTGCGAGGAGCACCCGCTTTGAAGTGCCGCTGGCTGCGCCTCTCGCCCAATGAGGGCGCAGGCGGAGCAGACGGGAGCTGCCCCGCAGCCAATCAGACGCGCGGAGGGGCCCGAGCCCGGGCTCCTGGCGCGTGCCAGTCAAGTCTGCGGGCGTGGGTGGGAGCGGGGCGCGGGGGGGGGGGCGTGCGGCGGACTGGGGACAGAAGAAATTACAGTGCAATTAAAAATTTACACACACTCACGTACCAAGCCAGGTTTAAGTAGCGTTGAGACCCAGCCTCAAGCCCCCCTAACCACCCGGGCCACCTCAAGATGTTGCTGGTTAGGGCTGGCAGTCTTCACTCCCCACTTGTGGGAAAGAAGCAGGAGAGGTGAGGACACCCAGGCCTAGGGCACAAGAGGAAATGGTCTGCGTTCGCTCTGCCCGTACAGGTCCTTGCTGCGAAGAACTTCAGCTTGTAGCCATCCCTCTCGCTATGGATTTTGTTTGTCATGGTTCCCAGTTTATTATCCCAACCTCATTCAGTTTTATGCTCAGAGTCCTATTGAGCAGAGGGCACAAAGGACAACTGGGCCTCTCCAGGCAGGTCTACACCCACAGACTTGTTGGGAGAGCCCAGAGATTGGTCCTGCATCCCGCCATTTCCCTCCAGTGGTCTAAGTGACTTCCTAATTGTCGCTCTGGCCTCTGACCCGGGTGGTAATACAAGTGCCACTCACGCCAGAAGCTTCTGGTGGTAATTGAGGGGCACCCTTTGTACGGCTTCTCTAGAGCCTAGATGCCAGGTTAACCCAGTTGTCAAATATGACTAAACAGTGGGACGTGCTGATTATCTGCCAGGTTTTGCTGGGGGCTGGCGTGGGGGTGGGAAGCATCAGCCCATACAACACGCTGTACGAAGCCACTTATTTTCACATTGTAACAACTTTGGAAACGGAGACTGGCGCGAGCGGTGTCCGCCTCCCCCCCCCCCACTCCCCATCGCCACCCCCGCTGAAGCTGCAGCTTGCACCGCTGTTTGTTTAACCCAGTGGAGATTTACAAGTCGGATTTCAGGCTGAAATCGAGTTTTAGGAAGATGTTTAGAGAGTCATTTTTCTTGCTTCAGATCCAACCTGTCTCCGTTGCGGACTGTCAGGGCCTGTAGGGGTCTGCAGGGGTCTGCAGGGGCAAGGGCGTCCTAACTGTCAGCTCATCCTCGGCAGGCACCCTGCTGTCACAGACCAGCGGAGGATCTCTCTCCGGAACCTTCACCGATGACTCTGCCGAAAGCCAAGCCACACGTGGGCGCCTCCGCGTTCTGCAGGCTGGAAGCATCCTCAACTCCTCTCTGGACCTTGGTGTAAAAGAAGTGTCCTCACTCAACGCAAGGCGCCGCCGCTAGAGTATTTCCTGTCCTTCTGGGCTCCACTTTCTCTTTTCCTGGGTAGCCAGAGGCTGCTTTTGAACTGGAAATACTAGTGCCCGCAGGCAGATCAGGGTACTAAAGCATGTAGCACATTCCCCCTCCAAACTACATCCTGCTCTCTAAATAACAAACAAACAACATCCAACCAACGCTAAATGCTCCGGTGCAGAAGACAATTTGTCAAGGAAGGACAAGGAAAGAGGGCATGGAGGTGTGCTTCCGGGTTTTGTTCATTCGCAAGATCACTAGGCCCAAAAGTAAGTCCCCAGCAGGCTCTTCTCTCCCACCTTAAGGTGGAAGGCTAGGCCTGCGTGCACCGCCTCTCTTCGTGGATGGGGTAGGCTATCTGGATCGCTTTCATTGCTTTTCACTAGAATGTTTTTACTCAGAATGCCTTTAAAAAAAAAAAAAAAGCAGCTTTAAGGTGGCCAAAGGCACTGAGGAAAACGATAGCGGAGAAAGAGAAAAGAGAGGGGCGACCTGAACAGCTGCGGAGGGAGCGCAGTGCCCTAGGGGACTGAAAAAAATCTGAGGGGAGGGGGCGGTAAAGCAAGTCTACACGGAGTGGAAGATTGGGGGTGGGTGAATACCAGGCCGCAGGACCTAGGCAGAAAATCCAGCAGGGGGGACCCGGGAGCTGTTCCCAACAGGTGACTTCTGCCCTGTAAGGGGTGCCTGGCCTTCGGCCTCCCCTTGGGTCCCCGGCGTCGATTTACTAATAGAGGGGTTGTTAAGTGGCAGCGAGGCGTTTCCGAATCGCCCTGTGCAGCCCAGGGAGGAGCAGAGGGTCCCCCACGACTTCTCCTCCCCAACCCACTCTCTTCTTAAGAAAACCTGACCAAGTAATAAATAAGACAATCCGAAAAGCCACTTGGCACTGGTGACATTTTCAAGCCAACCGTTTAAGCAGCTCTCACAGGCACCTCGGGCTTGAGGAGCCCGGCTCTTCCCCTTCTCCGCCTCCAGCCGTCCCCTCCCCCTCCCGCTGTTTTCCACGCAGTTCCAGCTGTCAGGCTCTGGACGTGGGCACTCGCATATTCCTAGACACACGTTTCCTCATCACAATAAAAGTTAGGGAAATCTTCCAAAGGAACACCGACAAACAATCCGGGCCAGTTCAACTCTAACATGGGGCTCAAAGGAAATCTTTGGGGAAAAGTCCGGTTCCCCCCCCCCCCCTTCCATCTGACAGATTTTTTTCATCTTCTAAAAAAAATCTAGTTTTTAAACAAAGATCAATGTGTTATGCTAAAGTGTTGAGCTGACTGTTAAAACATTTGGGGAAATAATGACAATGTAACAAAGGCCTGGTTTGGAGTGAATCATCACCCTTTTAAAAGTTAAAGCAATTTTCAGGAGAATAGCTTTCAGCAAACGCTTTACATTATTCAAAACGGCCAAATAATGCTCTATTATAGCGCCTGAATGCTGCCAGTCAGCCCCTAAGTGCAATTTGTGCAAAGGCCCCGGTGCCTTATCTCCACTTCTTTATAAAGAGGTGAATATAAAACAATTTCTTCCAAACCCAGACAGAGAGCAGGAAAATTGCTTCCCTTTCTGCAATCAGGGCAATTTAACTGGAGTGCAATTAGCACTATTAAATGTCGATTCTGCATAAACAAATCTGACTGAGCAGAGAAAGTGGGGTGAGAACCTCATATACACTGAAACTGATTTTTTAAAATTATGTATCCGGGTCCTTTACAATTGATCCGTGACGTTTTCATCTTGGCATACATTTACATCGCAAATACCCTATGGTTAAATCAACATGATTTTTTTGCAAAAAAAAAAAAAATTCAATATGAAGCCCAATAAAGAAGAATGGAGTAATTAAAGGGGAGAATTCACTTCCTTTGAACAAATATTGTTTCTCTCTCATCTTGCCTCTCCTAAGGGCGTTGATCTGAGCAACTGCTCAAGTTTGTAGTGTTTCAGAGGCAAAGCTAGGGAAACAGTTTCATCTTGAGAACTCCTCATCCCCGTTCCCAGCGGCTATGCCACAGACAAAATGCTTTCTCGCTGATGCACGAAGCAGGGTGGTGATCCCGAAGAACAGTTATTCTCTGAACTCCTTCATACTGTAGCTGAGTAAGCAGTAGGTAACTGCCCAGTCTCCTCGCAGGTTAGCAGCGGGACCTCCTCCATCAGTGAGGTGTGGTAAGGTATAGTTGGAGTTTCATGCTATGGGCAGGAAGGGAGGCGGTAGGAGGGGGAGGTACTGAAGGGTTCTCAGATTGGTGGGGCTGGTTTCAGTAGAAGCCCCGGGCCACTAGAACTCGGCTGCTGGGCGGGGGCAGGGGTAAGAGGGGGAGCGCCCATAAAAGCATTTGTTTGACCTGTCCTCCCACCTGCCTTTATTTATTTATTTGCTAAGCCACAGAGGCTCCGGGTTTTGAATCATTTGTGCAATTAATTATGCTTTTCATTTGCATGATCTATACCAGACCAGTGATTATCAGGTCAGCACCGTGTGGGAGTTGGGGAGAAACATAATAACTTCAGTTTAAAGAAAAAAAAAAAAAAAAAAAGCTGCCTGTGTACGGGTTGTCGCCTGCCTTGAGCAAGAGGGAAGGAAGCCCAGGGGAGCCTTTAGCGCCTGTTGAGTCAGGTGGAGTATGTCAATGTGAGTGAAAAGGAAACACAGCTTTTGATTAGCCGGGAATCTTTTACAGTTGTTAATATATAGTTATGCCTTTAAAGGTGCCAGCCTTGAGCTCAAGTGGATCAAGAAAATTTATTTTCTGTGAAGCTTTTTATTTAGTACTCGTTTTATGACACCCTTCCTCGGTTTAGCCCAAACCCTTACTGGGGAAAAAAAAAAAAAAAAAAGAAAAAAGAAAGAAAGAAAAAGAAAAAGAAGCCAAGAAGAATCAATAGGCCAATGAGACTTTCATCTCCCCCCCCGCCCCCACCTCAAAGGTGGCACTCCTCTTTACAGGTGCTAGGAGGTCCAATGGATTCTAGCATCTGGAAGGTCTCTGAAAGAAACTGAAAGCCCCTGGGTTGTGGAGAACACTCCATGCCTTGGCTGTACAACCGGTTGTCTGCTGCTGGGTTTGACTGGACCTCATAGTCTGAGCTGGATCTGTTTATCTGAGCCAAAAGCGCATTAACAATTAGAGGAGACACTGGTATGTCAAAGGAAGGAAGGTGACTGGAGACCGTGATGACTTTAATGACTGCAATTATTGGAAGATTATTCAACAAGCATCATAGGTCTGTTTACTGCATTACTAGGAAACTAAAGGTGTGTGTGTGTGTGTGTGTGTGTGTGTGTGTGTGTGTGTGCGCGCGCGCACGCGCGCGCTGTTTGGCTTGGGCCTGTACTTATCCTCCTTATCTCACCAAGCACTAAGGGGGAGGCCCAGACCTAAGGGGGGAGGTGGGGGGGGGTGAGGGGGTAGGGAGTGGGGGGACAGGAGTCAGTGTCACTTTTCTTCTTTTAAAAGAGAAGCTCTTCCCAAATGGTACACAGGTGATGTTGCCTCAGGTAACTTTTTCAGATCTTCTCATAGGCATGCTAACCTAACAACAAGAAAGCCCATGACCCAGAGGATTCTGGTCAAGAATCCCGTTCTGGCCAGCATGCTAGTTCCCTCAGTTTAACCACTTGTGGGCAGCTTAAGAGAACGTTGCCAACTTTCCAGCTCTTTCCTCCTCCTTCATCCAAGGCTCAGAGGAGGAAGTCAAGCCAACTGGAAGAGCCTACCTCCAGAGCTGTCCTTTAAAAAAGCTGCCCTCCCCTTTTCCTTTAATGATCTGATCCCCTTCAAATGATTTCATAACATTATTGTTAAAAATAAACCGAGGGGGGGAGGGGAAGATAGGACCAAGAGCATATTGGTTTATGACTAGCCAAGTTGTGTGTGTGTTTCCTATAAATATAAATGCAGAGGATATAAATCCAGATGATTTCTGATATTGACAAAAGGTGTTTTGGTTTACAATAATCAATAGATTGGCAGGCTGAGCTTTATTTGTTACTGAAATGTTGATTTGCAAGTTAACTTTGGGGGCAGGGGGATGGATAACAACTTTCCTTAGCAAAACTCCCTCTCCTTGGTACCAAGGCTGGAGTGCTCATTCTGGGTTCTGTAATGACCAGTCTAGGGCTTCAGGCAGACTGAGCTGGCATTGAGGAAGTTCCCTACTCCAGTGTGAGCCTGCAGGCGTCTACAAATGACAATTAGGAACCTATTACAAGCCATTAGATTGACCAATGTACCTTAAACAATGTGAATGATTTATGTGGCTGATTTATAAGGGTAAAAGAAAGAGGGGGGGAAGATGGCTCCATATCCTTTATACCCGTGGCACTGCTACACAGGGTGGGGGGACCCAGACCCTGCTCACCTCAGCTTAGAGCCACCAGTGACTTAGACAACTTTTCAAGCAGAGACACAGGTTCCTCAGCTTGTCCAGTGGGTGGCGAGATGCATGGTTTTGCCCGTGTTCCTTCATTCTAAGGAAGAGTGAAGATGACTAAGGCCAGATGCTGAGAAGGAAGGTCACAGAGATGCCACTCCCCTAGCACAGGGGTCCCAGCTGCCTCCCTTCCTCAGTCTTTCCCCACGAAGATGACTTACACATTTGTTTAACGAGTGCTGGCCCCCTAATTACTGCAGGAGCACACACCATTAGCCCTTGAAATTTCAGGCCAGATTGGGGAGGAGCAGCAAGCCTGGCTCTGTGAGGAAGATGCCGCTGAGGAGGGAGGGAAGTCCTCGTTAGGGCTAACTCTTCCAGCTGATCTACAGAGCGAAGACAAAATTACAACAGAGCTGAAGCGATCAAAGCTGCCCTCCCCTTCCTGGTCCCAAGTCTGTTTGTAGTTGTCTACTTGCTGCAGACACTCATCGGCTTCTCACAAGAAAATTCCTTCCAGTTTATTCCGTGACACCCCCCCCCCTTCCCCGCCCGAGCCTGTAAGGAGAGCACAGACACACTTCACCCATCCCAAAAGAGGATTTCCCCTTCTGGTGCAGCTTCAACCAGACAATGGAGGAGGAGGCCAGGGGCCGGAAAGACTCTAAATCTGATGGAGTGATTACCACGGAACATCTCACACCCGGGACTAACTCTACCGCGACTGGTCCCTCCCCTCCTTCCCCCTCCCCCTCCTCTTTCCCAGTCCCCCCCCCCCCTTTCTCTTCTTCTCTCCTCTCCTCTCCTCACCCTAGTTCTTTCCCAGATCCTGTCCCTAGAGCCTGGCCAGGCTATGTCCCCTCTACCTTAGTTTGGCAGGAAAGACCTTCACCTTGCTTTGCTCACCAGTGTCTAGAACAAATTCTTTTGCTTTTGTCTAAGTGTGGAGTCAGATGCCTTCCGGGTATGCGGAAGGGAGAGAGAAAGAGCCGAGAAACAACGTGCACTTATCTTTTGCAGCCAATGTTCCCCGGGAGCCCAGGATTTGGAAAGCCTTCTAAATGGATCAAGTCCTGTCCCGCACACCCTGCAAACACACACACACACGCACACACACACATTTTCCAGCATCTCTCCCCAGACCTCATTTCTCCAGATGGCACCCTGCTGAGTTCTTCTCAGAGTAATTCCTTCAGTCCCCACCTACCTGGAATCTCTTCTCAAGGCCCTGCAACTCCAAGAGGCTGAGAAGGGGGGCTTGTGCGGGCCATGAGATTTTCTGTGAGGACTCAGGCGCCCCTGTGACCTTGCCCAGACAACCCCAATGCTTTCTGCATTTCAGCCTCTCTAAGGCCGGACCCTGGTAAGCTGGCCTTCTGTTTCACCACCCGCTGGTGTTACACTGGTTATCCTGAGAGAGCCCCTTTAGTCTCTTTCTGGAAGTATTGAATGACGTAGGGGTGGAGGGAGGCAGCACACACTTCAGGCACGTGCATCTTGCGCCTTTACTCTTTCCTAGGGCCCCAAGCAAAGGATACACTAGTTGACAACGGACACACTCACCGAGCACATGCCAGGGACGCCCATCCTTGTCCCCAGCCAGGCGTCAGCCGAGCAGGATGGCTTTGAGGCAGGGTACAACATACAGAGGCAGGCTCAGAGCTCCAGAAACAGCCCTGCGAATTCGGTCCGTGATGCTTAGGTCTCTCAGAATCTTCTAGGAGTCTCTAGCTGGGTGGTCTGTGGCGGTATAGGCTGGGCCTCTCCTCCATGTCCTGGTACCCAGCTCAGCTTCCTTTACCGCACCGTGTTGAATATCTCCAGGGCTACAGCACCCCTGCTCTCACCCAGCGCCCCCTTGCAGGAGCCCGCCAGCCGTCTTGCACGCCTTCCATAGACATCTGGGATGCATTGCCCCTTAATTGTCAACCCGTTATTCTGATCAAGTGAATGTTGCTAATCTCTACATTTATTGTTTAGGTAAACAGAGGCTGCGTTGCACCAATATGCAAGGCCCTAGCCCTCGCAGCGCCAAGTCACTTAAGTCAACGCTGAAATTTTCAGGGTGTGCGTAATTACACTCATTCCTAATTCCACATCTTTTCTCCGACCCGGGGGCAGCGGGGGTGGGGTGGGGCGGGGCGGGCAGAGGGAACCCGAGAATCTCCATCTCTAAGGAGTCGAGGGCCTGCTTATTGAGAGCAAAGGACTTCACTGGCGGTGGCACCGCGAGCCCTGCGCCTCAACCCACAGCCTGAGGTAGATCTGGGGAGAATCCCAAACTTCCGAGCTTCAGAATCCAACCCTCAGCATTCCTTTTGCAATGTCTCTGGACCCCTCCCCCCCGATCTGCCGCAGTGAGGCGGGTGATCCTCACTCGGTCGCTTGGCGGCGGCGGCCGGTCCTCGGGTGGGTGGAGGGGTCTTGAAAGGCGGTTGTCCCACGAGAGCTCCCGGCTTCTTGTTCTGCCTGGGTGCCCAGTTCCTTGGCCTGAGTTTGGAGCGAAGAGAGTGTGCTAAGCTTTGGCACGAAGAGGTCTGGTTATTCGCACTTCTTAAGTAGCTATTGTTTTCCAATTAAGAGGGTCTAAGTGCCAAGGCTGGTAGAAGGCCAGGGATTTGACTCAAGAAATGGATGGTTTCCTTCCGCCAAGTCTAGTGTGAGCATCTTACGGCTTCTAGACTCTGGGAGTGGCTTTGGGCTGAGGGCCTCAGGGCCTGGCAGGGAAAGGGTTAGCTGAGACTCTTCCAGAAGGCTGTGGGAAACTCCTGGGGCAGATCCTCAAGTCAGGGAGAGAAGCACTTTTTTAGGCAACTCGGTTGTAGGGAATTTGTTTTTCTGCTTCAGTTATAAGTGGATGCCCATCTTGCAGGAGGTTGTCTGGCTTTATTTAAGTAGAATTCTGAAGTCCACTCCTCACTTGCAAGTTTAGGGTGGTTAGTGCAACCACTAGATTACATTATAATCGAGGCTTGAATTGGGAGGGGGTGGCGCAGCATGGGGTGGCAGTTAGCTGTTTCTCATTTTTGGAACTGGGCACTTCTCATATAAGGCACCTCTCTTTGCTTTCTTCTTTCCTTATGAGTTGAATAGCATTTGCAACAAGGGAGAAATTAAACACAAATGTCAGTTCAATCCCGACAGACTTTCCGTTACTCCCTTCTGAACCTCCCCTCTGCAGGCCCAAGCTACTTTCAAGCCTGTGGCTCCTTTATCATGGATGCAGATCTTTTACCACGCTGACTGACACACACCAGCCCCGCCTCTCACAGAGCAGATAGATGTGGTTTTGGACTGCAAATGTTAACCTTTTCTGAGTTGTGATTGTTTTCAGCTAGGAAGAGGAGAAAAGACAGACAGACACAGAGAAAGAAAGAAAGAAAGAGAGAGGGGGGGGGGAAGTCCTCTGGGTGGCACAAACCCTTGGAAGTCTCAGGATGAGTATGCCTTAAGGCTCACCACTTAAAGCTTTGATCCTGGCCAGGTGGAAACATTTGTCAGTTGTCTCTTCTCCAAAGGGCAGCTAAGAGTTTCAGTTTTGAAGGATTGTTATAAAGGCTAAATAAATCCAGGCAGAGAAAGCCATAATGGTGCCTATTGAGAATTAAGCTTTAAAAAAAATTTTTTTTCTTTTTTTGCCCTGTTTGGAAATGCCATTCATAGCTAAAACACTGAGATTAAAACAAGGCCAATGAGCCATCCCACAACAGAGTTAGAGTGAGGGGCCAGGAAGGTAAGCAACAGCCTGTATCAGCTATCAGTTAGTGATGCCTTTTTAAAGGGGGGGAGGTAAGGGGGGGGGAAGAAGTCACTGCTCCATGGATGATTCTAGGGATGGTTTGTTTTTTGGTGGCTTGGTTGGTTGGTTTCTTTGCTTCCCCCCCCCCACCCCCCTTGGTCCTTCTGTGTGTCCTGGCTGTTCTGGAATTCTCTATGTTAACCAACTGTGCCTTCAGCTCTGCCACCTCTGAGATCTGCCTGCCTCTGCTTCCCAGGGTACTTGGACTAAAGCCACCATGCCTGGCTTGTTTTAATTTTTTTTTAAAGATTATTTTAATTTTATTTTTTAATTGTGTGCGACTGTAGGTAGACACGTGCAGGGTTCCCGAGGAGGCCAGAGGTGTGTGTTACTGGATGCAGAGGTGGTTATGAGCTACCCAGCATGGATGCTGGGAACTGAACCCAGCTCCTCTGCACAGACAGTAACGGCTTTTAATTATTAAGCCACCTTTCGGGTCCTTGTTTTGTTTTGAGATCAGCCCTCATTATATATCTCACACTGGGCTTGAACTCACTTATTTAGCCCAGGCTAGCCCTTGCAGTCCTTTTGGAGTTGCACACATATGCTAGCATGATCTTCTCTATCACTGGGGGTCTTGCCTCTAGGAACAGCAGGTAACATTTATTGAGCAATTATCATATACCAGGCATTCTGGAACATGCTTTGCACACAGCATCTCTTACACACACACACACACACACACACACACACACACACACACACACACACCAACATTAAAATCTCTCGTTTTAAAAGAGTACAATTTTTAATTGTGTGTATTGTGTGTGCACACATGGATGCCAGTACCCACAGAGACCAGAGGTGTCAGGTGTTCTGGAGCTGGAGTTACATGTGGCTGTGAGCCACAGTGATGTGGGTGCTTGGTTCTTCTGAAAGAGCCTATGCACTATTCTTAGCCATCGCGAGCCCTCTCTCCAGCCTAATCTGTCTCTTTATTGCTATATAGAGTGTCAAACACACATTGAAGAGTGGAGGAGATGCGGCCCAGCACCCACAATTCTCACCTCCGGGCCAAGAGCTTGTTTTTCTGATATTTTCTTCTCTTCTTGCTTCAGTTTAAGTCAAATCTCAGATTCCTGTGACTTGTCCGTGTGAAGAGCTATCTTAGAAACTAACCATGGCGTCATCTTATCTGAACACATTGGAAATCATTCTTTATAGTATAAAAGATCTAATCAATGTTCAAGTATCCCCTGGACTCTTATAAATGATGTTTTATGATTATTTTTGTTAGGTCAAGATATTCTTATGCAATAGCTAATTGACTCTTTGGGGGCTGTGGTTTTGTTTTGGTTTGTTTTTGGTTGGTTGGTTGGTTGGTTGGTTGGTTGGTTGGTTGGCTGGTTTTGTTTGGTTGGTTGGCTGAGACAGGGTCTTTCTATGTAGCCCTGGCTGTCTTGGCACTCTTTATGTAGACCAGGTTAGCCTCGAATGAGCAGTGGTCTCCTTGCCTCTGCCTTCCAAGTGCGGAGATTAAGTGAATATGCAACCAAGGCTGGATTTAGTTGCTTTTAAGTCAGTTTTAGTCTATATGTCCCCAATCTCTCTCTTCCTTTTTTTTTGTTTTGTTTTGGTTTGGTTTTTGGTTTTTGGTTTTTTGAGACAGGCTCTCTCTGTGTTAGCCTTGGCTGTCCTGGACTCACTTTGTAGACCAGGCTGGTCTCGAACTCGCAGTGATCCACCTGCCTCTGCCTCCCAAGTGCTGGGATTAAAAGCCTGCGCCACCACGCCCAGCTCCTTTTTTGTTTGTTTGTTTGTTTGCTTGCTTGTTTAACATCAAGTCACTCATTTTTTTCTTGCACTTCATTTGTTGACATGAGTCATTGGTCCCGATATTCATTTTTAAAGTGAAGAAACCAAGGCTCAGAGAGGTTAGAGCAATTTAGGACTGAATAGAAAAAGAATTTGGTTTTAGCTACTTCTAACTATGGTATCTATGCTGAATTGGCTTTATTATATTCCCTTTAAGTCAAATGATGAAAAAAAAATCAAGACACAGGAAAACCTAGTCCCCCTTAAGGGTTTCAAGCATGCATGGCTCCCCTAAGTAACCAGATTTACCTACTACCCACAGAACACCCTTAACACTCAGTCGGGGCTTGAAACTGGGGAGAGAAAAATTGAAAACAGTAACTCTGCATGACTGAATAATCCTCACACACCCTTGTATTTGTAATATGCACAGACTTTATGTCCAACAAATATGTAATAAGATACAAAGATTTCTTGAAGAAATCTACCAAATTCCTTTATCTTCCTTTTCCTCATTTGCTCTGCAATCTCTACTTTCCATTGCTCTACAAGGCAAGATAAGAAGGAAACATCTCTTTCCAGTAGTTATTTTAAAATACCAGTCAAATTAACAATTTGGTAGTTTGATATGTGATATCTGGCTTTTGTTCGGTAGTTTTGAAACCACAGGTTACCCTAGCAACTGAATACATTTTTTTTTCTTTAAAAAAAAATTTTTTTTTTTAGCTGTCTGGAGGAGAAAAAAAGAAAAAGAAAACTTCTTGCCAGAATTTCCCCATAATAGCTTCCATTAACTGCAGTGACTTCTATTGGAGAGGCCAGCACTGCTGTCTCCTGCTGTCACCAGTCATTCACTGATCTAGCAGATGTTTTGTTTGATAAGGCCAATTTGAGCTTTATAAAACATTTATTTTTTTCACCTCCAAGGAGCAAATACCAGTAAGGATGGGATTCAGCAGTGATCACTAGATACCACACAAGGGCTCAACCTGCCAGTGGAGATGCTGGGCCAGAAGACACACTAAAACCAGTCTAGAGGTTTCATTGACTAAAAAGAAAGGGCACAAAAAGGAAAAGAAAAAAAAAAGAAAAAAAAAAAGAGGAGGGATGGTTAGAGAGCATTAGATCAGTCCCTAGGGACTTAATGGGAAGAAGGAAGAACCCAAGTTGAAGAGGCAAGAGTCTACTGTGGAATCAACTGGAAATTCCTGGTGAGTACGCCATTCCCTGAGAGGGTACCACCAATAGTGAGAAAACAGAAAGAGATTCTGTGTGATTCGTGTCTATTTATTTGGAACTTTTGCTGAGCCGGGTGTCATCATTTCAAGCAAAGTAGAGAAGAATCCAGATGGGAAAACAAGTAGGGGTTAGGTATTCGCACAACCTCCAGACTGAGGTAAGCACTTCTATCTGAACAGAATGCCCCATCCCCCTGCAAGCAACATCATGCCCCAGTGCAGATGGCTCCAGGTTGCACTCTTTTTAAACACAGATCGATTTGATACAATTATGGGCCTATCAGTCCTTTTCCTGGTTTAAAAAGAAGAAAAAGTCTCAAGGCCTGGAGTTGTGCTCTGTGTCAATAAAAAGCAGGAAAAGGAGAAGGCTCCAGTGGTTTTTGCCGTTAGGCCCCCCTTTTACTCTGGGAGAGAAGAAATGCTAAAAAGTCTAAAGGCTTCATTGACTAAAAAGGAAGGAGATAAAAAGAAAAGCTAAAGAGCCTTAGATCAGTCACCCCACTTTTCCACAAGGCTCCCTATGCATCACCCAATGTTTGGCTGTGAGTCTCAGCATCTGTTTTAAACTGCTACTGGGTGGAGGCTCACAGAGGAGCACTCTACTAGGCTCCTTTCTGCAAGCATAGCAGAGTGTCATTAATAGTGTCAGGGGTTAGATTCATAAATGGGACCTCTTGACACTGAAAACAAGAAGAGGCAAGAGTCTGCTGTGGAAATCCCTGATGGCTGTGCCATTCCCACAGAGGGCAGTACTGATACTGAGAAAGCAATCTCCTCATGGGGGCCATTTTGTAGAAGAGAGAGAAAAAGAGGAAGCCATTTGTTGCAGCACCATGGTTGAACCAAGTTTGAGAAAAAAACGGTTCCACTGCTCAGAATTTTATTTTAGATTACCCTACCTCTATATAATATTTTTATTTGAGCAATCATATTTTGGATATATATTATATTGTATTGTATTACATTACATTACATTACATTATATTATATTATATCCTGGTCATAGCCCCATCCCTCCTCTCCTCACAGCTCCACCCTTCCTCTCTCTCCCTTCCCCCCTCCCCTATGGCTTGGCAAGGCAGTCCCACCAGCGGAGAGTGATCAAAAAGCAGGCAACTGAGTCCATGTCAGAGACAGCCCCTGCTTCCCTTACTAGAGGACCCACATGAAGCCTGAGCTGCCCATCGGCTACATCTGTGTAGAACCTAGGCCCTGGCCATGCATGGTCCTTGGTTGGTGCTTCAGTCTCAGCAGGCCCCTCTGGGCCCTGGTTAGTTGGCACTGTTGGTCTTCTTGTGGAGCTCCTGTCACCTCCAGGTCCTTTTCTCCTTCCCTCCACTTTTCCACAAGGCTCCCTACACATCACCCAATGTTTGCCTGTGAGTCTCAGCATCTGTTTTAAACTGCTACAGGGTGGAGCCTCACAGAGGACAACTCTGCTAGGCTCCTTTCTGCAAGCATAGCAGACTACCATTAATAGTGTCAGGGGTTAGATTAATAAATGGGACCTCTTGAAACTGAAAAGCTTCTGTAAGGCAAAGGACACTGTCAATAGAATGAAATGACAGTCTACAGCTTGGGAAAAGATCTTCATCAATCCTACATCTGACAAAGGGCTAATATCCAAAACATATAAAGAACTCAAAACATTAAACACCAACAAACAAAATAACCCAATTAAGAAATGGGGCACAGAGCTAAACAGAAAAATGGCTGAGAAGCACTTAAAAATGCTCCACGTCCTTAGTCAACAGAGAAATGCAAATCAAAATGACTCTGAGATTCCAACTTACACCTGTCAGAATGGCTAAGATCAAAAACTCAAGCGACAGCACGTGCTGCCGAGGATGTGGAGAAAGGGGAATACTCCTCTATTGGCGTGCAAACTTGTACAACCACTTTGGAAGTCAATCTGGCACTTTCTCAGAAAATTGGGACTAGTTCCACCTCAAGACCCAGCTATACCACTCCTGGGTATACACCCAAAAGATGCTCCACCATACAGCAAGGACACTTGCTCAATTATGTTCATAGCCAGCTTTATTCCTAGATGTCCCTCAACTGAAGACTGGATAAAGAAACTATGGTACATTTACACAATGGAATACTACTCAGCTATTAAAAACAAAGAAATTATGATTTTTGCAGGCAAAGGGATGGAACTAGAAAAGATCATCCTGAGTGAGGTGACCCAGACCCGGAAGGACACACATGGCATGTACTCTCTTATAAGTCAACTTTAGCCGGTTAGTACAGGGTACACATACTACAACGCACACACCCAAAGAGGATCCAAGGAAGGATGCTCAAATAACACTCAGAAGGGGAAATAGCAAAGCCAGAGGTAGGGGTTAGAGAGCGAGAACAAGGTAAGAGAAGGAGCCCAGAGAGATATG
The DNA here is from genome assembly GCF_903995435.1 of Acomys russatus. Lineage (NCBI taxonomy): Eukaryota > Metazoa > Chordata > Mammalia > Rodentia > Muridae > Acomys > Acomys russatus. The sequence continues at coordinate 13,429,432 of NC_067160.1, forward strand.
AGCACAGAGATTAGACTTGGGGAGAGTCGGGGCTGGGAGACAGAAGGCCTGCAGAGAAAAGAGAAACTGCAGAGGGAGGAATCATACTTTGAGCCAGAGTGAGAACTAAAGAACAAGGAGAGGGAGGGGAGGGAGGGAGGGAGGGAGGGAAGGAGGGAGGGAGGGAGGGAATGAAAATGTTGGCTTTTAACCTTTTAGCCTGGTTGTAATCCCAGCACTCGGGAGGCAGAGGCAGGCAGATCTCTGTGAGTTCAATGTCAGCCTGCTCTACAAAAGCGAGTCCAGGACAGCTAAGGCTACACAGAGAAACCCTGTCTCGAAAAACAGAGAGAGAGAGAGAGAGAGAGAGAGAGAGAGAGAGAGAGAGAGAGAGAGAGAGAGAGAGAGAGAGCGCTGGATATTGGGAAGACCAAAAAAGAAATATCCACTATAGAGAGCATAAAGAAAGCCTAAATAATATTGATTGGTTTGAGAAAAGAGCCGAGGAAATGAGAATAAAAGGTTATTCCGAAATGTTTCAGTATCAATAACAACATTCATGCATTCATGACCAGACATTGTGAAATGTGTGATAGAGTCAGTTATAATTTCGTCATTGCCTCTTGTATGCCTTTTCTCCTTTCTTTCTTTGTTTCTTTCTTTCTTCCTTTCCTTCTCTCTCTCTCTCCTTTTTCTCTGTTTCTCCCTGGGTGTCCCTCCCTCCTTCCCCTCCCTCCCTCTTTTTTCCTTCCTTCCTTCCTTTCCTTCTCCTCCTCCTCTTCCTCCTCCTCCTCCTGTTTGTCCATGGGTAGTCTGGAAGTCACTCTGTAGACTGGGCTGACCTGGAACTCAACAGAGATGCGCCTCCCTCTGCCTCTTGAGTGCTGGGAATTAAAGATTTGCCCTGCCACAGCCAGCAACTTTTTAATTTTTAAATAATTTCAGATGCACAGGGGAATTGTAAGAACCATACGAGTAAGCACTTTTCTTTTGTTTTGTTTTCTTCACCTGATTCACCAGAGTTTTTATTTTGTTTTGTTTCTCTGTGTAGTCCTGAACGTCCTGGAACTCACTCTACAGAGCAGGCTGACCTCGAACTCAGATCCACCTGCCTCTGCTGGGATTAAAGGCCCGCCCCACCAGACCAGCTCTTCACCAGGTTTTAACACTTGGCATCATTTGTCTTTCTGCTCCCTCCGAAGGCTCAGATTTACAAAGAAGACAGTGGATGGGCTGCTTTTGAGAACAATGAAAATTGGCATAATGGTGGGGATCCAAACAGATAGCTCAGGTACATTAGGGTTCAAGAAAGACACTGCCCACAAACATTCACATCTGAAGCAGAACACTAGACAGCTGAGGACAGAACCTTTGGGGAAACGAACTCTGGAAGACAAAAGGCTAAACCCACTAAAAAGACACAGTCTGTGAATGGCCGTCTCAGTCCTTTCTAGGCGGCACAATGACAGTCTTGTCCATGCCAGGCAAGCACTGCATTCCCTAACTAACTATAGCTCCAGGCCTGTAGGTCTTACTTCATGTTTGAGAGATACTTTCCAACATGTCAATTTCGTGGTTGCTGGTAGTTACTCACTTCATCGCTGTGACAAAACACCCCGACCAACACAACTGAAGGAAGACAGTTTATTTTAGTTCACAGTTTGGGGTAGCATTCAGCATGACACAGAAATAAATCGTGGACAGGAACGAGGCAGCTGGTCACACACATCCACAGCCAGTAAGCAGAGGACCGTTAAATGGACGTGTGCCTGTTTTTAACTTATTTCTTTTTTCTTTTTTACATTTTTTTTTAATGTTGTCTCCTTTTCTTGAAAACCTGTAACCATCCTCTTAACTCTCAGCCAGCCCTCCTCCCCAGTTCCCCCCAGCTCTTTCAAATGTTGTCTCCCAACCGTTCCTTCCTTGGCTCCCCAAAACCGTGCTTTAATGGTTCTGTCTCCCAGTTTCCCCAGTACGAGTAGCTCCAAACTGTACCAACTGTTCTAGCCTATCTGTTCAGCTCAGCTTTTCTGGCTCAGCTGTCACTGAGCTAGCACAGGTCACTTTCAACCAATCTGATGTAGGCAATTGCTCAACCCAGGCTTTTCTGTCAGGCTGTGTCAAGTTGGCAACCAAGGCTAACTAGAAGATAACCACGTGATGGTTACTGTTGTCAACATGACAGAGTCTAGCATCACCTAAGAGACAAGACTAGGATCACCTAGGAGACAAGACTCTAGATGACATTAAGTGAGATGGGAGGACCCACCCTGAATGTGGGCTACAGCATTCTGTGGGCTGGGGTCATAGACTTAATAAAAAAGAGAAAATGAACTAGACATTAACATTCACCGTCCTCTGTCATGTGATTTATTTTTGTGTGCCTGGCCCTTTAAAGGATTCCCAGTTGACCCTGTGACCTTCAGTGTTGACTCTTAGACCATGGGTCAGGAGGAGGGGTTGGAAAGGAGGTAGAGGTAGAAGATAACCCAAATAAAATAGCTTGAAAAAGTACACATTACAAAAGACATTATATTCAGTTACTGTTATCCACCAATGAACCATCCTGAGACTCGGTGGCATAAAGCAATTATTTTATCATGCTTTCAGATTTTTGAGTCAGAAATCCAGATAGGAGTCAGTAAGATGCCTTCTCTCTGCTCTGTGACACAGAAGCCTCAGGGGAAGACACAAAGGCCAGATATGTTCATGAGGACACAACTGTGGGGGCTGGAATCACTGAACACATCTTCGCACGTATCTCAAAGATGACAGTGGCCATTAGCTGAGGCACTTTTAATTTTTTTATTTTAATTTTTAAAATTTTTTTATTTTTTTGGTTTTTTGAGACAGAGTCTCTCTGGGTTAGCCTTGGCTGTCCTGAACTCACTTTGTAGACCAGGCTGTCCTCAAACTCACAACCATCTGCTTGCCTCTGCCTCCCAAGTGCTGGGATGAAAGGCATGTGCCACCACGCCTGGCTAGCTGGGGCACTTTTGAAATAGCAGTCTATTTTGGGCTTCCTCGAGGTAACCAAGTGAGTTCCTACTGTGACTGCCCCGAGCAACCAGCATGAAACACTTGGACTTTTTATTATCTAGCCTCAAACTCTACATAATGCTGCTTCCCTAAATTCTGCCTGTTGATACAGTCACAAATGTTTATCCAAATTTAGGGGGAAAAGGGCATGAACTCAATCTTCCCCTGGAACTAATGTTAAGGTCGAATTGTGAAGAGAGCACTAGGAGAGTTCATACTGTTCCATCCACTTTCAGAAGACAGTCTGCAATGATTTATGTATATGCATTTGAAGAGAAAATTGACATCTGCTTTATGTTTTCCTATTTCTGGTAGTTGTAGTTTCTTCTCAGAGTCTGAGAGATAAAGTAGGATTTCCGTTCTCCATGATTCTTTACTGGAATTGTTTTTTCCTAATTTCCTAGACGTATAAGACTTACAGTATTCTTTTGAATTTATTTTATATGTTTATTTAAATTTGCTATACACATATACACACATATATATGTTTTGACTGCATGTATGTTTGTGTACCACATGCATGTCTGGTGCCTGAGGAGGTCAGAAGAGAACCTCATGTCTCCTGTAACAAGAATTACAGACAGTTATGGACTACATGAGTACTGGGAATTGAACCCGGGTCCTCTGGAAGAGCAGCCAGTGCTCTTAACCACTGAAATGTTTCCTAGCTCCCCCTTTTTAATTTTTTTAACAGAATTTTATTTAATATTATGCTCTCACACATGTACTAGAGTAGCAACATAGCAGCTTTTATGGTCATGTGAACAGCAGCAAGCCTGGAATGCCAGAGGGCAACAGTAGCTGTTGAGGATGCTATCTCTTGCATCTCCTTCGGGTAAAATGTGATGCTGAGCATTATAGCTCAATGGTAGAGCACTCGTCTATATGGGTAAGGCTCTAGGGTCAATCCTTGGCACTGAAAAAAGAAGGTAGATTTGATAGATGATTTCAATAGATTTTTTTTTTTTTTTTTTTTTAGAGAGAGAAACAATACTTTCGTGTTCACTCCATCAGAATTGGAACAATACAAAGTTTAATGCGACCACAACATAAGGACGACATGCAAATCTGTGAGGCGGTCCATATTTTTTCAAAATACAAAACAAAACAAAAAACAAATGCAGAACTTCATTGTGCGTTTTTAAATGAGCCCCCCCCCCCCATTCTTAGCTTAAATGTTTGGAATATTAGAAACTCACTTCCTTCTTTGACAGAACCTGTGGAGGAATGTTGAGGGGATGTATTAACCATCAATAAAGCACTGGTTAACCAATCAGCTGGGCAGAAAGACAGGAAGTGGAAGGCGGGGCTTACTGGGGGCGGAAGAGCGAGTTTGGCAATTGGAGATAGTTGACTGCGGAGGAGGAAGGGAAGAATGGCCTGTGGCGCATCATAGTAGCAAATGCTTGGGGTGTAAGTATTATTTATCAGTTTAGAGTAGTTTGTTTACTATAGTTTAGAAATAGATTTGTATTACTATAGTTTCTGCCCAGAGCGTTGTGTTAGCCGCTTTAAAGTAAGCTTCAGACTCTGTGTCTTTATTTAGCTTCCATAGGCTGAACCGATACATTTTTAATGTAACAGAAACCTTAATCCTTTTCTTTTGTTACCAAAGATCTTTTTTCTTCTTTTCTTTTCTTTCTTTCTTTCTTTCTTTTTTTTTTTTTTAAAGATTTATTTATTATACATACAGTGTTCTACCTACCTGCTTGTACCCCTATAGGCCAGAAGAGGGCATTAGATCACATTACAGATGGTTGTGAGCCACCGTGTGGTTGCTGGGAATTGAACTCAGGACCTCTGGAAGAGCAGTCAGTGCTCTTAACCGCTGAGCCATCATCTCTCCAGCCCTTATTTTCTTTTAACATGAAAAGAGATCGAGGAAATATCATGATGTTCACTTAACAAATGAAAATCTCATGTTTAACTTAATACCTTGGTCCTATTTTACTGCGTCACCAGGGGCTGGTTTCCCAGCTGTAGAATTACTTGAGAAACCACTTAGATTTGGAACTGTTGACAGCGTTTGAACTTTTGTACAAAGGACTTTGCCAAGAACTGCATGCAGTGCATCCATCAGTAGCGTTCACCCACCACCGCCTGAAGTCAGTCACCTGTGTTTAGAGATCTCAGGCCTTTTACCAGACAGCTTGCTCTAGTATCCAGTTTCTGGGCTACTCTCAGTAGTTCAGGCTCCCTGCAATACTTTTTCGCAGGTCAGCAACAAAATATTTCTCTTAAGATGCAATAAATTGCCAGGCAGTGATGACACATACCTTTAATTCCAGCACTCGGGAGGCAGAGACATGTGGGTCTCTGTGAGTTCAAGGCCAGCCTGGTCTACAGAGCGAGTTCCAGGACAGCCAGAGCTACACGGAGAAACCCTGTCTCAAAAGCAAACAAACAAATAAAAAAGGCAATCGATTGGTCTATTTGTACAGCTTATTAATTAAGATAGCAGAAAAGACATTGATTATGTAGCAAGGACAGTTTCTGAGGAAAGTCGGTTGGGGTGGACATGCATCATTTTAAAATGGTAGATTTTATGGGCTTTGTCTTAGTTAACAGCGTGTTAGCTGAGGAGCATTAGCTCAGAGCTAATCTTTGTGGCTGCATCTACAGCCACCACAATGAAAGGACTATACAGAAATATTTGTCTGTTATGATTAATTCATCTATATGTGCCAAAATAACCAGAAACCAAGATAAATAACATTGGCTTGAAGCTTGGAGGGCAGAGGCTTACTTTACAGCTGACCAGGCACCTCCATAACCATTAAGGATCTAAGTCTTTCTATCCTGGATGCCTCACCCATGTTTATGTAGTATGTAGGCTCCAGCTACAGTGAGGACAACATGTGTTCTTCCTACTTGAGGCCATCTTCAGAAGCTTAATTCAACATGCCAGGGAATGCATCACGTTCTAGACTTCCTTTCTCTAACTGCATCATGTGGCAGGACAGCTTGCTTCCCCAGGACCACATCTCTCCCTAAACATCTGTAACTGAGTGCTGTGCTTAGGGAGTTTACATCCTCTCAAGATTCTCAAGGGAGAAGCCTGTTTCTGGTACAACAGTATTGATAGGTGGATCCTGGGGAGTGTTTAGCGCCTACGGGTTTAGCACTGATGAGTGGAAAAGAACTTGCAGGGCTGTTTTTCTGATACTTAAGAAAGAGCACAGCCGGGCAGGGGTGGCGCACACCTTTAATCCCAGCACTCGGGAGGCAGAGGCAGGTGGATCGCTGTGAGTTCGAGGCCAGCCTGGTCTACAAAGTGAGTACAGGACAGCCAAGGCTACACAGAGAAACCCTGTCTCAAAAAAACAAACAAACAAACAAAAAAAAAAAAACAAAAAACAAAACAAAACAAAAAAAAACCCAACCAAACAAACAAAACTATAAGCAAGAACTCTTTTTATAAGTCACTTAAACTTAGGCATTCTGCTATAGCAGTGCAAATGAACACTAAGGCACTAATATCATTTCTTAACACAAAATAAATGCTTTGGGCAAGGACAATCCAGTGACTTCTTCTGGCCTTCACAGGCACCTGCACATACGTGTGCACAGATTCCACCCCCACCCCTCACATACACATATATACCACACATTAAAAAAAAAAAATACAGATGAAACTAATTTGTCCTAAGCAATTAACAGTCTTTTGGTGAAGCTCAAGTGTAAAACTGCCCGTGAGATGCTTTGGAATCTATGTGTTTTACAGCAGGATATCAGTTATCATCAATGATACACTTGCTGCCATTTTTAGTACTATGAATGGGAGCACTGAGGCCATGTCTCACGGTTTACCATTGCATCTCAAATGATGGGTGAGATGCTTGGCACATAATAGACTAGAAATAAATGATCGGTGATCAAAGCAAAATTAAGGGGAAAAAAAAATCTGAGATTGATACATGCTCATGAGAATAGAAAAGACTGGATAATTACCCTCACGTCATCCACGAGGAACACTTAGTTCCGGACAAATACAGTGACTAACCTAAAATGTCAGAATGGCTGTTTTCAGTGGAGAAGAAATGATAAAAGCATCGTCCTCCTCAAATCCACGAGAGAAACACCAGCACTGCAGAGAGGATGTCTTTCTCCTTTTAGTTAGCTTGCGGGAAACTATGTGACAATATAACCACACCGCTTCTAGTTAGAATCCCAAGGAACAGCACATTTCCTTGCAGTTCTCAGGTTTTGTTCTATTAACTACTGTTTCCAAATAGGAGGCTAACCAGTGGGGACTCAAATCCTTTTTGTCACACTAACATTTTGGTTCTAATGGTCTCAATTATGAAAACTGGTTCTGTAGATGGAACTACAATTACTTGCAATCATTTCTTTAAAAATTCTCCTAATACTGTTACATAATTTGTGTGTGTGTGTGTGTGTGTGTGGCCGAGAGCTGTTTATTCTGTTTAAGTATTTCATTGGGAAATCTACTTGAGCATGTACCTGAGCCAATCACGTTAACAACGTTCTGACACAAAGAGTTACATTTACATATGAATGTGACCTTGATGGGTAGGAGATGTGTGATCAGCAGCCCTTAGGGAATTGTCCCACAGGGAGCAAGCAGTCACCCCGGTCTACACAGGCAGCTCAGGGCTAGAGTGCTTGCCTAACATGTGCAAAAAGAGCCCGGGATTCAATCCCGAACACCACAAATAAAAACAACGCTAAGTAACCAAGTTTCCATGTTCGAAATTATTTACACGTTTCCCCCTACTTTTGGGCACACGCAACATTTCTTTTCACTGGTAACAAGTTTTACAGGGTCATTGTTGTAGTTAGATACATTTAAATACAAAATGTTTTCATAGACCCGTATGTTTGCTTCTTGGTCCCCAGCTCGTGGCACTGTTTGGAAGGTTGTAAAACCCTCAGGAGGTAGAACATTACTGGAGGAAATGATTTGTAACAGGCTTTGAGGTTTTATAGTCTGGCCTCCCTTCTGTCTGCCCTCTGCTTCCTGACTACATGGGCAATAGACCTTAGGTTCCTGCTCCTGCGGTCCCTATTCCCCCGTGGCCTCAATCCTCTCAAAATATCGGTTGAAATAAACCCCTTTCCCTTTAAGTTGCTTCTTACCATGTATTTGGCCACGGCAGCAAAACAAGTACCTGAAACAGAAAATTAGTACTAGGAGTGGGGACGTTGCTGTGATAAACCTGATCACGTGGTCTGTAGGTCTCCGGACATGCTTTGCAGAAAGGATGTGGAGTAGTTTAGGACCGAGTTTAAAGCGGCGGAGGAGTTGAGTGGGAAAGCCTCCTTGAGGAGGAATTGGTTTCTCCTGCGTGGAGAAGTGCTTCTCCGGGGGTTGGGGTGTGGGGTGTGGGGTAGGGGTAGGGGGTGTTGCCTGGTCCCAGAGGGAGCTCAGGCTGCAGCTCTAGCTGATGGCCAGCACCTTGCAAGAGTCTCCCATGTGCAGTAAGGGAGTGAATGAAGGCCTGAAGGGGTCATAAGAGAGCAGCCGATGTGGCGATGTGGCTAGGTGAAGATTTGGGCGGATGTACAGCCTCAGTTGAAACAGAAGCTCCAAGATTGCAAAGGTTATGGATAGAAGTTAGGCTCGGCACCGTCTGGTAGAGTCACAGTCCCTGGACGAAGCCCAAAAGAGGCTATTGGTGAAAAGTACAACCTAGTTGCCATGCATGCTGGTGTTGAGATGCCAGTACCATGGGATGACCACTAAGAACAGCTGCAGGTGTGGAGTGGAGGCAGCCTGAGCCTGACAGATGTCGAGTGTGCTGCAGCAAAGGCCTGGAGTCCCAGCAGTCCTCTGACACTGAACATTTTACAGTTTCACTTTGGTTTTGCTTTAATTTTAATGTGACTATGCCTTCTTGGAATAAGAAAGTTTGTAACTTTTTTTTTTTTCTTCAGGAACCAACAGTTAAGACACTTACTTTGGTTATTGAAAGAGACTTTGGATATTGAAAGAGACTTCAGGTTTTTTGCTTCTGTTTATTTTCAAGACAGAGTTTCTCTGCCCTGGAACTTGTTCTATAGTCTAGGCTGGCCTCGAACTCAAAGATCTACCTGGCCCTGCTTCTTGAATGCAGGGATTAAAAGTGTGCACCACCACCACCCCGTGAAACTTCGGATTTTTAAGAGACTGAAGTGCTTAGCTTTTTAATTCATAACTATATATCACTGTTAAACTCCAGGACGTGGTATGCAGGAGGTGATTTTATAATTTGTAGGAAGGAAAAAAGTTACATAAAAAGATAAGAATTGAGGCTAGGGAGATAGTAAACTCAGTTTAGTTGGTTAGTAAAGTGTTTGCCATAGAAGCACCTGAGATCAAGAACCAAAGTAAAAAAGGCTGGCGTGGTGGCCCATGCTGTGATCCCAGTGCTAGGGAGGTGGAGACAGACAGATAGATGCCTGGGCTCAGAGGCCAACCAGCCTACCCTACTTGGTGAATTCCAGGACAGGTGAGAGACCCTGACAAAACCAAGGTGGACAGTACCAGAGGAATGATATGTGAGGTTGACTTCTCACCTTTCTCTATACACATGCCTACACATGGACAAAACACACACATGCAGAAGTAGAGAGGGGGGGTGGGGGGGAGAGAGAGAGAGAGAGAGAGAGAGAGAGAGAGAGAGAGAGAGAGAGAGAGAGAGAGAGAGAAGAAAGGAAGAAGGAAAGGAGGAAGAAGAATCAAGAAATCACCGCTCCTCCTCCTAGCAATATTAGACACTTGAAAAGCAAGTTAAAATACTTGGAATAAAAATTATTTTAAGTGTAGAATTTTCTTTCCATTCAAAATGTCCAATAAAGACAGAGAACAAAGCACAGTCATTTTCGGAAGTTCAATAACTCAAAAAGTTTAACACCTATAAACTCCAGACAAATTAAAATCTTTACTATAGCACACACTTGTTCCCAGCAGGGGTGGAATAAGCAAGACCAGATCCCCTGCCAACCCCACCTGAAACAACTGAAAAAAGTCACAAAATATAATAAACAATTACTCCTTTTGTGTGTGTGTATGTGTGTGTGTGCCCACTCGCCCGTGTGAGTGCATGGGCTCACACATGGAGGTATAGGAGCCAAAAAAAAAAAAACAATGTTGACTGTCCTGCTCTGTTTTTCTGTGTCTTATTTGCTTGAGACAAGGTCTTCATTGAACCTGGAACTTGTTGTCTTTCCGCTGGGCTGGCTGCTGGCCTAGTGAGCCCTGGTGTTTCCTGTTTCCGTCCCACAGCCACAGAGCTAGCAATATAGGACTAACACAGCCACGGCTAGTTTTATCATGGGTTCTAGGGATCGGCACTCGAGTCCTCATGCCTGTGGAGCATGCGCCTTTTGCCCACTAAGCCATTCCTCTAGCTCTAAACAATGGTTCTTAAGATTCTGGACAGGAAACAGTGAAAGACAGTGACCTCCAAGTGAAGAGGAGCCAGACAGGTGATGCCAATGGCTGTCCCAGCTTCGAGCTTGGAGGTTTCCAGGCTGGGGCTGCAGCAAGGGGGGATACAAGAAGAGACCAGCAAAAGCTGGATCTGGGAGGGCTGAAAACTTCTGGAGTTTGTAGAGCAAATTTCTAGAAGAGATCTAGAAAAGTGACAGACAGACAGACAGGTAGGAGCTTGCTTAAAGTGCTTGTTTAGCATTCATGGAGTCCTCCTTGGGTTTAATCCTCAACACCATGCAGGAAAATAGTGCCATAAATGTAGGCATACTGGGCTGAGGAGATGGCTCAGCAAGTAAAGGCAATAGCTACTGCTGCATCCTTGATGGCTAGGGTCCTAGACCTCTGACTAGGGCAACGAGGGGATGAAGACAGGGCAACTAGTGAAGAAACAGCAGGCATATGGGCACAGAAAAGCTGACATTGGGTGGTGCGGGCTCTCTGATGGAGAAGCTGCAGCACCCTTAAAGCTCAGTGCGTTTGTGATACAGAGTTGAACGGGGAGGAGGGGACTATTGCATACAGCTGAACAAGGACACAGGGGTCAAAGCTACCGTGGACATTTTCTTCACAAGCCATCAACATTCTCACTTGGACCAGAGGGAGGCGTTTCAAATTCCTTGAGCCTGAAGTGGGGAGAATTTTGCCATCCCCATGGGCCTAGGCACTGAGGTCCTTGACATGGCTGTGCTCATGACAACAGCACATGTTTACTCAGGGCTTCCTCTGCTCCTCACAAAAGTGCATGACTGTAATCCCAGAATTCCAGAGGCTAAGGCAGGATTGCCACAAGTTCGAGGCCAGTCTGGTCTCCATAATGGCCTGCATATTCTTAGCCAGCCAGGGTTACATAATGAAATTCTGTCTCAGATATATAAACCATACAACCCATCGCACCACCACAACCATCCCTACCACCACCATCACCACCACCACCATCACCACCACCCCCATCACTACCACCATCACCACCACCACCACCACCACAACTATCACCACCACCACCATTACTACCACCACCATCACTACCACCACCATCACCACCACCACCATCACCACCACCCCCATCACTACCACCATCACCACCACCACCACAACTATCACCACCACCACCATCACTACCACCACCATCACCACCACCACCATCACCACCACAACCATCACTACCACCATCATCACCACCACAACCATCACCACCACCATCATCACCACCACCACCATCACCACCATCACCATCACTACCACCACCATCACCACCACAACTATCCCCACCAGCAACAACACAGGAATGAAAGTAAGGATGATTTGTTTGGCAGGCGTGTCCTCAGTAATGATGTGTGTCATTGTGTACCTCTCTCTCTGTGAGTTGCCCCTCTACTGATGCCATAACACAGTAGAATTTTCAGGTAGGTCCTGTGTATCAGACTTGAGACTGGACTAGGAATTTAGGAAGACAGCAAGCTGGCTTTCCTCAACCCAAGAGGCACGGCTACTAGAATAAGGGGGCAAAGCAGAACCCAGCATTGAAGCTGGCAAGGCAACTGTACTTTTTAAGTGGTTCATTGGAAAATAAAGGATAATTTCCTACGTCCACCTGTGAGTGAATGTGTATAAAGATGTGTGTGTACATGCCTGGGTGTGGAGGCCAGAGGTCCTCACTGAGTGCCTGTCCTCAGTCAAACTTTTTTTTCCCCCTGAGATAAGAGCTCTCCCCGAACCTGGAGCTTATCAGTTTAACAAGGCAGGCTGCTGAGCTGCAAGCCCCTGGGATCTTCCTGCCTCTGCCCCAGGCCTGGGGTTACAGCCACATACCATTGCACCCGACTCCTTCTTCGTAGAGGCGCTGGAGATCTGAACTCAGACCCTAATGCTTTTGCCGGGAACGCTTTATGCACTGAGTCACCTCCTCAGTCCTGACATAAACTTTCTAAATCTCTGTAATTTCAGAATTTCAGACTGAAGGCGGGCATGGTGGTGCACACCTTTAATCCAGCACTCGGGAGGTAGAGGCGGGAGGATCTCTGTGAGTTCGAGGTTAGTCTGGTCTTTACGTTTAAGCCACATTCATGTGTTTGGGTGTCCACATGCACATGTGTGGGTGGGTGCCAAAGTGTTCATGGGAAGGTCAGGAGACAATTGGTAGGAATTGTCTCTTACCTTGTGAATCCTGGGTGTCAAACCCAGGTTGTCAGGCTTGGAGAAAAGTACATTTACCTCCTGAGTCATTTTGCTGGCCATAACTTTACACATTGTGTGTGTGTGATTTTTATTTTATTTTTTAAAGTTTTATTTATTTATTATGTATACAGTGCTCTGCCTGCATGTACACCTGCACACCAGAAGAGGGCATCAGATTACATTATAGATGGTTGTGAGCCACCCTGCGGTTGCTGGGAATTGAACTCAGGACCTTTGGAAGAGCAGGCAGTGCTCTTAACCTCTGAGCCATCTCTCCAGCCCTGTGTGTATTTATAAGACACTGTTTTCCACCTGACTTTCAAGGCCCTGACTATTCACCTGTTACCTGGTGCATCCTGTTTTTTCTTTTGGTCTCCATTATGATATGATTATCTTCTTGGTATCATGGATTAATTTTTATTAGGGCTTTAGAATCATCCCCTCGATTCTAATGTTGTTTTTAGAGAAGAAAATGCCATTATTTCTTGGTGAGATAACCTTCCAAGAATCCGAGCCATGCACACATATGACAGATAAGGCTCGAAACTTGTCTTTGGCTTTGATCCACTTTAAAATTTACCTTTTATTCAATTTTGTATCTTTGCTATTGAGTTGCAAGAGTTTCTTGGATATTTTAGATATTAGACTCTGGTAAATTATATGGCTTCCAAATGGTGTAGATTGTGTTTCCATTTTAAAAAAGAAATCTCCTCTGCTATTCAAAAGCCTTTTAGCTTGATATAACTTTACTCGCTCATTTTTTATTTTGTTATCTGTGTTTTGCATGTCATATGCAAGATATTATCTGCAAGATCAGTATCGAAAAGATCCCCCCACAAATGTTTCTTCTAGAGATCTTATGCTTTGAGATGCCCATTTATTATTACTTATTTTATCACGCTTATTCAATATAGTAACAACCAAGGGAGTCTGGTGAGAAATTAATAAAAGGTATTAAAATCAGAAAGAAACATTATCTCTGTAGATGCGATGGTTTTATATAAAACACAAAATCTCAAAGATGCCACAAAAAAGTCCTGTTAGAATAAGTGAAATCAGTAAAGTTGCAAGATACAAAATCAGTCAATGAAACGACTCGCACCTGCGGTAACCCCAGTGCATGGAACGCTAAGGTGGGGCATCTGTGGGTTGGAGACCAGTCGGGGCTCCGTACCTAGCTCCATGCTACTCTGGGCTACGTAGTGAGACTTTATTTATTTATTTTTAAAATCAGCTTCATTTCTGTGCAACAGCAAGCAATTCAAAGGGAGATTAAATAATCCCTGTTACAGGAGTATGAGAAATAAAATACTTAGGAATAAACTAAGGAGATGAAACTAAAATACTGAAAACTATATAACATTCATGAGGGACTTTAAGGAAGACACAAGTACACAGAAAGACTTTTTGGGGAAGAATTAATTTTCCTACAGTGTCTATGTTACTGAGGCAATTTATACATTTAATAAAGCCCATTAAAGTACTGATATTTCTTTGTGGAAAGAGAAAAGCATCTCCAAGTTCATATTGATCTACCACAGACCTAAGTATCTCAAGAAAGAAGAACAAAATAGGAGGCATCACACATAAAGCTACAGTAATCACAACAGTGTGATACTGGCGTAGGGACAAACAGAGCAATGGAGCAGAGCAGAGAGCCCAGAAATGACTCCCTGCATATAGTTAATTGATCTTCAGCAAAAATGCCAAGGGTACTCCGTAGAAGAAGGGATAGTCATGTCAACAGTGCTGAAAAGAAACCAGATAGTCAGGTGAAAAAAAAAAAAAAAAACCCTAAATTTCAACCTTTTAAAAAAAATCATACACACATATTGACTCAAACTTGATGAGAGACTTAAATACAAAACTCCAAGAAACCAAAGAGGACTTCTCTCCTTTCCTTCCCTGGGGGTTAAGAAAAGTTAGAAGGAAGGAAGCCAGTGGCCCCACCAGGAAGATGGGCTGTCGTCCTGTGAGGAGAGCCCCAGACAGCTTCTGGATGAGAGCTAGCTGGTTCTGGTGTTGGCACTCTAGCTAGATCTTGCCTTGGCTAGTAACCTAAGCTTCCCCAAGTGTTTAACTTGGACTGGGCACAGAAGAGGTCTTCGTTGGTTAAAGCCAAAGTGGAGCTGAATGCTAATCCTTTAGATGAGGAACTATGATCTGGAAATCTGGCAAGGAGAGACATGTCTTGCCCCAAGAGGATGAAGGGACTCATTAGACCACCTTCCCTGTGAGCAAGGTCACCACGATTAAAGATATAGTTTCTTTTTTTCATTTACATAGTGGCATACTCCAAAAGACCTAGTCATACAAGAAGGAAAAAAAGAAAAAAAAAAAAAAGAATCAAATGAGCCTGGTCTGCCTCCTTGAGGTCTGCCTCAACTTTCTGTGTGTCCTTTTTCCAATATGACACCGTGCTTTACTGTTTGAGTTACGTCCCTTCTAGAAAGAGGCAATTTGTTTGGTAGGTAAAGGGCCTGTCTTCTTCAGCACTTGTGACAATGTTTTCTGTATCCTACACGGTTCTAAGGAGAACAGTATACACCAGCTCTAACCTGTTTCCAATTGGGTTTCACTCTATTGGCTGGCGAGAACTAATCCATTCTCCCATAGGCAGTAATCAAAGGAGAGGTGGCAGACTTTCCAGGGCTGGAGAGCGTGGTCAGTGGCAGTTAGACTGCAGGCCTACAAGTGCCAGAATTACATTTGTTACAATGTTCGACTGGACTCACAATAGGATAAGCAACATGCTGGGCAACGGGCCTATGGTAAACATATTAGGCGATCCAGGCTCTACAGGTGTTTTACATATAGGATTCTTTTATGTGTAAAAACTGGGGGAGAAAACAGCTGTTCCACAGCCCTTCTTTCCCAGCAGGCCTTTTCTTTAAAGAATAATGAATATATATTGCTCCCTGCACATTTTCTACCTCTGCTGTCACAAAGATTGTATCCAGGAGGCATACGAGCCCAGGAGAGCCATTTGATGATGGGTGAATACTACAAATTAATTTGGCTGGATTTCTGGGAGTTGCACCCAACTATCCTGTCCTCTTTGAAGTGCCACATAAGATGGCAATTTGACGGCTGCTGGCCTTCTGCAGTCTCTTTTGTGGCAGATGAAAGGACCAACGCCATGTAAATCACTCCACCATTCAGACTCTCTGCATACATTGTTCCCAAAAGGAACAAATCTGTGTTGGTCGGAAGGTGACCAGTGTGACTTAACTGGAACAGAAAGTGCGGGAGGCTAATAGGACAAGACGGAGCCTGTGATCAAGCCTTCAGACTTGGCAGAGCCCAGTGAAGGAGAGTGCCCTGATGGGGAGCCACCAGCTCCGGTCCTCAGGTGTGGGTCCACTGGGAATCTGCCACCTTGTGACAAGAGACATGCACCCAGATGGTAGCCCTAGACTTCAGCTGTTCACCAGAATTTACTTTGCTAATATGATGGCTCTGTCTGCTGGGGGAAGGAAGGGAGGAATGCAGCATTGAGTTGAGAGCATTTCTGGACTTCAAAGGACTGTGAGCTGCACTTACTTGCTACTTCCTGGTTCCTTCTGTCTGGTTTATGGCATAACTAAGATCTAAGAGTTCTCAAAACCAAGTTGGAAGTGCTCATATCTGATCAGAATTTAGTGATTTCTTTCAGTCAGGGATAGTGTTTCTTTTGTTGCCCCAAACTTTTATTTATTTGGTGTGTGTGCGCGCGAGCCCCATGGTAGAGGACAGAGGACAGCTTTGTCTTCTGTTCTCTCCTTTCACCTTTGAGTGGGACCTAGGACTTGAACTCAGGATGTCAGGCTTACAGAGCAAGCACTTGACCCATGGAGTCATCTCCCAGCCCCACATACAGCATTTCTTCTCCCAGGATTTCCTGCTTTGGCTGATGGCAGGAGCTCACTGGTATGTAGACAGGCCAATGACTACATAATGTGCACATTGTGCACATAGGACCTGAAAGGCAGGTTGAAGCTGACACAGGAGGGTTTCAATGAGCTGGAAGCTAGCCTGGGCTACATAGTGAGTTCCAGGCCAGCCATGTATATATATGGTGTGTGTGTGTGTTATATATATGTGTGTGTATATATGTGTGTGTATATATATATACATATATATGTATGTATGTATGTATATATGTACATATGAAATTCAGATGAGTATCTGAGAACCGTTTCTATATAGGGACATATAAATGTACCTATGATCTGGACCCACACCCTGGATACAATTCTACCAGCTTCCCAGGTCTCTGGAATACTAAGTGTCCATAGTTTCCGGTAGTCTATGTAAAGCATTCTCAAAGATCAGACTGCTTGAGCCGGCTATCAGTTCTACAGTTGGTAGTTGGTATTCTGAACTGGAAGCAGAAGGGATACTTGGGCAACAGTGAGCAGGACTTTTTATATGTCTTATTTTATCATACATTTAAGATCACTTTCTCTTCTTACTGTTAAAGCAATGATCGGACAGTATCTTCACTTTTACACTCTTATTTCATAGCATTTCTTGATGTCACTTTAATCTATTGTAAAAGTTAGTGTGAGTACTGGCCCTCTGTCTGTAATACCCCTCTGCCTGCTTATAACTAGAATCTTGGAGCTGTTTTATTCAGAAGTGCTCGGTGAAGTTACTCATCCCAACAGACAAGAATAATTCAAATGAAAGCTGAGCATGATGCACAGGTCAATAACCCCAACATGCAAGAGGCAGAAACACAGTGAGTTTGAGGCTAGCCTAGTCTATATAGCAAGTTCCAGGCCAGCCAGGGTTACACAGTAAGACCTTGTTTCAAAACAAACAAACAAGCAAAGAAACAAACAAAACAACAACAACAACAACAAAACCCACCACCAACAAAAGAATTTCAAATGAGGAAAGTTTGGCTTCTGCCTCACTTTAAAAAGGAATGCAACTTCCAATTTAGCACCCTTGGGCAAGAAAAATCCTGGCTACCTTTGAAAATGTTACAGGAAAGAAAAAAAAAGGCACATATAACCTTGCACCCATATTCCTCAAAGATATTCTGACTGCAGCCATCCTCTAACCTGCCATGGTAGAAACGGCATTGTAACAAGCCGATGCTATGAGCAAGAATGTGAATTATTGATGCACCAGAGCACTGTCACCAGCAGACCACAGAATCTATTTTAAAAATTCTTTTACATACATAGTAGATTCTGCCGTGGCACCTAGTGTGCTCAAAGCCACACATACACCGTGGAAACATTGATGAAGCCGCTGCTGCTCTGTCTGTTGGTTCACAGTATATATATCATTATTCAAGGAATTTAAGGGCCATAATGATGGAAAATCACACAGAAAAGGGGGGGGGGATAAGGAACATAGACTCTGTCAGCAACAAGGGTGACCTTTTTATTCAAGAGGTCCCTACTGATGGAAAACCACAATGAAAGGCAGAGATGAAACTGGGCTTCCATAGAGGACCTGACACACACCAGTTGTACAAGTAGGAGAACAGCCGTAGCAGACGCATAAAAATAAAGAAAAACAAAATTAACGAGACAAGTTGTACTGGGGCTGACACACAAAACAGCAACAAATCACAGCACATTCTGAAGATTAATTTCAACGAATCTTGTGAAATAAGCAGGCAGACAGACAGCATCAATATTAATGATGCTGAAATGGAGCTCTCCGAAAGAGCCACAGCATAAAACTGCACATGAAATGCTTTGTCTTTAAATGAGCTGTAGATTGGATCACAGGACCATCAGGAAAATGAAGGGACATCTACCAGAACATCATAACAGGGCCAGCTGTGTGATGAGCAATTACAGCATCAGTGCTAAAATCCCCAGCGTAAAAGAAAAACATCAGTGTGGAAATAAAAGAAAATGTCAACAGTCTGCAGATGAGGTAGAAGAAAGTAAAGAATGGATTTTATTGAGACCCAATTGCTTGCACTGGGTCTATATTGACTATCTTTGATAAAACGAACAATAGGCCTTTGAAGAAAAATGAGGATTTGATTCATTCTTGTATTGCACTTACTCCTCTTCGGACTGTCGGCTAAGCAGCCTAGAAGTCAGCCCACTGCTTCCAGTGCTAAAACTAGTTGCTGGTTGTAGATACTTCTGGCAGCTGTGTGAGTGTCATGGGTTTTGCAGATGTGTCTCCTATGTACCTGTCTAACTCAAAATTTAAAACAAATAGTTTAAATGTGTAACAACACGGTCTGCAGAGTCCTAAGTTATGGGCTAAATTTTATGACAGATTTGCTATTAAAAGGCAAATGATCCTTTATTTGTTGGTCTTATGGGGTTCTGACCTCTAGTTTTATAAGTCTATGGGCTGAGTAGGGCTGGGTAGGACTAGGTAGGGCTGGGTAGGGCTGGGTAGGGATGGGAAGGGATGGGTAGGACTTGGTAGGGTTGGGTAGGGCTGGGTAGGGCTGGGTAGGGCTGGGTAGGGTTGGGTAGGGCTGGGTAGGGCTGGGTAGGGCTGGGCAGGGATGGGTAGGGTTGGGTAGGGCTGGGTAGGGCTGGGTAGGGCTGGGCAGGGATGGGTAGGGTTGGGTAGGGCTGGGTAGGGCTGGGTAGGACTTGGTAGGGTTGGGTAGGGATGGGTAGGGATGGGTAAGGATGGGTAGGACTTGGTAGGGTTGGGTAGAGATGGGTAGGGATGGGTAGGGTTGGGTAGGGATGGGTAGCAACATATCTTGGCAAATTCCACAGCTCTGTGTAACACAGAGGAAAAGAACACTCACCTCCAGCTCCTTCTCTCCTTCTGTAACTCTGCAACATGTACGGTTGCAGGGAATTGAGCTATTTAACAACTCACTGAGCCAAAGCAAAGTCCTCAAGGAGTGGGAAGAAGTGCAGAGTGAGGATTGTTTCCAGCCCACATGAGAAAGACAAAACATATCTGGGACAGAACAGTGCCTGTTAGTCCAAGTTCATTGCCTGTGCCCTCCAGAAGCCTGGTGGAAAGGTGTGGGTATCTTGGAGAAGTTAAACTAAGACAACTTTTGGTGTTGGTATGGTAGTTCAAGTAATGAGTGGCCCCCAGAGAAGCATATGTTTAATACACGTGGGGGAACAGACTGGGTGGTGGTGGCGCATGCCTTTAGTCCCAGCACTTGGGAGGCAGAGGCAGGCAGATCTCCATGAGTTCCAGGCCAGCCTGGACTATGGAGCAAGTTCTGGGACAGCCAGAGCTGTTACACAAAGAAACCCTGTCTCAAAAAATAAAGCAAGCAAACAAACAACACACATTGTGGAACTGCTTGGGAAGGATTAGCCAGTTTGTTGGAGGGTGTGTATCATTGGGGGCAGGCTTAGAAGTTTCAAAAGACTCAGGCGATTTTCAGTGTGCTCTGTCTCCTGCTTGTGGATCCAGATGTGAGCCCCTAGCTGTTCCTGCTGCCGTGCCTTTTCCCCACCATCATGGACTCTAACCCTCTGAAACCACAAGTCCAATTAAATGCTTCCTTCTGTAAGTTGCCTTAGTCATGGTGTTTTATCACAGCAATGGAAAAGCAACTAATACATTGGGTTAAATAGCAAGACCTTGGAGAGGGAGAGAGACACACACACACACACACACACACACACACACAGAGAAAGAGAGAGAGAGAGAGAGAGAGAGAGAGAGAGAGAGAGAGAGAGAGAGAGAGAGAGAGAGAGAGAGAGAGGGAGAGAATAAGAATAATTGTCAGTTATGAAAAACCCTAAGGTTTCTTCTGTGCTGTAGGCCCAGTCAAGCCTTAGATGATAGCATCTTCAGCTAGCATCTTCAGCATCCTCAGGTAGCTGGGGAGGGAAGAGGAAAACAATAACCTTGTTGCCAAGACATGCATTTGTTACTAACGATACTAACGGGAGGCACCAAGAATACAGTGTTGCCTTTCTCTACTGATTACCCCAGTGCTCCTGTGTTCCACCTCAGCCTCAAAGGAAGTGAACATGTCTCAGAAGGAGGCGGACAGCCTGAGCCTGTACTATCTCTATGAATTCTCTCTTCTACTTTAGTGAACCCATCTATATGGCTCTTCTGCTTTCTCAGAGGATGGATGCGATTGTTGCTGCTTTTTTCCTGCCGTCTACTCAAAGAATCCTTGTCCTCTGGCTTGTCCCATCAGCATTCACTCATCTTCTAGCACGTCTTATGCTTAGAGGCTCTTTGAGACATGCGTAGTGAGTACAATTACAGCCCAGCAAGAACTTTCACAATGTTCCGGTCTCTTCTAGTCAGTTACAGAAAGCATCTTCCAGAGAGCTCTCTGTCCCACAGACTAGCAATTCATGCCTTTAGAAGTTGTTTAGCCCCTTCTGGAGCTGTAGGAAAACTGGTCATATTTTCACTTATCAGGAAAACAGCACTTGGCTTCAAAGTTGGACTATACAGTAAGGTAGAAGCAAGGTTGGTTAGCAGAGGGGGAGGTAGAGTAGCAAGAACTGAAATGTTTAGCCAGTGGGATGAGGCTTCTCTATCAAAACCATTTTACCCCTAGTTATAAGATACAAGGAAATCAAGTCGGACACGGTGGCGCACACCTTTAACCCTCCCTTTTTACTTCTCTGACCTCATATAGCATGCAGCAGGATTCTGTCTCTCTTGTTACTACGGAAACTGCTCTCTTAGAGGAAATGACTTTGGGAATCGTGTAAGAACTCTAACTGGCCTGGCGAAGTTTGTTTGTTTGTTTGTTTGTTTGTTTGTTTTCGAGATAGGGTCTCTCTGTGTAGCCTTGGCTATTCTGGATTTGCTTTGTAGACCAGGCTGGCCTCGTACTCAGAGAACCACCTGCCTCTGCCTCCCTGAGTGCTGGAATTACAGGCATACGCCACCACACCTGGCAAAGATTAGAAATCATTATTTTGGGGGTATTTCTATTTTATTTTGTTTTAATATTTTTTGGTTTTTTTTTTTTTTGTTTTTTGTTTTTTTTTTTTTGTAGCCTTGGGAATTGAGCTCATGACCTTGCACACACTACATGCTGGGCTACAAAGCTACCATTGAGCCCTTGGAACCTCTTTTTTGTTTGTTTTGGTTTTTCGAGACAGAGTCTCTCTGTGTTAGCCTTTGCTGTCCTGGACTCATGCTGTAGACCAGGCTGGCCTCAGACTCACAGCGATCCACCTACCTGTGCCTCCCAAGTACTGTCTTTTTTTTTTTTTTTTTTTAAAGCAGCACTTTACAGCTTGGTCCCTTGTGCTTATGGCCAGGTCCCTTTCTACCTTTCTGACATATCATGGCGAAGCCAAGAGTCATCTACAGGATTGCCATGCTGTTTGGACCTTCCAGACATGAGAGGTGTGCGCCAAATAAACCTCTTTTATTTTATAAAATATGCAGCATTAAATACTGTGTTATAGCAACACAAAATGGACTGAATCATTATATGACTTCAATTTACCTTAATTATTTCTTTAAAGGCCCCCGCTCCAAGTATAGGCACATTCTCAGATACCACCAGGCTTTTAAGACTTCAACACAAGACTTTGGATGGGAGACACAGTTAAGTACAAATAAAGAGCATTGTCTGGGAAGGGGGGGGGGGTGAAGGGCATGAAGACAGAAGAGAGTGTGATGACATCACTGTTTACTGTAGCAAAAGTGTAATGTGATCTTCCTGAAATCAAGCAGAATGAGGCTGGGCTCAGAGCTTTCAGGTTCTTATCTACCAAGGTAAGATTTCATCCTGGAGGTTACAGGCCTCGGAATGATTGAAGTCATAGGAGAGTCCCAATCAAAGGTGTGCTTTTGGATTTTCTGCAGTGCTGGGACTAGAGTGTAGAGAGAGGGCACGGTTGAAGGCACAGACACTATGCAGGAAGTTAAAGGTGAATTCTGCCTGTAAAGGAGGACCACATTCCTACAGTGTTCATGTGGAGACTGTACGGAGGGAGGATAGTGCTTAGATGTGGAGAGAGCTAAAGGGCCATAGAAACAGAGAAAGGCATCCGGGAAGACAATGAAAGGTCTGGTCACCTGTGTTGATTCACATTTTTAATCCCAGCACTCCAGAGGCAGAGGCAGGGAGATCCTTGTGAGTTCAAGGTCACCCTGGTCTACATAGCAAGTTGCAGGTCAACCAGAGTGAAAGAGCAAGACTGTCTCAATCAAAGCAAAATAAAACTGAAGAAAAATTCAGGTATATATGCAAACAGTAGAGAATTAAAGGAGTACCAACCTAATTGCCTTTTTATTTCTTCTTTTTCTTTTTCTTTTTCTCTTTACTTCTAGTTGAGTGACTGGTGGCGTTCCAGACTTGAGAACAGCAACAAAGTTTTAAGGTAGGCACTATGAATAGAAAGGAAAGAAGGAGAGAAAGCAATTCCTGAGCTATCTTGTAGCCCTAGGAGATGGAAGGAAACAGTGTGGAAAAAAGCTCCAGGACAGTTGCATTTTGTTTGGATAGAGGCTGAGAAGTGCAGAGACCAAGCCTGAGGCTGTTAAGGATGGGGGAGGGGGAGAGAGCGGGTGGCTGACCATTTGGGAGCAGACAGTTGAAGAAGGCAAGAAGCCAGGAGGGCCTAAGTCTAAAAACCTAAGACACGTGGCTTTCTTTTGGGAGGGAGGATGCATAGAATATGAGTGGCCAGATGGCTCGATGGTTAGAAAACCGAGGTTTCGGATGACAGATGTCAGAGAAAGAGCAGTCTGAGGTAGTGACAAGTCTTAAAGTCACCGCTAAAGGAGAGGAGACATGTGCCGAGTTACACAGAAGAGATTTATTTGTGTTATGCCCAGAGGAAGCATTTCCTGAAAGCTCTGTCAACATGGCTTTATTGTTTGGTCCTTTTTAAGCGTAGGGAAATATTGAAAACCTCTGTTCCCTAAGGAAGATGAAAGTGAGAAGATGGGTTCTGGAGAGCAAGTACATCTGGGGACCATTAATTATATGTAAAAACAAAAACACTCAGAGAGCAAGAACAGGACGGGGAGGGAAAGCCCCCTACCTCTCGCCACGTAATGACCGGCTAGGAATGCATTCTTTACACAACATTTCAGAGCAAGGCAATTTTATTCGGCTTATACATCCTATAAATCTTGAAATAAGAGAACTTTTATTTAAGTTTTGTTATATAAATTCCCATGCCCCTGAAAAACAGCATGAATTCTCTTTTATGTTCTTGTCATCCTCCTCTTGGGGTTGTGAGTGTGATAAACACAGTGGATCCAGGATTTCTAACTTCACACTATCTGAGTATACACGGCTACTCTGACTTCTCCCTCCAGAAATCAGTCTTCTTTCAGATGGCTTTCTTTGTGAAGTACGGATTCCAACCTTAAAACAAAAACTGAAAAAAGAAGACAGAGCACAAACCCTACCCAAACCAAACACACAGTCACCTTGTTTAAGACATTCTACAGAACCCTTAGTGTAAATTGAACAAAGCTGTAAATAAATATTCGTAGTATTATGTTGACCCAGAAGGAAGAAATAATCCAGTTATCTGACAATTGGTGAAATGATTGAAAATGAACAGCGATCGCCAAATGTAGAACAGAGAGGTGGAAGACGAAGACTTCATTCTCTCTGCCAGGCTTCTTGGCCTGCGACATCAGCCTTCTGCTTTGATCGAGACTTACACCATCAGTGCTCTGGTGCGCAGGACTTTGTCAGCAGTTTCCCTGGGTCTCCAAATTGCAGGAGATAGACTGTAGGACATTTTAGTCTCCATAATCATAAGAGCCAATTCTTCATTATAAATCTGAGCCACAGCTGGGCTGTGGCGGTACATGTCTTTAATCCCAGCACTTGGGAGGCAGAGGCAGGTGGATTGCTGTGAGTTCAGGACCAGCCTGGTCTACAAATCAACCAGGATAGCCAAGGCTACACAGAGAAACCCTGTCTTGAAAAACCAAAAAAAAAAAAAAAAAAAAAAAAGAATTTAACCTGACTCCAATGTTTTTGTTCTTTCCAACGTAGCAGAGCATTCACCAACACGTTAATAGAAAAATTAAGAAGTTTAACATAGAGAAAAACACAATCCATAAGAGTGCTATTCTAAAATTTTTGTATATTCTTAAGTAGAAATAAATCCTTATTTGATATGCACTACTATATAATGTATATGTTGGTACTACACATGTATTTTTGTATATATAAATGCATGTACACATATATACTTTTTTGTTGTTTTGGTTTTGTTTTTTGTTTTTCTATACAGAGTTTCTTTGTGCAGCCTTGGCTGTCCTGGACTCACTTTGTAGATCAGGCTGGCCTCGAACTCACAACAATCTACCTGCCTCTGCCTCCTAAGTGCTGGTATTAAAGGCGTGCACCACCACACCCGGCTACACATATATGCTTTAATTGGATATATATCTCCAAATCTTTACATTCTCAAATATCAAGATTTGTATTGATTTTCATTTCTTTTTTTTTCAAGTGATTCCTCTAAATACTAGTGTATTGGCTAGCTTATATGTCAACTTGATGTAAACTAGGATCATCTGTTAAGAAATTTTTTTGTTGTCTGTTTTTGTTTTGTTTTGAGACAGAATTTCTCTGTGTAGCTTTGGCTATCCTGGAACTTACTTTATAGACCAGGCTGGCCTCAAGCTCACAGAGATCTGCCTGTCTCTGCCTCTGGAATGCTGGGATTAAAGGCATAGGCTACCACCTCACCTCCCAACTAGGAATCTTTAAAAAAAAAAAAAGCCTCCATAGGATTGGTCTGCAGGCAGGTCTGCAGGGCATTGTTTTGAGTGAAGATTAATGTTGGGGGGCCAAGTTCACTGTGGCAGTGCACCCCTGGGCTGCTGGCCATAGGTTCCACAAGAAAGCCAGCTGAGCAAGTAATAAGAAGCAAGGCAGTAAACAGCACCCCTCCATGGCTCTGTCTGAGTTCCTGCCTCAACTTTCTTCCAGGATGGACTAACAATGTGACCATGAAAGCAAAATAAACCCTTTCCTTTACAAGTGGCTTTTGTTCATGGTGTTTCATCACAGCAATAATGACCCTAACTAAGACATCCAGAAGTTTATTTTGTTGCTTATTTTGATGTTAAATTTTTATTTCTATTTCTAAGGGAAAATCTTGTTACTAATGAGATTCCTTGGCTGGCTTTATGCTGTCAAATAAAGTGAAGAAACTATTCATTGCATTAGATTTTCTTTGAAGTTGATGTTTGTCTCAAAGGGAAGCAGAAGACAAATGCATGTGACAGGCACATTTCTTGAAAGTTTGACTTTTAAGGAAAGAATATGGAAAATGAACATAAAAAACAAGCAGCATGAAATACCTTCAAAGCCTCATATTGAAAATGAAATCTATGCTTAAAGAATAGTGAAAATTCTATACTTTCCCAAGATAGCTCATTCCAGTTTATTCACAGATTATTAGATAGTTATATTTAGCTAATAATTCTATGCAAAGATCTTTTAGTTGGTCTTAGAAGGATAGTTTTATATAAATGTGAACAATTGTTTGGAAGCAAGTCAATTTTTTTATCCACCTGCTCTGAGCTATCAAGTTTGGCCTGCCTTAGGGCTATTTTCCAGTTGGACTTCATTGTGCCTTAATTTAATATGTTAGAAGGAGTGGTGGGGACAACAGGGGATGGAAGAGTCTGGCAGGCAAGGCCTTTTAGGACCTTGGCCTGTCCACTGGCAAGGAACACCCTATACTCTGACTTCACCACATACAGTTATCTACTGTGAGGAAACTGTAACCTTCTGTTTCTCTAAGACTTTCCCCACTTATCACAGTTAAGCCCATCTTACTCTCACCCACCCTCAGCCCTGCTAACATACACACACGCACATACACACATACTCACACTCACATACTCACACACACACTCACACACACTCACACACACACTCAAACAGACACACACATTCAAACAGACACACACACTCACACAGACACACACACTCACACAGACACACACACTCACACACATACTCACACAGACACACACTCACACACACACACACACACACACACACACACACACTTCAGGATGCAATTCCTTTTAGTCTGGTGTCACGTTACATTTTACTAGTTGATACTCTAAGGTGCACTGAGCACACTGATTTCCTTTGTCTCTTTTCCCCATTAGGTTAAGGAGGAATTGCATGTTACTCTTTATTTATTTATTTATTAAGTATACAGTGCTCTGCCTGCATGTACACTAGCAGGCCAGAAAACGACACGGGATCTCACTATAAATGGTTCTGAGCCACCATGTGCTCACTGGGAATTGAACTCAGGACCTTTGGAAGACCAGGCAATGTTCTTTACCACTAAGCCATCTCTCCAGCCCCATGTTACTCATCTTTATCTCTCTTCTCAGAGCAGAATATCTGGCATGGCATTAAGTTCAATAAATGTTGATTAAAGGGAAGACTTCCGTGGCTAGAGGAGGGGGAAAAATCAAGTTGTGTAAAGGCACCTTTATGGTGGACAACAAGAAAACATGATTTTACTTATTCTTTTAAAAAGCTTTACTGAGGGAGTAGTGTGGCACACACCTTTAATTCCAGGCTTCAGAAAGCCTCAAGGTCAGTCTGGTCTACATAGTGAGTTCCAGAACAGTCAGAGCTAGGTAGAGAGACCCCATAAGGCTCATGCAGTTGTTGTTTGGTGCCCAGTTGGTGGAACTGTTTGTGAAGGATTAGGAGGTGTGGCCTTGTTGGAGGAGATGGTCATAGTGTCTTCTCACAGTATGGTAGTTTGGATAGGAATGGCCCCCAAAGGTCCATAGATTTGCATTCTTGGTAATCAGGGAATGGCACTACTGGAAAGCATTAGGAGGTGTGGCTTTGTTGGGCTGGGTGTGGCCTTGTTGTAGGACACATGTCACTGGGGGGGTAGGGGGTGGGCTTTGAGGTTTCAAGGGCCGAGAGACGGTCTCTGCTGCCCACGGATCCAGATGCAGAGTTCTTTTATACCTCTCCAGCACTATGTCTGTCTGCATGTCGCCACGCTTCCTGCCACTATGATAAGGGACCAAACCTCTGAAACTATAAGTCAGCCCCAATTAAGTGCTTTCTTTTATAAGAGTTGCTGTGGTCATGGTGTCTCCTCCTCACAGCAACAGAACAACACTAAGACACTCAGCAATAGAAAGGTAACTGAGACAGGAGGCATGCCACGTCTGTTAGCCTCATTTTTGGTCATGCTAACTTGATGGTTATCCAAGAACTAATCAGGCTTGACCGTCATCTTATACAGTGGATCACTGACCTTCCTCGTACTGGATTTTACTGTCCCCCATGAGCACTGTATCTCACATAATGGTGCTCTCCTAAATTCACCATTCCGTTCTCCCTGATTAACATGATTTCTTACAGTTGGGGCTATTTATTGATTCTAAATATAGTTTGCTTGTGTCACAGAGAACAAGATTTTTAAATATCCTAGTTTCGAAATAAGAACCTTACTGAGGTGCATCTTCACAAATCCGTATCTTGAGGGCGAACCCTCAGTATCTGTATTTAGAGATTGGGTCTTTAAAGAAGCAATCAATTTAAAATGAAGATTTCAATCAAAACTGGTTTATGTCCTTATCAAAACAGGAAATTTGGTCATTGATACGGAGTGAAGACTATCTGAGGACAATATTGAAGGCCTCTGAGAAGCCAAGGAGCCGTCTCAGATGAAACCGAACTTGTTAACATCTTTTTTCCCAACTCTCCGTTTTTTTTTTTTTTTTGTTTTTTTTCTTTAAGCCACCTAGCCTATGGCACTTTGCTATGTGAGTCCAAGCTAACAGGACTGTTTCTAATAGTAAGCAGAAACTCTTTGTGAAATTTCTCTTATGTGATACGGCTTGCATGTCACGTGGACTTTATACACTGTGTTTGTTACTCCTCTACTGCCGTAACCAAGGCAACTTGTAGAAGAAAGAATGTGAGGCTTAGAGTCCGTGATGACAGAGCGAAGGCACGGAGACAGGAGCAGCAGGCTGAGAGCTCACACCTTGAACCACAAGCAGGAAGAACAGAGAGAGAATTTGGAGCAGTGTACGGCTTTAAACCTCCTCTAGTGACGTACTTCCTCCAGCAGCGCCACACCTAAACCCACCCAAAACAGCACCACCACTGGGAACCAGATCATCCGACATTTGAGACCTTCTCACTCAAACCACCACACTCAATTTATTTTGCTCAGTCTTCTCTTGGCTGTTCACGTTTTGTTTCCCATATTTTCTTGGTGGAAGACTGAATGGAAACTGGCGTTTGTATCGTTTGCTATGACCTGTGAGGGTCAATATTGCCAACACGCCAGGATCTGGAATTGCCAAGAGAACAAGTCGTAGGGCAAGCCTGTGAGGGATTACATAGAGGGGAGAGGAGAAGAGCCGCCTTAGCTGTGGGCGGCTGCATTGCACGGGCTGGGACCCTAGGCTAAACTGAAAGAAATGGAGCTGAGCGAGCCCTCGCATTCATCCCCCATCCCCTGTACTGTCTGCTGCTGAAATGGGCCAGCTACCGCGAGCTCCTGCCTCCAGGACTTCCGCCTTATAAATGGTGTCCTCAATGTAAACCTCTTTCCC
Organism: Acomys russatus; assembly: GCF_903995435.1. Lineage (NCBI taxonomy): Eukaryota > Metazoa > Chordata > Mammalia > Rodentia > Muridae > Acomys > Acomys russatus. Next base: position 13,458,548 of record NC_067160.1, read on the forward strand.
CTAACATTGTTTTCCTCAGAGTGTTTTAGCACACCAATAGAAAAAGCCTACTATTCGTGACCCTAGGAGTCTTTGGTAGTATCTCTCTTCCTTTCTTTGTTTTTGTTTTTGTTTGTTTGTTTGTTTGTTTGTTTGTTTTTGAGACAGGGTTTCACTGTGTAGCCTTGGCTGTCCTGGACTCACTTTGTAGACCAGGCTGGCCTCAAACTCCTCCTGCCTCTGCCTCCCGAGTGCTGGGATTAAAAGCGTGCACCACCACCGCCCAGCTTCTCCCTTACTTTCAGGTACGTGATGTGCAGGATCATTTCGTACATTTCTTATCCCAGATATCATAGTATCCAATTTGTGTGTGTGTATGCGCGCGCGCGTGCGTGCATGTGTGTGTGCATATGACAGGATCTCTATTAAGCAGCTCTGGAGGCTACCCTCAAACTCACAGAGATCCACCTGCCTCTGCTTCCTAAGGGCTGGGGTTAAAGGCATTGGCCACCATGCCAGACTAGAAATCAGCAATTTAATAAATGGTGTAAGGGGTATGTGACTATTAGCTGATACTAGGTTGTCACTGTGTTTAATCTTTTACTGCAAATAAAATCTTACAAGGTTTTGCTTCCTTTTTGTTTATTTGAGATGGGTCTTACCATGTAACTTTGGCTGGTATCTGTGTGTGTGTGTATAAGCACACCTCCATACACATGGGGACAACTTGGGGGACTGTGGGTTCTGGAGACTGGATTTAGGTGGTCAGGCTTGGTGGCAAGTATCTTTGCTAGCTGAATTAGCTCACAAGCCCCTTCTTTGTTTTTCTATCTACAGTGTTTATCTAAACACGTTATATAATTTGCTCTGTAATATTCATAGAAATTCCAAAATGATACCAACATTTCTTAATATGAGACTACTAACAAGTGTAAAATTTGCCTTTTTGTCCTTAGAATATATATTTCCAAAAATAGTAAAAAAAAAAAATCTTACATTCCAATTGCCCCCAATTATTTTTGTATGGTTAAACCATTAACTTGATAAATTTATATTTTATTTTCGTACATTCTTTTTGATACTTTTTGTTGCATTTATTTTAGTATAGTTGTTTTGATACTTTGTTCATGTTTGTGTTAAAAATTGAGGTTAAAAGACAGAAGAGGGGTTGGGGATTTAGCTCAGTGGTAGAGCACTTGCCTAGCAAGTGCAAGGCCCTGGGTTCAGTCCTCAGCTCTGGAAAAAAAAAAAAAAAAAAAGACAGAAGGAATGAGAGGAAACAGTTCTGGGATCTCATCTCCCTGTTATGTGCATCACTTAATGTTTTACCAGTGTTCCACAGCAATACATCCAAGATTCCCTGGCAAAAATGTAATCGCCGCCTCAGCTTTGATAATCCTGGTTGTGTCACAAATGCTGGTGCCTTAACGTAGCTCTTGTCTGTCTTTGAACACCGAAACCAGTGACATGTCTTCCAACAGTTGATAAGCACAGTGGCCAAACTGAAATGGTCTTGATTAAAGAAAAGAAGGTCCAGCCAAACAAGCCAAATGTTCCCTTTGGAGTTGATATTTTTGCATGAAATATTTGACTGAATCTTTTGATCCTATAAGAAGAACCCCCACACACACACCTCTCTCCCTCCCTCCCTTCCCTCCTCTTCCTCCTCCTCACAGGGTTTGTCTGTGTAGTCCTGGCTGTCCTAGAATTCACTCTGTAAACCAGGCTGGCCTCAAACTCATGATCTACCTGCCTTCCTCTCAAGTGCTGGGGTTAAAAGGCATGCACTACCACCTTGTAGCTCCACACTTCTTTTTAAATAGACTATTGATTGATTGATTGATTGATTGATTGATCCATTCATTTAAAGAGTGGTCTGAGGTCCATAGCAAAATGAAGAGAAGGTTCCTTTCTCCACAAATCATGGAGCCCCATTACCGCTCTCTCTTCTGACACAGCACACAGCTGACGAAGGCAGCCTGACACTCACCCTCCAAAGTCCGTGCCCTAGAGTTCACTCTGGGGTTGCAAATCCTTGGGTGAGGGCAGTTGTATGAGAGCTACTCCACATCATAGTGTTACGCAGAGTCCTCTCACTGCTTTAAAGCCCCCTGTGTTTACTCCTCCCTGTCTCCATCTAACCCGTGGCAGCCATGATCCTTCCATCCTTCTTACTTTGTGGCTTTCTAAAATATTATAGACAGGGAGTCAGAGAGCGTGTTTGGAATGGCTCTTCTGACTTAAGTTCCCTGAGTGTTGATTCCTCTTGATAGCGTCTTTCTTCTCTCTCTCTCTCTCTCTCTCTCTCTCTCTCTCTCTCTCTCTTCTGAGGCAGGGTCTCACTATGAATGAATCTGTGCCTGGCTAGGAGCTGGTGGAATAGGTCAAGCCGCTCATGAATTCACAGGGATCCCTCTGCCTCGGTCTCCCGAGTGCTGGGATTAAAGGCATGTGCCACCACACCTTGACTTTATTTTTGTGTGTCCACATATGAGTACATGTGTGCACATGTGTGTGGAGGTCACAGGACAACTTATGGGAGCTGGCTCTTCCTTTCTGCTATGTGAATTCTGAGGCTCAAACTCAAGTGACCTGGCTTGGTGGGGTTTTTACCTGCAGCGCCATCTTGCCAGCTCTTGAGATTTAACAGGTTTTGTTGTTTTGTTTTGTGGGTCTGGGCAGATGTCTCAGCAGTTAAGAGCATGCACAGGCTGCTCTTCCAGTGGGCAGGGGTTCAATTTTCAGCGCCCCCCCCTGCATGCCAACTCACAACCACCCATAAAATTCCAGTCCCAGGGGGATCTAACACTCTCTTTTGGTCTCTGTGGGTACCAGGCATGTATGTGGTGCATAGACATACAGACAGGCAAAACACTCAAACACATAAGGTTAAATAAATAAATAAAAGAAGGTGTTTCTATAACAATCCTCAAACAACAACAACAACAAAACCAATCCTTGTCTAATGTATTACAAGAGTCTCTGAAAAAGATTTGTAGTGCTTCCTGAACTCACTCGTCTAATCCTGCGTCCCTTATCTGACCAGATCTTCTTGGAGAATCACATTTTCACAGAGCACACTCTGGGAAACTGTTGCATAATTAAAAACTTCCGGTTCCGGTGAAAGGGACAGAGAAGCAATGTGCCTCCGACACTCATAATAGTTCTCAGGCGGATATAAGTTCTTGTGTGTCTTGGCCACTGCAAATATTGCTTCGCTATTAGAAATCCACTGTAAACCAATTTAAACAGAAATGGAAGCTCTTGGTAGAAAGCAAGGTTACCAGAGAGTCCAGGGGTTAAAAAGTAAACAAGTCATTAGGTGGATTAGACATTTAGAATTGGACACTTAGAACTTGTGATTGCTCTCTCCTCTCTCAATTTCTCCAGGACCATCTTATGATTACTTTCCCTTTTCTGCCTTATTTTTCTTGTTTTAGAACAGCCTTCTGTTTAAAAATAAAAATAAAAAATAAAAAACAAACCCTAACTTAGTTCTTAGCATTGGTTCTATGTTCTCCTCCCAGCAGCCAATAGCATTTGTTATTATAGCTTGACTCCAACTTCTAGAAACAAAAAGAATTTTGATTTCTTCCGCTTGAGTTTGCTATCCCAGGTCCAATATGCTATGGCCCGAAGGGTCATGAGTTACAAACAGGAAAGGTTGAGATGAATGAACCTGTTTTAGAATAAAGGGGCCTGGAATAAGTAGGTATCATAGTAACACCAGTCACTACTGCAGGTTATTCTGAGATGACCCTTTGAAAGTAGGGCAGACATTGTGGATATGGTGTCAGTTGCTTACCTGTAATCTCAACACTCAGGAAGCCAGGGCAGGTGGAATGTGAGTTTGAGCCCAGCCTGATCTAAATAGTGAGGCTATGTCTTTGAAAGAGAAGGGCTGGGAGGTGGCTTGCTTGGTAAAGTGCATTCTGGGCAAGGATGAGGCTGATTTTGATTCTCAGCATTCATATAAAAATCCAGGCATGGAGGCTGTGCTTTTAAAATCCTAGTTCTGGGCAAGTGGAGACAGGAAGACTAGCAGAGCTTGCTGACCAGTTTACAAGCCAGCTTTGCCTAATGGGGGAGCCCCAGGATCCAGCCATCCCAGTGAGAGAGTCTGTCTCATTTAAAAAAAAAAAGTGGCTTGTTTCTAAGGACTGACAGAAGTTGATCTTTGGCCTCCACACGCACATGCACTGATACACAAACACACCTAAACATGCACAGATATTTCTTAAAAAGGGAAGAGGGTTTTTTTTTCCTTTTTCGTTCTGTCTAAGTTTTGCTTTGTTTTTAGGTGTATGGGTATTTTGTCTGGATGTCTGTGCACCATGTGGCTGCCTTCTTAGAGGCTAGAAGAAGGCATTAAATATGCTGGGACTGGGGTTACAGTTTTGTACTGCTAGGTGGGAGCACAGTACAACAGTCCTGTTCCCTTATTTTTGGTTTTACTTAACCATGCCCCATTGTAATGCTAGAATACTAGATGGATCAAGACGCAGAGGCGGGTGGATTGCTGTGAGTTCGAGGCCAGCCTGGTCTACAAAGGGAGTCCACGACAGCCAAGGCTACACAGAGAAACCCTGTCTTGAAAAACCAAAACCAAAACAAACAACAAAACAAAACAAAACAAACAAACAAAACCAACTAGGTGGAAAATTCCAGAAGTAAGTAATTCCCAAGCTTTAAATCTTGTCATTCTGAAGGAAGTGATGCAATTTTGTGTGGTTTTATTCTATTATGCCCGAGAAGTGACTAGTTCATCCTGTTGCCTAGCACATCCTCACTCCAAATATCCCTCACCTGTGAGTCACGTAGGATCCACCCAACTTTGCCCAGTGAAATGGAGGATGTCTGTAGAGGCTTCTGAGGCCTTTTCCCTAGGAGGTCCCCTAGAAGAGAAGCCCTCCCATCTCCTGCTCCCCAGATTTCAGTGTTGCCTAGACTGCAATAGTCTTTTTGTTGTTGTTTTCTTTCTTCTCTGTCTCTCTCTCTGTCTCTCTCTGTCTCTGTCTCTCTCTGTCTCTGTCTCTCTCTCTCTCAACAGAGTTTCTCTGTCCTGGATTCCACTTTGCAGACCAGGCTGGCCTCGAACTCACAGTGATCTGCCTGCCTCTGCTCTGCTGGCATTACAGGCATGTGCGACCACACCTGGCTGTCTTTTTGTTGGTGTCCAGAGGATGAGACCAGAGGAAGCCCCAGCAACATAAAGCCATGATGTGGGGGTGGGGGTGGGAAATCAGAGTATTTGAAAATAGTGTTATTTAAAAAAACAAATAAAAGTAGTATTATTTTTTAATCTGTCAGCCCTGAAGTTCTGTTTGTGAATTTTGCTCTTTATTTGTCTGGACTTTGTTATTCAGGACAAAGTTTTACTGAAACAGAATTTTTGTTCCTCATAGCTAACATCATTGGCTAACCCAAACACTGATTGCATATGGATCCCATTTTGCCTCAGGAAGTAGCCTATGAACATAACAAAAACCCACTAGATTCTATCCTGCATAGTTTCATATACCACAAGCAATTGATTAAACTGGGACATTGATTAGACTTCAAATACCTAGAAGCAGTTGATTGGAACAGAAGCAGTGAATGAAATGTTTTCTTTCACAGGTAAGTTATGGTTAACTTTCAAGGATCATGATCTGTCAAGTGGAAGAATGAAAATGAGAACTCTGCTCCTTTGTGGCCATCTAATGGGTAAGGCGGAGCACTGTGCTGTGGTGACTAGGGAAAGGGACCATGACCTGTCACAGCACGGAATATAGGGTCCGAAGTCCTGTGTCAGGGAATACCAACATAGCTTATCTAAACTTAATGTTAATTATCTGTAGTTAAATTATCTAGGTAGTCGGTCAACTTTTGTTTGTTTAAGACAGGCTCTTACTATGTAGCTTGGCTGGCCTAGAGCTTCCTCTGTAGATCAAGCTAGGCTTGAACTCACAGCAACCCTCCGATTCTGCTTCCTCAAAGGCATGTGCCATCGTGCCCGGCCCATCTGTAGATTAACAAAAGATATTTACTTTATGTGTATGAGTGTTTTGCCGGCGAAAATGTGAGTATGCTGTGTGATTGCAGGGGTTATTTGGGATTCTTGAGGGGTGTGTGCGTGTTTCTGTTCTCATAAGCAGCAGTGTGAACCCAGCTACAGATTTTCATTACTAAACAACAAGAGAGTATTACTGAGGAATTACTTTGTTTGTGTTGTTCATATGAGTTACATTGATGGTGGCTATAAACTGTGTACTAGTTTCCCCTAATATCTATTTTTACCAATCCATGGTTTGATGACAAGGACACTAGATTGAGTGCACAGTGCATTAGTAGCTGTATAAAGTAAGGACATGACTGATCTGACAGTAACGATCTTTAAACAATAACAAAACTAAAGAGAAGTTGTCTGTGTCTTTTGAAAAATTTCAAAAGAGCTCGAACACTTTCCTCAGATCACTCTCATAGGGTGACAGAAAAACCTTAATGAAACTTTATTATCAACAGCAGTTTAGTTCCTGCTTTTAAGTCACTATTCAAGAAAGAGTTTAGATCTGTGGAAAGGTGCTTGCTGCCAAGCCTCATGATCTGAGTTTGATTCCCTGAACCCGCAAAGTGGAAGAGGAGAACTGACTCCAAGCTATTCTTTAAACTCATTTGAACCGTGGTATTTATGAGCCAACCCACACAAGGACACATATAATAATAAACGTTTTTTTTTTTTTTTTTTGAGACAGGGTTTCTCTGTGTAGCTCTTACTGTCCTGGTTTTAAAAAAAAAAAAAAATCAGATTTTGCAGTGAGATCAGGGCTTGAGATGTGTGTCTTCTGTCGCTAGTGACTTTATCCATATTACTTTTCTGATACTAGTCTGCCATCTGCAAATTGGGGTTAGCAACAAATTTAAATATGTCCTTTTATTTGCAACTGGCATGTTTGAAAAAAATCGCAAATTTTGGACATTCACTGCAACAAATACTTGAGGGCCCTTGAAGAAATTCTAATAAAAAGTATCCTCCCCACACCCCCAATGGAGTTCATAGTATAGTAAGCAGGTGTGGAAACTTCATCCGTATTATTTGATTTTATCCTACCAATAACCTCGTGTTTTCCAAATTCCAAAGGCCTCTTCTCTTCTTAACCACCCTGAGGAAAGGGATGCCCGGAGGGCAGTGAAGAAGGCGATGGTGACTCTTTAAACGCTTTCTGTGGCTCCAAGGGGCATCCTGATTCGAAGTTTTCCTTGGTCCATTTTCCCCTGAAAGAAAGTTTAGGGGCCTCCCACCGTCAGACCGTCGGAAAGAAGTTACTGGAAAGGGGAGGCGGGCAGCGCCGTGCAGGTGGCGGAAGACAGATGTCGGCGCGATCAGTTAGAGACAAGAGGAATCTGGGATGGAGCTGGTGACTGGAGCCTGAGTAGCGAAGCGGAAGGAAACCCCGGGCCTCCGCCGACGCCCACGTGTACAAACGCGGAAGCTTGGTGCTGCTAAGCGCCCGCCCCCTTGGTGGCTCCTCCCACCAGAGGGCATCCGGGCCAATGGGCGTGACCCTGTGGGGGCGTGGCTTGCCCACAGGTGCCGCCCCGGCCCGCCCGTTCCGTCTCCTTTGCCGTCGTGCGTGCTGCTCGGCGGAGGGCAGGGCCTGCGCTCTCTCCGCCTTCTTCTCCACCTCGGGCTGCCGGCGACACCGGTCTTTGCAGCCCGGGACCCCGTGCGAGCGGTAACCCAGTGCACGGTGAGTCCTTGAGGGAGCCCACGGGCGCCCGGGCCAGTGGCTCGGTGGCTGGCGTCAGGCCGGAGCCCGGCCGCGGGGGTAATGGGCTGCGAGCAGCGGACAGCATGGGGGATGAATGAGGCGCCCTCGGACTAGGCCGCGCGGCCACGAGATCGGCCCTCGCTGCAGTCTGGGGAAAGCCTTGCCTCGGGGCGGGACGCCAGTGCCGGGTCAGGAGGAGAAAGGTGGGGGGCGGGGGGGCGGCGTCCAGCTCGGCTTGGCTTTCGGGGCCACCCCCTTGTAGGCCCCAGGTTTGGACGGGCTCTCCCCATGCAGCTGTTCATTGGAGGCCTGGAGTTTGGCCCGGAACAGGTGTCAAGACCCAAGACCCTCAAGAAGGAGCTCCTTGGCTTCCCGATCTGGGATTACACGTTGGAATATCACTTCTGGAGCAGGGGCGGGGCAGGTCGGGGAACGACACGGCGTGGCTCTGGGAGTTACAACCCAGCCAGAAGACAGGGACAGTTTTAATTTTCAGCTTCTAAGACTATAAAGGTTGCCGTTCCTAGTCGGTTCCCATTGCAGTGTTAATTAAAGCGAGATCAGTTATGTACAGTGGACCTTGGAGCCTGAAGGAGGGAGAAGAGACAAAGTTTGGACTGATCAGTCAAAAGACTGAAAGTATGTGAAATGAGAGTGTGTAGTCTATTGGTAGAGCACTTGCTTTGAGTATAAATGGAAGCTCTGGGTTGGCTTCTAAAAAGGGGTGAGGTGAGCGAGCGCCTTTGAGGTATCCGGTGTGTGTAGAGTGTGGGTTTGGAAGGCTGTTTATAGGACTGATTAGCCTTACCTACAGAGTCAAAAGTGAAAAGATGAGTTAGAAGGACCTCCAGGCTTAGTGGTGACCATCAGTTTGAGTTGTGGAGAAAGGTGAAAGGATGGGTCTCAGGTGATGGAGGGATGGTTGCTGAGAGGTGACTTGGTTGCTAGTGTTTCTAGGATGGGCTTTCTTTGACTTGTCTCTGCCTCTGCTTCCGAAATGCTTTCTCCTTCATAAAATGTGACAGGTTAAGGATGTGGTTGGCAGCACCAACATGGGCGACCGGAGCTAATTTTTACGTTTATCTTTGATTCCTGCTGCCACAGTCTTTCTGGGACTACTCAAAAATGACTCTTGGACAACTTTTAGAACCAGATCTGTTTACAGAGTCATGGGTTTTGCACCTATTTCAGTTGTGTATTGATATATACAGTAGGTTTGATTTTTCTATTACCCAGTAATATATTCTATATACAGAAATGTGTTTTGTCTGTACGGGTAGTTTTCAAAGTTCATTTTTGATATTTTAGATGCCCCCCAAAAAGGGAGGAGATGGTATTAAACCACCCCCAATTATTGGAAGATTTGGAACATCACTGAAAATTGGTATTGTTGGATTGCCAAATGTTGGGTGAGTAAAAATTGGGACTTTTCTTATTTCGTGTTATAAATTCACAAGTCGGTAAGAATTCAAACTGGAGTAAAAGGGCTAGAGTATTCTTACAAGACTAGGCTTTAACTTACACGTGTTTTATTTCTTTGTTTACTTTCAGTTTCTTGCACTCATTGAACTGAGTTGTTGACATTTGCTAAGCTTAGAGGGAGAAGCAGTGAGAGTTAGGATGTGAATGAGGCAGCTCAGCTACATCAGCTGCAAGTGGTGGGAGAAGCCTAGTGTTGTACTTGCTTGGAATTACACTTCCTGCCTAGGCTGTGGCCAGGAACCTTGCAGTAGAACAGCTTAGGAAAGTGTTTTAAAACCTTTTTATAAAGCCCTTGAGAGAAGAGGTCTGTCTAGACGCTTGACTTTTTATTGGAGAAAAAGGTGACTACTTTGAATATGATGTTTACAGGCCAACAACATAGGGCAACAATAGGAGATAAGTGTGGGGTTTATCGTAGAGTTCTTTGTACATGTTGCTTAAATGATCAGTGTCTGTGCTTTTTATTTAAACTATCCTAGCCAGGCATGTTGGGTTACGCCTTCATTCTTGCACTTGAGTCTAATGCAAGAACAGTGTTGTGAGATTGAGTCCAGCCTGAGTTATAGAGAGAGCGTGTCTCAAAAACAAGAAACGGGCGCGCGCACGCGCACACACACACACACACACACACACACACACACACACACACGGTGACTAGGGTAATGGACACAACATGGGCTTATGATGATCACTAGGGCACTTTAGGGTGTGCTTTAGGGCTTTACATTAGTGGCATGATGAACAACTGTATTGTCCTCTGTGCTCTTTGGAGCTTCTGTTATAGACCCCTCAGGGAACGAAGCATGCTGCTCTAGTTCTTAGATCCTTGTAATGTAAACCATGAGCAAATGTGGCTGTCCTAATTTCAGTTCTCTCCTAGAGTGCGTTAGTTTTGAAGGGGTTGCCTGCTGTGCTAGAGTCTACTTGTAAAGAAATAATAAATGAAGAGTGGAAATATAGCGGAACACGTAATTAAGCCAGGGTAGGGTACTGTCAATACATTTGAAAGCAAGATCCAATTATAATGTTTGCAGCCAGTTTTTCTGTACCAGTAAGAAAGTTTTTAGATATTAGCATTCATTTCTTTGGAATCAGTGTAGTCAGAGCATGTTGATTTCAAATGGGACTAATTAAAAAGGAGCATCGTAAGATCTTCAGTGTTTTTTATGTAAGGTTTTTTTTGGGGGGGGGTGTGGTATAGAGTATAATTATAATTAGAATATGTGAAAATAACCTAAAAGATTCTATTATTATAAATGTTGACGTATGCTTTCAGTTTCAAAATAGTCTTCCTCTTCAGTTTTATTGAGGTATGTTTTACATATAGTAAAATTTAACTAAAATATTTTGAATTATATTTTATTTATTTTTGTTTGTGGGTGATAACACAAATATTGGAAATTAGAGGACAACTTGTGGAAGTTGGTTTTCCTGCCATGGGGTTTAGGGCATTGAATTCAGGTCATCAGGCCTGGTGGTGGGCACCGTTACCTGTTGAGCCATCTTGCTGGCTTAAAATTTACTCATTTTTGATAGGGAGGTCCTGAAGATTTAACTCAGGGCTTATGTGAAAATTCATTTATTTTAAAGCGATTGTTTATTCAATTTTGACAGTTGTGTTTGGTTGTAAAATTCCTTTTTGTGTGTGTATGAGTTAAAAAGTCTTTCACTCTGAAAGTTTCACTCGTTTATATGTTCGTTGATCATAGCAATCCACCACTGCGTCCCTCTGCCGTCCCGTAAAATTCCTTTTATAGAGCGATCTTTCTATTAAACTGTATCAGGTAGGGTTCACTGTCTGAAACATAAATCTTGACTGTTTTAAGCAAGGCAAAAAGGCTTGATAGAAGAGGCGAAGGAGTGGACGAGAGGACCTCAGAAGGATGAAAGTGCAGATGACGCAGGCTCAAGTCTGCGTGGAACTCTTGACCTGCATGGCTCTTATCTCTTGACACCTGTCCTGTTATTCAGATTCCTGGGCAATGAAGTCTAACTAGATCCATCTAACTCTAGGTATCTTTGCAAGAGTAGACTGGAGGTCCAGGTAGTTTCCTGAAGGGTAGTTCCTGGTTCAAATAAGGACTTCAGTTTAGAAACTGTCGTAATTAGGGTTACTGCCACTCTGGTGAAACACCACAACCAAAGGGAAAGAGTTTGGTTGGCTTACGTGTTCTGAATCACAGTCCGTTGAAAGAAGCCAATGCAGGGACTCAGGACCAGGTGGGAACCTGGAGGCAGGAGCTGATGCAGAGGCCATGCAAGAGTACTGCTTACTGATTTGCTCTCAATGGCTCTCAATTCCTTGGGGTCCCAGGAATCTGCATGCCTGAGCCTACTGAATGCTGGGACTGTAGGAATAAATCCCTTTGCCCAGAAAGCTAATGTGCTATTTATTGAGCAGTTACTATACGCAAGTCTCTATGCTGAGTGTTATATGTATTATCTAATTGAATTAGCTATTTGGCATCCCCAATTAGACTTTCAATTCCAAAAAGGAAAGGATTGGGTTGTTCCTGTTTATTGATACATTTCTAGTGCCTAGACTGGTGTTGGTAACATAGTGAACACCCAGTAATTATTTGTGGAAGGCAGTAATTATTTGTGAATGGGATAATTTTTCCTCTTTGATAGCTTTATGTAGCTTAATAATAAAGAGGCATGTTTTAATGCTGCTTTTAATGAAGAAGAAAGAGTTTCAGGCTAAGAGAATGGAGATTTAGTTTCTAGTTCTGTCTGTTTCTTACCTCAGTGGTTCTTTGTAAGTTGCCTTTTGTATTATTGTGAATGTAAGGCTTAGAAGCTCTTGGAGGAAACTACTTAGTGTTCTAAACTTGTTTCCGATTTTACTCTGTTTTCAGCACATTTAAAACCGTGACTAGTGTTCTGTGGGTTGGCATCATCCCCTGAGTACCTATCATGTGATGTGACTTAGATAATTGGAAAATCAATGGCTAGTTCATTCCATATGAATGCACTTTTTATCTTGATTTAAATCATATAGTAAAAACAAATTCACATTTTTACTTTTATAATCCATAGTTTGAGGCTTACCTTGTGTTACCTTGTGTAGTAACAATTAAGAGGCAGTGTGAGCTCTTACCTCATGTTTAACTCCTGTTTCTTTGGAGGCAAGTAGCAGCCTCCTCAATTTGGAATGCTTTGGGAACAGCATGCTAGCTTTCAGTATGTTGCGCTAGAGAAAGTTATGTGAGATATGGTGAAATGATATTGGCATTGTGGGGTGCATTGTGAGATGCATTGTGAGAAGAATAGGTCTCATGACATTATGTGAAACTCTAGCTATCTTCTATATCAAAGGGTCTTTGGGAACATTCTTTTCAAATTCCAAATAGACTGAAAAAAGGGAATATAACCTAATTATGAAGTTATAAACTATATGTCAACTTTGATATTTTGTGTTAGTAAAAATGTTTCTCCTCCCTTCCCTGATTTGTCCTTATAAATACAGAGCTCTGAAATTAGTATCAGATGTGTTTTCTTACCAATTTAAAACTCGACTTAAATGCTTTCCTTTACTTTAGGAAGTCCACCTTCTTCAATGTCCTCACCAACAGTCAGGCTTCAGCAGAGAACTTCCCGTTCTGCACTATTGACCCCAACGAGAGCAGAGTGCCGGTGCCAGATGACAGGTTTGATTTTCTTTGCCAGTACCACAAACCAGCCAGGTAAGCAATGCACTGGGTTATTATTTGTTCATAGATTGGGTAAATATGCATATTTGATATGTTTACAATCAAGTTTCTTCCCAATTAATGTAGCATTACTTTGGATGAGTATAAAAGCAATGTAGAAAAGAAAAGAAGGAAGGATTTTCTTTGTTAATGAAGTTATTTTATTCTGAGATTCTGAACTAGCGGGAGAAACTAGCTTAGGTTATAAGAGCTCACTCATCATGTAATATTTTAAGGATATGCAGGTATTATACATGGAAAAGGTATGTAATGAAGATCTCAAATTTATTGACAGTTGTTTCCGGGTAGTAGATTTCTAGACAAATTTTGTTATTTTATTTGTTTATTAACACAAGGTTTAACTATGTAGCCCAGTCTGGTCTTGAACCTGTAGTCTTCTTGCCTCACCCTGGGATTACTGTGCTGGGATTTGCAGGCAAGGTGATTTTTACTGTACAGTTGTCCCTTGAATGGGGGATTGGTTCTTAGGCCCTAGAGATATCAAAAGTTACTCACCTAAAATGCTGCGATCACTTTGCACTATCTCCTGTCTGTTTCACACCGTCTCTAATTTACTTGCACAGTTAATCCCTGCACTATATTGCTAGGGAATACCACAAGAAGAATCTGCATGCGCGGGTACAGGTGTGGTTCTTTCTTGTGAACATTTTATTTTATTTTTTTATCTGTAATTGGTTCTATGTGAGCTTATACAATTTATATAATACTATTTTTGTTTGGTTTTGGTTTTGAAACAGGGTCACACTATGTATCCTTGGCTGTCTTAGAACTCCCTTTGTAGACCAGGCTGGCCTCGAAGTCACAGAGATCCGCCTGTCTCTGCCTCCCTAGTGCTGGGATTAAATATGTGCACCAGCACAACTGGTTCCAACTGTATTCTCTCTTCTACTGTTGTGTTTTCATACAAGTAGTATTTTTGCCTTATAAACTTCAGAGGGTAGACTTCCATTCAGTTTCTTTTTTGCCATTAGGGCCTTTAATCAGTGTTTTGAGGAATTCATACCCTTACTACCTAAAGTTTCAACAGATTGAAAATTCAAAAGATTTATTGTGTCTTCATATCTTTGAAATTTCCAGCAGTGTCACATCACCGTACAGTCTAGTGGTGACAGGGGCCTATACAAGGAGGGAATTCAGTGGGGAGAGTTGGCAGCATGGAGGCAGCTAAGCCTCTACAAGGCCTGCCTCCTGGCAGGAGCACAGCCTCACAGTAGCCAGGGCCAAACAGGAGGGCCTGCAAAGTAGACAGTAACCTGGTGGAGGCAGGAGAATGATTATAAAGAGCAAGTGTGTGGATGTGGTGAGAATCACAGGACGAGCCAGGGTTCTCAGTGCTGGAGAAGAGAAGGGAAGGTACCGAGAAGGAGCAGGCCCGCACGATCTCTGCAGTGCTGGCTTGTACACAGTCAGCACGCAGTGCCGAAGGGTTACCTTGCAGTGCTTTATCACAGGAGAAGGAGAAGTGCCTTTCAGTCACTGTATGGGCTTTCTGTCTCCAGGTCCCACAACGCATCATCTTATTTTGTTTTTAATAAGGTTTCATTTTGTCTACATACATTAAAATAACTTTCTAGATTAACAGTACAATTGAAACTATCATTTTTATTACTTTTTTTCTTTTCTTTTCTTTTCTTTTTTTTTTTTGGCTGTCCTGAATGCTCTTTGTAGAGTAGGCTGACATTGAACTCACAGAGATCTGCCTGCCTCTGCCTCCCTGAGTCTGGGATGACAGGTGTGAGCTACCGTACCTGGTGTTTATTACCTAGTACTATGTGTTTATGTAGTATATTTAGTATTTACCCATTACTTCTGAGAGTTTAGTTTTCTTTTAGCTTTTTACTAACTTTTGATTCACTATTATATTTGTTCACAAAACAGTTGTATTCATTTTTTTGAAGTGCTGATAAATACCAGGTTTCTTATTCTAGCCCTGGATAGGGCTGGATCCCAAGCCTCTAGCCACCTGCTTGATTTTGGTACTTGGTATGTGTATGTGCCAACAAAGCTCTTAGACTACTGATAGGGCTTTTAATTTCAGAAGTAGAGCAGTAGTTTCCTCTGTTTTCTTAGGTAAGAAAGTCTTAATGTAGCCTGTGGAGATGGCTCGGTGGGTAAGGTGCTTGCCATGCAAGCATGAACACCCAAGTTCAATCTGTAGAACATACATTTAAAAAAGTCTGGCACTATGGGGGTGTACTTGTAGCCCCAGCTGTGGGTGGCAGAAACAGATGGATTTCTGGGTCTTGCTGGCCTAGCCTAGTTGGCAAGCCCCAGATCATGTGAGAAACTCTTAAAAACCAAGATGGGAGCCGGGCAGTGGTGGCGCACACCTTTAATCCCAGCACTTGGGAGGCAGAGGCAGAGGCAGGTGGATCGCTGTGAGTTTGAGGCCAGCCTGGTCTACAAAGTGAGTCCAGGACAGCCAGTGCTACACAGAGAAACCCTGTCTAGAAAAACCAAAAAAAATTGAAATGAAACCAAAACCAACCAAGACAGATGATAGCTGAAGAACAGTACCTGAGATTGGCCTTTGGCTTCCGTGGTCTGCATGCACATGTGGACGCTCACAAACACACATGCATACTCAGACACACACAGAAAGGGGGACATGGGAGACGGCTCAGTGACTAAAGGGCTTGCCTCCCAAGTGTCATCTCCAGCACCCACGCAAACACAGCACATTGAAGGCAGAGACAGGGAGTCTCTGGAGGAGACTGGCCAACCAAATGGGCCATATTTATGAGTTCTCGGGTTGGTTGGTTTGTTTTTTGAGAGACCTGACTCAGTGAGTAAGGTAGACAGATAGGGATTGAGGAAGACCCCTGATGTTAGCTTTGTGCCACCACATGCACTTGAAGACATCTACAAGTGCTCCTGCATACACACACACATAGACGCGCACACTCACACACACACACTTTCACCTACGTCTGAACACTCATACACACATAATAGAGGGCAGTGAGATGGCTCAGCAGGTAAAGGAGGCTGCCATCCAGACTAATGACCTAAATTCCATCTCACGGTCCCAGGTGGTGGAAGGAGAGGACGGACTCTTGGAATTTGTACTCTGACTTCCATAAGTGTGTGTGGCACATGCCACCCCCCCCCCAAATAACAATGCAAAAAAGTAAAAGAAAGATTTCACAATACATAGAAAATTTGTGTATTTGAGGGGGGCTATTAATTTATCAAGTTATTATTATGTACTTTCCAAACCTTGTTTCAAGAAGTAAATAGTTACTGTTTGTAGACTTCAGTTGGTTGGTAAGCAAGTTCTTTATAATAAAATCATCTTTTGTATTTCAGCAAGATTCCTGCTTTCCTAAATGTAGTGGATATTGCTGGCCTTGTGAAAGGAGCACATAATGGGCAGGGCTTGGGCAATGCCTTTTTATCTCATATTAGTGCCTGTGATGGAATTTTTCATCTAACACGTAAGTACAGTTGTTTGTTTATTAAGGCAGATGTGTGGTGTGTTTCTGTGTTGCCCAAATAGAAGTGAGTGGTTTATAGAGGATAGTTTTGCTTTGCAGGATGAGTCATGAATTAGTTTATTGATTTCTAACCTTAATGTCCCTATCGTTTCCCCCTGAGGTTACTGCATGGCAAGTGTGTCATGTGATACTGTATCTGGCTGGGTGTTAGAGACCTGAGGTATGTTTCTCTGTGAACTGACTTGGGATTAGAAAGGCATTTTGACTTTTTAAAATTGTGCTGGGTTGAGCCCAGAGCTGTGCATGCTTGGAAAGAACTCTGCACAGGGCCAGATATAACATTTTACTTTAATAGTGGCACAGGTTCCTGCAAGGGATTTTACTCTTATACTCTGAAGCTGAGATGTTGAAGACAGCTGTCCTGCGAACCTGAATAACTCTTGATACTCCAATACCTGTGCCACGTCCACTGAACAAAACCTTTGGAGATTTGCGCTAAAATACAGTGTTTTAACAGTCTACAAGTCCTGTCTAGATACACTGTTTTGTCTCATGTCACTTGTGTTACTGAATCAAACACACATGATGTAGGCTGGAGAGTGGCTGAGAGGTTAAGCGTGCTTCTGTTCTTCCAGAGGACCCGAGAGCGGCTCACAGCACTTCTGTCAGGTGGCTAGGCACTTCCTGTTATCCAGTTCTGCAGGATCTGGAGCCCTACTTTGGCTTCCACAGGCACCTTCACACATGTGGCATGCATACGTAAAAGAAAATCCACATGAGATTTGATGAGTCTATCAGGTAGAAAGTTAATAAAAAGAATTGTATGGGTCCAGGGAGATAGTGTGAGCCTTTGAGCCCTGTGCTGGGGATGTGGGGAACAGACAAATCTCTTGGGGCTGGGCTCGCTGGCCAGCCCCTCCAGCCAATCAGTGAACTTTAGGTTCAACGAGAGACCTTGTCTCAAAAACTGAAGTGGAGAATGATTGAAGAAGATATCTGATGTGAGCTTCTGGCTTTCACACACATTGGCCTCCACATAAGCCCCTCACACACATGAACACTTACATATAAACATGCACACATATCAACACACAACCTTTTTCATTTAGACTGTCAGTTTACTTTATCTGTGATCGCTAAAGAAGATCCTGGGTTGTAAAAAACTCATAGTAGGGGTCTGGAGAGATGGCTCAGCAGTTACGAGCATGTACTGATCTCCAGAGGACCCACATGTGGTTTCTAGAACCTGTATCAGGATGCCTACACCCACCTGCAACTCTAGTTCCAGGTGATCGACAGCTCTGGCCTCCAATGGACCCTTTACTCATGTGCAAACCCACACACAGATACACACAAATACACATAAAGCTAAAAATAAAAGTCTTAAGAACCTGAACATGCACGCGCGCGTGCGCACACACATACACACACACCTCTGTGGTAGAGTATTTGCCTAGCATGTATAAACGCTGTGTTTTGCCCCTACCAGTGCCCTACCCCCAAAGGAAAGTTTCTGGTATTTATAAAAAATACTAGAAATTCATATTCCAAAGAATTATATAGTAGATTAAAGTACTTTTGAAAATGAAATATTTCTTATGCTTAGTGTGTACTACTTTTGTGGAAGATTTTATTGTTGGGAACATCTGTTTGTACTGGTTTGTTTATTTTTAAATCTTTTTAAGCTAATTATCTAACATGCCTTTTCAGGTTAGTTATTTACATGAACTGAGGCAGCTTTTTAAAATAATTTTTAAAAAATTACCAAAGCATTCATTGACTTTGAAGCAAAAATACAAGTGATATTCAGAGTAGATTTTGAAGATGTAACTGTTTCGGGCTCACTGAGACCTGCTCTAGTGTGAAGAAAAGGCATTTAAATGATACCATGAAAAGAAAAAATATATTAGTTTAACCCAACACATTTTTTTTTTTTTTGAGGATAAATTGTTTGAATGAATATAGTATGGTGTATGTGTATGTGTGGGATACGTGTGTGTGTGTGTGTGTGTGTGTGTGTGTGTGTGTGTGTGTGTGTGTGTGTAAGTATGTATGTGATTGTGGGGATCAAATCCTAGGCCTCTCCATGCTAGCTCTACTACTGACCCAGACCTTAATACCCTCAGCCTAAGTATGTGTTTTAGAACCAAACTAATTGTGACTATTGGCCCTCACTGATATTTATAAAACTGAAAATATAATGTGTTTTTGAATCATTTTCCATGTAAAATAAGAGCAGCAATGTTATATTACCTACATAATTATTTTATAGTTGAAATATGAGATGTTTTTAGCATATATAAACTACTTTTATAATGCTGTCTTTTTGTGAATATAGGTTTTATTTTATTTTATATATTTTTTGAGGTATGGTCTTACTATGTAGCTCTGACTGGCTTGAAATTCACTAAGTAGACCAGGCTGGTCTTGAATTCATGGAGATCTGCCTACTTCTGTCTCCTGAATGCTGCAATTAAAGGCAGGACCTACTGTGCCCATGTGTGAATGTAGATTTTTAAATGTTGATGTATTTTCACTTTTTAAAAATATTAAAATTATGTTAATGTGCATAAAATTTGAAGTTTTAATCATTGTTATGTGTGAAGTTCAGTGTATTAATTACATTCCAATTGTTAGACACCTAGTATCAACATCTATTTTTAGAGACTTTAAAAAGAATATTCATGATTATTATACTTTCTTAGATTTTTTTAAATGAATATTTTGCTCATGTTGTATATTTGTGCACTGTGTTGATGCCTGGTTCTCCTGGAACTCAAGTTATGTGTGATTATAAACTGCCATGTCAGTGCTGGGAGTAAAACCCAGGTTCTCTGCAGTAGCAACAAAGTGCTTTTAATTGCTGAGCTATTTCTCCAGCCCCAAACATTTATCTTTTACGTATATAGGTGTTTGGCCTGCATGTATGTGCACCATGTGTTGACCACCGAGGTCACAAGAGGATGACAGCTTCTCTAGACCTGGAGTGCAGATGTTTTTGAACCAACCCTGTCTTCTGTAAGAGCAGTAAGTGCTCTTAACCAATGAGACATCTCTTTAGCCCCTTTAAGGGACTTCTTTGTTTTTGTTTTTTCCAGACAGAGACTCTCTGTGTAGCCTTGGCTGTCCTGGACTTGCTTTGTAGACTAGGCTGGCCTCGAAGTCACAGGGATCTGCCTGCCTCTGCGTCCCGAGTGCTGGGATTAAAGGTGTGCACCACCACCGCCTGCCTGAATTTGACTGTTCTTATGTATCTCAGGCCCGTGGGTCATACAGTATTCTACCTTTTTGCGGCTGGCTTATTTCCCGCTTCATTATTCTTTAGCTACTGCATCATTGCTCATGGGTTATGAAATAGCTTCCTATTTATACATAGAACTGTAAAGCTTGCAGATGTTGTTGCTAGTGATTACTTTTACCACAGCTGTCTTTTTTTTGTAAATCTCTGATATTTCTCAAAGAAGTAGACTTAGCAGAAGTATTAGTAAGTGAGGGATATATAATACACATTTAAAGTTCTATTAGGTATAGCCAGGCTCCTTTTCTACTCCCGTAAGAGTTTAATTTTCTAGTACTATTTTTTGAAAAATACATAAAAAGGTTTAAAATCTATAATAGTAGGGTATACATTAATAAATATTGTTCTTAGTTACTTTAACTTTTATACCTAATGGGATAAAACTTACTAGCTTTCTGGCTTTTTTTTTTTTTTAAAAGACAGTCTGTCATGTAGTTCCAGGCTGGCTTTGAACTCACTGTACAGGTAAAGATGACCTTGAACTACTCCTTCTTTTTCTACCTCCTGAATGCTGGGATTGCAGACGTGAGCCATGACTCCTGACATATGTTGTGCTGGGGATCAAATGCAGGATTTTTTGCATGTTAGACAAGCATTCCCATCTGAGCCACCTCCAGCCTCTCGTGCTTTCTAATAGAGCATTTATTGGGAAACTTTCTTTAATGGCTAGTTAGGAAATACATCGCTCCATTGTATATTGTGTATATGTGTACTTAAGAATGTGCATGTATATGTGTTCTGTTTGTAATGCTTGCAAGGTACAATGTCATGCTGGCTCTAGGGTCATAATCTACAGCTCTTAGTGGCTGGTCTCTGCCCTAGAGTTTCTTCACGTAATCCAGGCTCCTAACTACTCAGCCACCACTTTGGTCCCACTGTGCAGAAACTTTATTTTCATGTAATCCCATCTGTTGATTGTTGTTGGGTCTGGCTCCTGGGCTATGTGTTCTGCTCAGGAACTTCTTGTCAACCCCAGTGTCTTGAAGAGAATTCTCTATGGATTTCTTTTAGAAGTTTTAGCATTTCAGGTTTTAAATTAAGGCCTTTGATTCATTTTGAATTGATTGTTGTACAGACTGAAAGAAATCCAGCTTTTCCAGTACTCTTTGTTGAATAGACTGTCTTTACCCAGGGTCTGTTTTTGTTTCCATTGTCAAAACTTCATGGGCATAACTTTTTTGTTGTTTTATTTCTGGGTCCTGTAGTCTGTTCCATTTTCCTGCCTGTCCATTTTTATGCCAGTACACAGGCTGTCACTGTGGTTCTGTATTATAATTAGATGTCAGGTATTTGTAATATTAAAAGCAGTGTTCTTACCTTTGGTTAGTCATGGTCTTTTGTGGTTCCATAAGAATTCTTGAGTTGTTTTTTTCTAAATCTGTGAACTAAGACACCAGAGTTTTGATAGCTAGGATAGCCATTTTTTTTTGCAATATTAATTCTGTCAATCCAGGGACATGGGATGTCGTTCCATCTTCTTTGATTTCCTTTTTCAGTGTCTTGCAGCAGATCCCTCCCTGAAGCTCACTGGGCTTCTGGCTAATCTAAAGGAGTCAGTGCACTTCAGGGTCGTGAGCGACTCTTTCTAAAAAGTTAAAAGAGGAGAGTGATTGAGGAAAAATACTCACTGTAACCTATGTCCTCCACATGTGCACATGTCTACACCAGCATACACAGAAACAAGCACCCTCATACACACATGCAGAGACATGTACACACAAAGTAGAGAGTAAGAGAGGAAGTACAGGGTATCTACTTCTGATCTCTGCCTGCATGTGTGTGGAGCAGGTGACTGGTCACACACACACACACACACTCTCTGTCTCTCTCTCTCTCTGTCTCTCTCTCTCTGTCTCTCTCTCTCTCTCTCTCTCTCTGTCTCTCTGTCTCTGTCTCTCTGTCTCTCTCTCTCTCCCTCCAAGAAAGAAAAGAAAAAAAGGAACAAAACAGAAAACCTACCTGTAATAAGTGTCAAATTAATCAATGCCACATAAGGTCATTGATACAGAATATCAGAGTAAGAAGTTTCAGCTGTAAACTGGATTAAGTCATGTGAATATCAAGATTAAAGAATATACTTATATTTTAATGTAATAGATACATTATTAATTTTATTTTGGAAAGTACATAGCTTCATAGGCCTGTAAAGAAATGTAAAGATACTTGATGGAAGAAGAATGAAAGTAGGATGAACAGTTACCATTTCAGCAGTCCAGCTTGGAGGCCTCAAGATGGGAGGGGAGAGGCAGGGAGGGAAAGGAGAAGGAGGGGGAGTGGGCTTCCATAACTCAGACTTGAGTGGAAAGTTGATGAGAAGTTCTCGGATTTTGCCACTAGTTTTGAGTACTGGTCATTTATTAACATTACTATTATCCTCACTTTCCAAAGCTCTAAAAAAGACTGTTTTGAGATGGGAGAATGAAAGTCATGACTAGCAAAGACGTTTGCTGTGTAGTGTGTTGTAGCTAATCTGGGAGGTGTGCATTGCACAGCTTCGAAAGCCAGCAAAGAAAATTCATATCTCTTGTGGGAGAAGGACGATGGTTAGGGGTGGGGATAGAAATGTATGTTTTATATGTGGTAGATCCTTCCTAATTTAATATTTATGCCTTAGATAATTGTTTTGTTTGTTTGTTTTTTGGTTTTTCGAGACAGGGTTTCTCTGTGTAGCTTTGGCTGTCCTGGACTCACTTTGTAGACCAGGCTGGCCTCGAACTCACAGCGATCCGCCTGCCTCTACATCCCAAGTGCTGGGATTAAAGGCGTGCGCCACCACCTGGCTCAACAATTATTTTTATTGATATTAACTTTTAGCTTTGTTGATTTGTCTGTGCCAATAAGCTCATAGATGACCATTTGATTGCTTTATGCTCCTCCTATCAGCAGCAAGCTTTTCTCCACTTTCCCCAGTGTTACACATATCACAGAGATCTGGAGTTGACAGTATTATGCTGGATGTCCCTTGAAAATGAAAAGTATGCTGATTTTGGAACATAGAAATGCATTACTTTTATTCTCTTATAGTAATTATGATACTAAAGTCAAGACCTTTTTGGCCATTAGTTTACTCTCTTTTTAATTTTATATTCAGTGCTTATTTTATAAAATTAGATTCTAATGTAGGAAATAAAGCATTTCAGATTTTAAAATAACTGTACTTGTACCATGAGATTCTAACTATCTACCATCTGTCTGTCTGTCTGTCTGTTTGTCTGTGTGTGTGTGTGTGTGTGTGTGTGTGTGTGTGTGTGTCTGTCTGTCTGTCTATCTATCTATCTATCTATCTATCTATCTATCTATCTATCTAATCTAATCTAATCTATCCGGGATCTCTCCATTACGTAGTTCTAGCAGTCTTGGAACTCATTATGTAGACCAGACCCTGGTATTGAACACGCAGAAATCTACCCGCTTCTGCCTCCCAAATGCTCCTAAATCAAAGGCATGAATCACCACTGCCTGCCTGTACCTTGGGATTTTGATGCTATTTCTTTTTGCTCCTGAATATTCAGTCTTAATCCTTTGAAAACATTTCCCTCTTTCCTCTCCATATAGGATTGCAAACATTTGCTAAGTATACTTCTCTCTTGGCTTTTTCCTCTCTTAAGCTGGTCAGCCTAGTTCTTAAGGACACAGAGCTAAGATCAGTTTCTGTAAAGATGGTTTCTCTGCAGATGGTTAGAATTTTTGGCAAGGAGAAATAAAAACCCTATCCTTTCTCCTGTGTTATTAATAGCAGATGTGTCTTCTTTCTGTTTTATATTACTAGCCCCCTATATCTGTTTGAGTTTCATATGTCACAATTGTTTAGGTAGAGCTTTAACAACACAGTTCCAGAGAGCTCCTTTAGTTTTGTTGTGGGCGCTTGGCTAAAAAGAGCTGAAGGTGGGACTCCAGTTTTTAGTTGCCTTTTTAGTTTATTTGGAGTTACAGCCCTCAAGGCACTACTGCTTTATTGAACTGCTAAATGAGAAGGTAAAAAATGCCTTCATTTAATTGCCCCGCCCCCATTAGGTTAAGTCAGGTGTTTATATGTTAGTAAATCACCTTTAATTACCATGAACATAAATTTCTGTTTTCAAGAGCCTACCTGCCCCCCTCCATAAGAAGTTTTAAATGAATCACACATTTTTTGCCTAGACACAAATTGCCAATATAAAATTGACTTTGATAATATTCTAAAATAATGGAGTTTTCCCCCTTTGGGTTCTGTAATTATCATTTTCAGCAGTATTTATTAAATTCATCTAGTATTGGACTTCAGCAAATAATTTGACCAAACTCCATGTTTGCTTTGTTTCTTCAGTACAGTTCAGTGGAATGAATAATTATGCAGTAGTTCTCATCCACATATACAAACCACTCTAGTAACCAAGCTCTTGTTTACTGTGGAAAATCCTATAGCATAAACAGTCCCTTCTACTTTGTATTGCAATGCTGTATGAAACTATTCAGCCTACTAGCTATTTGCAGCTTAATTGTTTGGATATATACTAGATCCTTCGTGGTCTAATATCTATTTTAGGTGGTTGGAGCATTTTTACTTTTTCTTGAGTATTTTTTCTGACATAACTTTGAGGCCTCATTTCCTGTTCTCTGCCCAAAATAGCCAACTGTAGGGGTCCCTTTATAACTCTTGTATCATTAATGAGTTGAAATTAATCAAGGATGTGAGAGCAACTTCTAAGGTCCAGGAGAATCCTTGATCTTCAAGCATCAAATTTTGAACCACATTTTTCTTAGTTGTCAGAACTCTGTTATTTGTTAAGTTAAAAATGTGAGTATTGAAACAGGCTTGGTTTTGAAAATCAGTACAGTCTTTGTTATGCTTACTTGAGTGAGCTGAATCAACTTCCTTATAACCTGTCCTTTTGTAAACTTGACATGGATACCTTCCGCTTGCTCTTGTGTGCAAAGTGTAGTCTCCTACAGCAGTGACGATGCTAACTGCAGGAGCAAGCACACCTGCTTGCTGTTACCATTCTGCAGGTGTCTCCAGTAGCCAGGAATTACAGTGGCCCCTTGACTTCAGTAACTCTTGGAGGACAAATAACCAACCGTGCTATGGAATAGATTGAGATTTTAGTTGGTAAGATGAGGTGTGGGAGGGAAATATGTTAAATTTAATAAGGGCTAAGTATTAGATTGATTCTGAAAAGAAAAAAAAAAAAAAGGTAAAGTAGCTGGGAGGGGAAGGTTGGGTACTGTGAGGGAACATGGTTTAGAGGTTGCTAAAGGCATGTAAGGTTATAGGTAAGAAGTAAGACCAGGGAGTGAATGAAGATGAGAGAAAGAGGAAGACAGGAATAGGAGGTAGCTGAAGAGTGCCTTATAGTGAACTAGATGTGGAAATGTAAACAGCAGTCTTACAACCTAACTGAGAGTGTACAGACAGGAGCAAAACCATCCTAGGTGCCTGCAGGAGTGATTTCAATAGTAGAAAAGCAGCAGGAGAGAACCTGCAGAGTGAATTGCTGGCGCACAAGTTGTCAGACCCCTGTGTCCAGCAGGCTGCAGGTGCTGTGTGCGGGGAGAGGCCCTAGTAGCCTCAGTGTTTGGGGGCTCTGGCACATGGGGAAGGGGAGGTTGTAGCTCCCTTCCTGGCAGTTCCCTGGGCACCCCGCCCCCCTCTGGTCTTGCTGGTCTGAGTGTGGTGAACAGCACTCCTTTCCCTTTCAGACGCTGGGGCTTTGTTAGGCAGGTCTTCAACCTGGGCAGTGCTTACAATAGTCTTGTTTCTGTTATTGTTGGTTGTTTGTTTGTTGTTTAATGTGCCTTTGTGTGTGTTGTGTGTGCCCATATGTGAATGCGTGTTTCTATGGGAGCCCATGGGTATGTGCAGGAAGGCATGCATATATCCCCACGTTTGTGTTGGGGCTAGAGGTTGATGTTGCATGTTTTCTTTGAACATTCTTTAGCTTACCTGTTGATGTAGTCCTCGCTAGCCAGCTTGCTCTGCGAATCCCGTTTCCGCCTGCAGAATGTGTGGATATAGCTGGGCCACCATGTTTTCTTAGAATTTATGTGATTGCTTAGAATCTGAACTCAGGTCCTCGGGATTATACAGCAAGTCCTTTAGCTACTGCTCCACCTCTGCAGTTCCTTTGTTTGCTTTAATGGGAAAGTTTTGTCAGCACCAGTAACAGTGCACAGATACTACTTGACGAGGACAGAGTTTTTTGTTTGTTTGTTTGTTTTTTGAGATGGTGTCTTATGTAGCTCAGGCTGGCCTTGAATTTACTACATAGTTGAAGTTGCCTTGAACTTCTAATTCTTTTATTTCTGAGTGCTTTAATTAGACTGTAATTCTATACGGTCACTATTTCTGTCTTATAGAAATGTATTTTTTTTAACTGAACATGTACCTTGAATTATCGAATACGTGGCAACACATTGATGTAATGGCAATACGTCAATACACTATCTCTTACAAACAGTTTTATTCCAATATTAACCATAGTTTGTCTGATTAAGCTTTTTCTTTAAATTGAGAACACTGTACTTCTCTGTTAGCGAAACATTTCATTGTATAAAGATATTCTAACAAACCATATTATAAAAATATTGATTACAAAGTGATAAAAGCTTTTCTTTATGTTTTATATTTATAGCCACCTGTTGTTTTATGCTTAGTGTATACATTTGAGCAAAGTGCTAATTGCTTGTCAGGCATCACTGGAAGCACAGAAATGACTTGTGCTTGTTTTGGGAAAAATTCTTTTGTATTTGTGACATCAGCTTTGTTTTGTACAATTAAAGTACTACACACTTTGTAGTACTTTACAACCACTAAGTGGAAATGTAGGGTTGGGTTTTTTGTTTTTGTTTTTGCCTGGAACCAAATCTGTTGACTAAATGTATGCAGTTATTGAATGCTGTTTAACATCACAGTTTCATTTAAAAATTCCCTGATTTTGGTTGCAAGTAAAATTATTGTTATATATTATATATTTATATTTATTGTATTCATAGTTTTTTGAGTTTCAGTATGTATTAGTAACTGATTAGAAACCCAAATATGTGAAATATCCTTCAGTTGCACAATTTGATTTCTGATGAGTTTACTATTTTAAACAAACGTTTGCTATCACTTTAATGGTATTGTTCTAATTTTCAAACTTCTGTTAAAATGTGCTGCAGTTATTTTTATTCATTTTTCCCCTGCTGGGGAGAACAGAGTATAACTATTCAATTAAGGTTGAAGATTGATATTGCAATAACTATTTCGGCTGTTAGCCCACTTCTTCTGTACTCACATCGACATTGACTCTACACTGCAGTCTAGAGGGGTGGAGACTTTACCAATGTCTTTCTGTATCTGAATTTCTCCCTTAATCCATTATTAAATAATTCTGGTTACAATTTATTTGAATTGTTAACCTTAATATATTAACATTACTTAAATATTCAAGTATTTTCTTCAAGTAATTATTTCAGTAAACAGGTTTTAGAAATAATTGAAGAAAATTGCTTAATTAAGGTTAATTTATCTTGTACTTTGTAAAAAGCCTTAAGAATTTCAGTATTAATAAAAAGCTTTGAGAATTTCAGCATTAGCTTTTATTGTAATAAAATGTAAAGGTTAATTCAGAATAAGGCCATTCGTTAGTATATCTAGTGTTGTGTCCCGATGATGTAATAGGCTTGGTGAGCTGCAGCACTGGGCCCTGTATAGAAATCACATGCTTTCAGTGATTAAAGAGCAAAAAGTACTTGCAAGTAAGATTTTTTTATTCCTTTTAGAAACAATCTAAATTCAAATGGAAGCTTTATTATGAGCAAAATGTAAGATTTCTTTTTGGCTCCTTGGTTGCTTTGATGTGACTGGTTTAATATAGTGGACATCAGTGCACAATGGCTAAATGAGTCATAAGATGCAACATCTGCTCAGAAGGCCCTAGAGACAGCCTGAGTTATGCTGTGAAATCTCTAATCAGTGCATCTGTCCCTGAGACTTCAGTTCCACAAGGATAGTTTTCTATTTTGGAGTACTCACTGTATGAAGGAGGCATATTAATTTTTTTTTATTCATGGAACTGGAAAATTTGTGCTGGTGATATCTAAATAGTAGAGCTACAGCAGTGATAATTTTGAGAATAGGGTTATAGGTAATGACAATGCCAACTTTAATATTTCATGGTCTCACTGGTTGTTTGTGGTAAGAGTTTTACATGACAGATACATAGGTGTTAATGTCTTACAAAATACAGCCTTTAGAGCAAGGGAAGTGTAGGTGGAAGCCAAATGGGTAGATACACTTAGAATTTAGAGTAAGACCATAGCTAGGGGCCTCCTGAACTGAGATGGGGTGTGGTGAGGGGGAGGGAGACAGGAAAAGTTGTGTTACATGTGTGTACGTGAACTCATTAGTATGCATTTTGTCTTTAAAAAAAATCACCCTTAGTTCTTGCTGTTCAACAAGTCATTAAATGAGCAGTGTCCACATGAGAGTCTGTGAAAAGATGTTAGCTTACTGAGTGCTCTGGAGTTTATTTCTTGGTTTTTCAAGATAGGATTTCTCTGTGCAGCCTTGGCTGTCCTGGGTACTTGCTCTGTAGACCAGGCTGTCCTTGAACTCAGAGATCCACTCGCCTCTGCCTCCTAAGTGCTAGGATTAAAAGCATGTACTACCACCACCACCTGGCTGAGATCTGAATTTTATAATTTTCATTATTTCAATATTCTCTAGGCTTCAGTTCTTTGTAAACATTACCAAACAGTATATTTTATTCTTTAAAAGATAATTTTAGTTCTTTAAATAGTAGTATCAGGATTGTGAGAATAATGTATTTAAAATAATCATAGTTTTTAATTCTGAGAATTTCTGGGAATACTGATTTCTTCTCTCCAAATCTCAAAAATCAATATGTTATGAGCTTGAAAACACTTTTCCCCACTATATATTATAATTTATGCATTGTTGTTGCTGATCAAATGGACTTTGCTGTAAACAAAACAAAAACATCTTTTTAAAATGTTATAAGGCCTTTCCGTTTATGTCCTGGGATGTAGACAGCTGGAAGGGGTATCATTCTTGACAGGGAGAGCCTGCCTGACCTCAGAGTGTAAGGGCCTGAGCAGCAGTGCAGAAGCGCTCTCCTGGCATAGAAACGGCTGGGCAAGGGAAAGGACTTCGTCTGTGCGTGGGATAGAGTAGTGGCACTGAATGTAGGTTGGCTGCAGTGAAATCTATGAAAGCTGCAAGGTGGGGCATCCTGAAATCCAGACCACTTCCTACTTCAATTCCAGCAGGTAGGGTAAGAACCCTTGCAGATGGGAGGTAGGAAGCGTCTCTCAAGCATGTCCTGTTCACAACCAGAGAAGTGGTTCTTCCCTTTCTGCCTCTTGTTATGAGTAAATACTTAAGGCTTTAGGACATTGATACAATTCATTACAGCTGGCAGAAAGTTGGGGTGGGTGGGCTCTACTTATGTTCTCAGGAATTTGTTAGGTTCACAGCAGTGCCTTTAGTGCTATGAAAAAGCTACACTCTCAGCCCAGAGTCACATGACTGAGGCTGAAGCGTGGTCAGAACAGCAAGGCAGTTCTCCTTCCCCCACTGTTTACCATCAAAGTCACATGTTTCTAGTGAGTGGTGCTAGAACATGGCTGAGTTAAGTAGAGAGAGACAGAGTAGTCACAGTGGAAAGGAAAGACAGATGAACGGACATTACTAATAAACCAAACCGCATCCTAAACAAGGCATCTTTACAGGAATTTGAAGTTACCAACAGCACTAATCTCAACTGTAACTCTTTCACTCCTCACCCTTTTGCAGACAGAGTGCTAGCTAATGCTCTGCCACTGAGTCAAACACATCTAGCTCAATGAACTCAACCCCCTCTAGACTCCAAGGAAAGTAAAAGATTTGAGGCTTGTGAGGTGGCTCAGTGGGTAAAGATACTTGATACCACAGCCTGACTACCCAAGTTCAATCTCCAGAACCCACCTAAAGATGGAAGGAGCAAGCCAACTCCTCTAAGTGCGCACGCGTGCGCGCGCACACACACACACACACTAAGGTAAATATAACAAAACACTCTGTTTAAGGCATATAAAAAGTGTTTTACTTTGTGCTATTCCTTGCAGGGTGATTTTTTTTCCAGTAGAAAATTATGAGACATGAAAGACCAGGGAAAACATAATAAAGGAAAAAGTAATAATTGAAACTAGGCTTAAATGTGCTATAGATGTTAACTATTTCACAAGGAATTTAAAGTAACTGATTACTATGTAAAAGTTCTCAGGAAGTGGATAATGTGCATGGCCAAGTGGGTGTTTTCAGTATAGATGGAAGAATGGAAGGAAACACTGGAAATGGAAACTACAATGACTGTACTGGCTTTCTTTTTTCTTAATTTTTAAAAAAAAATTATTAATTTATTCAGATTACAACTCAGTTGTTATCCCATCACTTGTATCCTCCTGTTCCTCCTTCCCTCCCTCTTTCACCCTATTCCCCTCCCCTAGGTCTATGACTGAGGAGGACCTCCTCCCCCACTATATGGTCATAGGCTATCAAGTCTCATCTTGGTAGCCTGCTTATTCTTTCTTTGAGTGCCTTCAGGCCTCCCCACCCAGAGGATGTGGTCAAATATGGGGCACCAGAGTTCATGTCAGAGTCAGTCCCCGCTCTCTACATAACTGTGGAGAATGTCCTGACCATTGGCTAGAGCAGAGTAGGGGTTCAGTGTTTACTACATGTATCGTCCTTGGTTAGTGCAACAGTTTGAGCAGACACCCCTGGGCCCTTCTCCACCTATCACAATGTTTTTGTAGGTTTCTAGGACCCTCTGGGTCCTTCTATTTCCCCATCCCCTTAATTTGTCTTACCTAGAGTCCTAGTGGGATGTACTCCCATCTGTCCTCACATCTATCCCAATCTCCTGGTAAGTGAAGACTTTCATGGGACATCCCTTTTGGGCTAGCGCCCAATTATAAGTGAGTATATACCATGTGAGTCTTTCTGCTTCTGGGTTAACTCACTCAGTATGACCATCTCTAGTCCCACCCATGTGTTTTGATCTAGGCTTGGAGAAGGGGCTGAGTGGTTAAGAAGCACTGGCTGCTCTTTCGGAGTACCCAGGTTCAGTTCCTACCACCCATATGGCAGCTTTTAGTCATCTGTAACTCCAGTTTCCAGAGGATCTGATGATACCTTTTACTGGCCTCCATGGGCACTACACACATAGTGTACAGGTATAAATAAGGCCTAATGCCCATACACATAGAAATAATGTTTTGTTTTGAGACACAGGGTCTTATTATGAAGTCTTGGCTGGCGTGGAACTGACTACTGTATTTTTTGGACCATGAGACATACTTTCCGCCCCCAAAAGTGTATGTGTTGGGGGAGGGTGGAATTACGGTACACCTTAGAATCCAATTTCTATTTTTACTGTTTTTCTTGTTTTACTGCTCTAAAACTTGGGTGCATCTTATGGTCAGGTGAGTTGTTTTTTTAAATTTTATTAATTTATTCATATTACATCTAAATTGTTAGGTGAGTCTTATGGTATGTAAATCAGGCTGGCCTTGAGCCCATAGAGATCTGCCCGCCTCTGCCTGAGTGCCGGGATTAAAGATGTGAGCAGTGTGGCACACGCCTTTAATCCTAGCAGGAAGGCAGGGCAGGTGGGTCTCTGAGGTTGAGGCCAACCTGGTTTACAAAGTGAGTCCAGGACAGCCAGGACTACACAGAGAAACCCTGTCTCAACAAACAAACAAACACACAAACAAAAAGGCATATCCTGCAATAATTTTTGTTTGTTTAGTTTTTTTAGACAGTCTTTCTATGTTGCTTTGGCTGGCCCGGAGTTCATTTTTTAGACTAGGTTGGCCTCAAACTCAGAGAGCCTGCTTGCCGTTGCCTTCTGGGTATTGCGATTAAAGGCGTATGCTATCCTGCCTGTCCAGTTTTTTTTTTTTTTTACACATTTTTATTGAAAGATAAAATAATTCATATTATATCTCATTTTCTATCCCATCCCATACATCCTCCCATTCCTCCCTCCCTCCCACTTTCACCCCAATCCCCCTTCCCTATGACTGTGACCAAGGGGGACCTCCTCCCCCTGAATATGGTGCTAGGGTATCAAGTCTCTTCTTGGTAGTCTGCTATCCTTCCTCCGAGTGCCATTGGGCCTCCCCAACAAAGGGACATGGCCAAATATGGGGCACCAGAGATCCTGTGAAAGTCAGTCCCCAGTCTCCACTTAACTGTGGAAAATGTTCTGTCCCTTGGTTAGATCTGGGTGTCTGTCCAGTTTTTAAAAACTTTTTTTAAAAATGTGTTTTGATTAAGACCCAGGCTCTATTCATTCCAGGTCTTCCTTAATCCTTCTTAACTTTGTGTGTTCATTCATGTCTGTCTGTCTGTCTCTCTCTCTCTCTCTCTCTCTGTGTCTCTCTCTATCTGTGTGTCTGTGTGTGTGTCTGTCTGTCTGTGTGTGTGTGTGTGTGTGTGTGTGTGTGTGTGTGTGTGTGTGTGTCTCTCTCTCTCTCTCTCTTAAATGCATCTTCTGAGTCAGCTCAGTGCTGTAGTGTGTGTTTGGGTCTGGAGCTACATGGGTACCCACTCTGGCGCATCCTTGAAAAAGGCTCCTGTCCCGAGCTAGTGCCAATAGCTTCTTATCTAGGCGTTGGGCCTTAATGCCAACCTCTCCTCTTTCTACAGTGCTAGGATTTTTTCTTCCTTGGTTTTGTGCACACATTCACAATCACTGTAAGTTTTTATGAGCAGTTTCTCTGTTGGGTCCTGAAAGCACTGTTTCACTGTAGTCATCTACCTTCTCTGGTTCTTAAAAATCTTTCTGTTCCCCTTTCTATGATGATCTCTGAGCCTTGAGAAGAGGGGGTGTGATATTATTTAGGGCTGAGCACTCCTCATATTACCATTTGTGGGTCACTGTGTTAATTGCTATCTACTGTTAGTGAGGTTCACTAATCTCTGGATGTAATCATAAGTCATTAAGAATTTGTTTAATACTATGTCCATTTAGCAGAATAGCAGTAATGGGTTCTCTCTAAGGTGTATGCCCTTGTCTAGCCAGAGGTTTTTGCCCCTGGTTATTGTGCCAGGTATGTGTTTTGTCTTAAGAAATGGGCTTTAAATCATGTCAGAAAGATTTTTGATTACTCTCACTGCCGCTATTACACAGTGGGCATATCCTGCCAGGCCAGCAATCGTTGTAGCTTGCAGGATTCTCAGCTCCATAAGATTTATGATTGACTTTTTTTTTCCTGCTAGTGTGTGCAGAGCACCTTTTAGCACTGTGAAAGTTGGCCAGTAGGGATGAAACTTGCAGGGATCAGTTTGATTTCTCCATTTTCATGACTCTCGTCGTATATGGTGCCGTGTGCAATAGGTTCTTCTTACCTCTCTCTCTCCTCTCTCCTCTCTCCCTCCTTCCTCCTTCTCTCTCTCTATCCGTGTGTGTGTGTGTGTGCGCGAGCTTCTGCAATAGTAGGCTTCCACATGACTTTCTCAAAGGTCTTTCGTGTTAGTTATGCCATTCCCCTTTCATGCCCATTTCACCAGTTTTAGGTTTTTGTTTTTTAGTTTGGTCAAGTACTGTGATAGCTACACTTTGGCTATATTGACTGAATAAATACTGCATAAGCACATACACTATAACTGACTGTACTCTGGTTTTATGGCTAGATTTCTGATATATAATACATCTGAAAAGTGTGATGTTTCCAGCATTTGGTGGTCAAATGTAGATACTATTAATAAAAAAATATTTTTTAAATTGGGTAGTATTACATCATGTACAAAATAGATTTATGTATAATTCAAGTATATTCATACCACATTTTTATTATAGATTTTAAAAATTTTCATTGAGGGAAGTGTTTCCACTAACTTAATTAGCTAGTAACTGCTGTTTTCAGTGTGCTTCAATTACAGTATGTTGCTTGATTATATGTTACAAAGTAAATTTAGGGTTACTCTAGGCAGTTAGATAAAGTACTTTGTAGGGACAGGTTTCTTACATATTTTTTTGAGGGAAGGTAAAAAAAATGAAGATAATACAAAAACATTGCCTATTATGTCTTCTGATTAGTTTAATCTGTTTGTACTTTTCATTTTTGTTGTGTAACTAGAAAATAAGTATACATTTAATTGCCTGTCCAGAATGTTTCAAAACATGAGCTAACCATTACTACTGTGTAATAATTGATGGCAGTATTTATTAACTATGATGCCATATGGAAGCTCTAAGGTCCATGTTAGTATAATAATAGCTCTCCTTAAAAATTTCAAAAAGAGGAGAATAAGATAAGTTATAAAATTCATTGTAACTCAAGATTAGTAATCAGATCTTGCAGTAGTCCAAGGTATGCATTGTTTTATATTGGTAATTATTATATCACTGCCATTTAGAAGTGTCTGTAACATGTTTATTCCATTTAGACCCCTATTTGACCAGTAACTGAGAAAAAATATTGATAGGTTCCATAGTTATTAGTGAACTGTTTTAGAGTATTGTGAAGTTAATAGAGAGTTTCCGTAAGTGAACTTTTAGGACAATGAAAATACATATTTGGGAAATCAGTGTATAGGCACAGAGTTTGGATATTTAATAAACTAGACTCAAGAAAAAAGAATGCTCATGTCTAACCATCTTGAGAAATTTCTGTTTATATAAGTTTGGATTTCTGGTAGTAATAGGGACTATTTGTATTGACATTATAATCATAAGACTTGGGAATTAGAATTTTACAAGTAAGCTATTTTAAAATTATTTTTAATTTTTGTTTCCCTAGTTGTATTATGTCCTTAAACGCAAATAAAGTTAAAAATATACACGCACACACATAGACATATATATTGTTTTTTGCTCCTTTTGAATGTAAGCATTATCCTTGGTTTAAATTTCTATTTACATACGTTACTTTCCTTTTTATATATAAATTTATTTTAATGTAAGTTACATAGCTGAGGTCATGAGGCCATTCAAAGTAAAGCATGCTGTGATTGCCCTCTCTCTTTTCTCCTCCTCCTCCTCTCACCCTTTCTCCTCTGTCCTTTCCTTCCCATGTAACCCAGGGTGGCGCTGACTGCATCAGCTGCCCTAGAATTATATAGCACAGACCTGCCTCACCTCCCCAGCTTATCTTTACTGCTGTATTTATTCTTCTGGCGGAAATTAGACTTTTAAAAACAAAAAGCAGTATTAAATAGCAAAATTTTAATGTTGACTCATTGAAATAATTGTCAGGTTTGTTCTCATTCAGAATTTTTACTTAGTTTTTAGAAGTTAAGAGATCCTAGATTTTGTATTTTTGTTGTTGTTCTAGTTGTTCTGTGATCATTTAAACCAAGTGCAAAGCTCATATGGAAGATTGTGAATAGCGAATGACATGTGTATTTACACTGGAGACTTAGGCCCAATTACAAGTTGAAGTAGCTGGCACAACTTGCTTGGAAAAGAAATTTCATGATTTGAATGTGTGAAGTGTGTGTATGCATTTGTCTTAAGGAGAAAGAATATTCTATTTTTGTTCATGATGTGTTTAACTCTAGATCTCATGTTTCTAAATCATGGAAGCTTGAGAGTAGTGCCAGTTTATTATTGTATTCCTATATGAAAGAAATAGATTAATAAATTTAAATTGTTTTGTTTATAAGTGCTTGTATTCACTTAGAACATTCTTAAAGTTGGCTTATTTCTCTAGCGGGAATTGTGATTTGACTTAACTAGTAATTACAGAATAAGTTGTTTCTGCATAGATAGGCTTCTAACACACATTGAATGCATGTAATAAGTACTGTAATATGCCAGGTGTGATGGTGTGGACCTTATACCCCAGCATTTGAGAGACTGCTTTGGAGCCCCTAGTGAGACCATGCCTCATAAAACAAAACAAAAAGAAAGAACCCCCCCCCCAAAATTGGAAATAAATACCTGTTATTGGTACTTGTAAATGCTGAAAATTAGTGAACTTATTACTTCACAGTTGAACTTTCAACTTCAAAAGGGTTTAAATAAATAATTAATTTAACCATAGCTTAGTAACAAGTTGAATCCAGTATTTTAAAAACAGGAAAGTTAGTATATTTTGGAATCATTTGGAAATTAAAGTACTTGGGAAAGGTTACAAGGTTACCAACATTCTGTAAATTATTATTTTAGAATATGTCTTTTTAAAAATAAATCAAAATTAATTTCCTAAGAAGTTGACATTAATCTTTTACTGTTTGTGATGAAGAGTGCCTAAAAAACATAAGCAGTTCAAATATTCTTGATTTTATTAGACTGACTGATCTTATCTAAGGCACACTGCGAATTTTCATATGGTTTCTGGCTTTGATAGCAGAGAATAATAGTGTTCTTCAATTGGATTAGGCTACCTTTTAAGGAATGTATTTGTCCTAAGTAGTCTAAGAAGTGCTGAGATCCATGTCAATATTCAGAATTCATAT
Organism: Acomys russatus; assembly: GCF_903995435.1. Lineage (NCBI taxonomy): Eukaryota > Metazoa > Chordata > Mammalia > Rodentia > Muridae > Acomys > Acomys russatus. The sequence continues at coordinate 13,494,640 of NC_067160.1, forward strand.
TTTCCTTGTACAGAAGGTTGTGATAAAATGGTACATGGTGTGTTTTCATTGCCTGTTGAAAGACTTTCATGCAGTTAAAATAAGCATTTTGATGGTGGTTGAATTAAGAGTTTTTGTCAGTCTCTTCTCATCATGGATGATTAGACTAAAACGTTGCTTGTCTTGACTTGAGATCACCACAGCTTCAGATAACATGCTTTGTGATTGAAGGTCGAAATATTTTGAATTCTAATAGGCTGCCAGATGAATTGCTTGAAATAGACTGTAAAATTTCAAGGCATCCTTTTCCATCTGCTGTGAAAAGAACCATTGGGAATGGTTGAGCTTGATGATCATAGAATTACTGGATGGTGATTCTAAAACCCTCAAAGGGAAGTTGCTATGGAGATCTTGTTCCAAACTGTGAAATGATTCACCTTTGAAAGGCTGCAGGGTCTGAGAAGCTGAACACATCATTGTTCAGGTGGTCATTGGTTAGGAAATTGCTGGTGCCTGTGTAATCAGCACTCCTGTGGTAGTTAACGATCTAAAAAGGTTTGTTCTGAATGGTGTGGGACAACAGCAATGTGCATAAGACACTTCTTCCTCTTGGTCCTGGTTTGTTCAGCTTGGTGCTTGGAATACAGTGAACTGCGTAGCTCAGGGTGAACTACTTTATTAGGAAATCTTTTGAAAACAAGGTTTTGCACTAATGAGTTTAATGTCAAAATAAAATGATTTCTTTTGGAAATAAAAATTTTATAGAAAAACTATTTCATGGTTTTGTTTTAATCCCCTGTACATGTTGGTACATGTACACGCCTTATCTCTTAAGGTCCAAGCCTTTACCATGGTGAGGTTAACCTCTTCCCGTCTGTACACTGTGTCAAGAACCTTCTCACAGAACTGGAGGAGTGCCTGGTGAGTGTGGGAAGACCACACAGCACTGAGGACAAGCTAAGACTTTTCTGTGATTAAGAATAGAACCCAATTGCTTTTTCTGTAGCAGATTGTTTCTTTCTTCCTTTTTTCTTGGGGGAGAGGTGGTATTTCAAGACAGGGTTTCTTTGTGTGGCCTTAGGTTCTTGGACTTGCTTTGTAGACCAGGCTAGCCTTGAACTCTCAGAGATGCACCACCTGACTGCTGAGATAACAGGCATGTGCCACTGTGACCTGTGCAGATTGATTCTTATATGTACTTGTAGCAGTGGTTCAAATGGATTTTATGTTTTTACTAACTGAAATAATTCAGAATCGGCTTTTACTTGTAGAAACTTAAGAACAGATAAGTTTTTGAAATTCATATGATCACTTAGTAAACTGCTATGCTCCCTTGTAAAAAATTCAAAATAAATAAAATCGACTCTTTGCTTGGTAAGTGTCAGTAATGTCAAACTTAAGTAAACATATATGAAACCTCCTGAAAGCCATTTGTATATCAAGTTTCTCTATGTGGTGTTTTCTCCAAGCATTATCACAGTAGAATATATATAGCGAGTAGTTTTACACATACACTGTCATGTATCAAAACACAGTGTTTTCATGTTCTGTGGTGTTTTTCATGTTTTGTTGTTGATCCTTCCCTCTGTCCCTCATTATAGTTTTATCATTTTTAGAATTGCATGTTATATCACATGGCATATAGTGTTTGTATATGTATTGTGTTTTACTTCACCAGCACACTTTTCAGTTTGTCCGTGGTTTGCATGTTGATATTTTGTTGCCAGATAGCCGTTAATACCATTTGAATACTACAGTTTGCCTATCCATTTATGAGTTGGTGACCATTTTAACTTGTTCCCAGGCTTTACTGTTATAAACAGCTGTATACAGTGTTTATGTGAAGATACATTTTTGTTTTTTGTGGAGTAAGTACCTAGACACAAAGTTGCTGGAAGCATATGGGAAATGTGTGTTTAGCTCTAAGACACTACCACATTGGTTTTCAAAGTGGCTATAACAGGTTTTCACTAGTGCAATGAGTTTCAGTCCCTCTATATCCTGTTAACACTTGCTAATGAACTATATAGACAAGTTTAGATGATAAATCACCTATGTTTCTAATATAAACTCATTGCCATAATGATCCTCTTTACATAGTTTTAGATTTGCCAAGTGTTTTGTTTATTTACATACAAGTTACAAATTTGCAGGCCTAAGTTATCTTTGGCTTTTTATAAAACTTCTGTTTTCATTGACCATTATGTCATGAAAGTTAAGCATATACTGTTAGAATGTCTGGTAGTCATTTTGTCATGGTTAACTAGCGAGCATTATATTTTTTGGTTATTAATAGAGTAGTTAAATTTGTATTTTCAGTTTTGCGGCATATATATTTCTTCCTAATTTTTTAAGCATACAAATAACGAATATCATTATGATAGCATCACAGTTGTAGATCATTGTACTTTGGTTTGTTAAAATGTTAAAGTTTTTTTTTTCCATGTTTTTTCTTGGAAGGCCTTGTCAATTGTTGGATTTTCTTGTGATCCTTATCTGATTTCACACTAGGATAATATTAGCTTTGTGAATTAGTGGGTGATTTTCTGTGCTGGAGCTTGTTCATGCTCTTCTAAATGATGAACGAATTTACTAGCGAAGCCGTTTCCATGCTTAGATCTGTGTCTGTCTATGTGATGTTTCTGTTTCAAATTCAGTTTGAACCGATGCAAGATTATTAATCTATCATTATATGTATTATGACTTATAGTGATGTCCCCTCTTTCATACCTGGTATTCGAATAAGACATAACATTTACCTTTTGTCTTTTCTTGATTTATGCATCTGGGGCCTAATCAATGTTATTTCCCCCCTTTTTGTTTTTGTTTTTTTGTTTTGAGACAGGGTTTCCTCTGTGTGGTCCTAGCTGTTCTGGAACTCACTCTGTAGACCAGGCTGGGCTTGAATTCAGAGATCCAACTGTATCTACCTCCAGAGTGATGGGATTAAAGTTGTGTGCCACCACACCTGGCTATGATTTTGATCTTTTAAATTTTATTGAGAGTTGTTGTTTGGTTCAATGTGAGTCAGATGTACTGTGCTATTTAAAAGAACATATTTTCTTAAGGGAGGCATGTTGGTGTGTTCCTGTAATCTCATTGCTGTGCAGTCTGAGGCAGGAGAGTTTGAGCCTGTGGAACAAGAGCAGGAAAGGAGACAGTTTTTTGTAACTAAATATTAAGTCAAAGTGATGGTATCATTGTTGATGTTGTTACTGATTGTGTTTGTGTGTGTAGTTCTATCTAGTTAGTATTTGTATGTTGTATATGTATATCTAATAGAGACTAGAAAAGAATGAAAATTCCTAATTCTGATTATAAAAATGTCTACTTTATCTTTAATTATGCCAATGACCTATATTTTGAAACTATTCTTAGGTACCTATACATATGTTACACTTTTATGTGTACATTCCCAGTTAGTTTACAGTAGTTCCTTTTTATTTAATAAAGCTTTATTTTTCTAAGTAAACTACTCCCCATTGACGCTGTTTGTGCATCTTTGCCAGTAGCTGGGGTGCCTCCACTCATCTGTTTCTGGTGTAAGTTACCTGACCTCTGTGCTCAGAAGCTGGTTTATTAAGTCCTTTACTGCAGGCCTCTTGAAGGGCTGGGCTGGCCAGTGAAGTGCACATCTTCAGGCTCAGAGGACACTGCTGAGGTGGTCAGAGTGCTGACCTGAGTGCTTACCACAGTACGTCATGTATTGCTCTGTGAACAGACTAGGGTGTTGAGCTCGTCCTGAACAACTTTGCCCTTGTTTACTGGGTCTCTGCCTATTAGCCTATTAGCATTTCTTCTTGCTGTTCTTGAGCAATTGATGTGACTTTTGTCACATCCTATAGCAGTGGCAACCATTGTTGCCGATGTCCTTTTTCTCTGCTAGGGATGCTTTCCAGAGCCCTTATGGATGCCTGCAAGTGTGGACAGCGTCAAGCCCTGTGTTTGTGATGCTTATTCTCAAGTCAAGTATATTTACCTTTTCACTTAAAGCGCTTGCTTCTTGGGGTTGCTATTTATTTAAACATGGCTAACTTGAACTCAGGCACTGTGGTAATGTGACAGGTGATCTTAAACCTAGATGAACACCTGTCTACCAAGTGGGATATACTATATGGATGTACTGAACAGAGGGATGATTCCTGTCATAAGATGGACAGCATAATTCCATTATGGTATACAGAAGGAGAATTTATAGTTTAAAACTAAAACTTGTTAACCTCTAGAAATCTCCATGTAATACTTCATATAATTAAACCCACAGAAAGCAAAAATGTAGGTAAGGGAGGATGAATGTATGTTTTCCCTTATTAAAAGATATTTTTTAAATTTCTAGCAATATTTTATTTTGGCATTATTTTTTATCTAATTAACAGAACTATTGTAGTAGTCTCATGCTTACTGTTTTCTGTTTACCTTCAGTCTATGCATGCCTTTTATGTTTACATTGTATCTTATACACAGTATATTGTTAGCTTTCCTGTCAGTTCTAGCAGTTGATACTTGCTGCCCCCTATGCCCAAATTCTGAAGATTAAGCCCAGGGCCTCATGTATGTGAGGTAAAGCTCATCAACTCAGCTTTGGCCTGTTGTTTAACACACTTATTTATAGTGTTAATTTGATATGTGGGTGTTTTGCTTTGTGACCATGCTTTATTCTTATGTTTTCTTTCTTTTTTTGCTATTTTTGGGTATTTAAGTATATTATGATCTTAATATTAATTTTGCTCATTGACTGAACTATATATCCAGTTTTAGAGGTTCCACTAGAGATTAGAATCTGTATCTTTAACTTTTTAGTTTGTGAACAAGTTTCCTTAACTTCCTTATAGTTCCTATTATATCACTTCATGTAAATTATAGAAAACTTGGATGTTTCCTTAAGCCTGTCTGTTCTTTTTGTTGTAGTTGTCCTCAGTATATATATTCTAAACCCTCCAACTGAAGGCAGTGAGTCACAACTCACTTTATATAAAATCATTTCAAAAGGACGCATTTTATTTACATTTAATACGTCCCATAAGCGACTTCTCTAACTTTATGATGCTTTTGTATTTGTATTATAAATTTGGTGCTCTATGTATTCTTCTACTATTCTTGTAGCACTGAAGACCTTTAGCATAAGGCTGTTGGCAAATATTCTCAGTTTTCTTTCATCTGAAAATGTATTGATTTCAGATCATTCATAAAAATACTTAAGTGAATAAAATGTTTTTTGATTAACAGGTTCTTTTTTTCTTTCTGCACTTCAAATTTACTGTTGGCCACCTTAGTTTCTGATGAGAGGTGAGATGTCCGCTATGAATTGAGATATTTTTCTATTACTGTCTCCACTACTGGTTTTGTGACCATTTCATTACTAATCTGTTGACCTTGAATTTTTTTTTTTAGTTTATTTTTCTTGGTAGTTATTGTACTTGATTATATAAATTTCTTTCTTGAAATAAATTGGAACAATTTTTATTTATTAATTCTTAACTTTTTTTCCTGCCATATTTTTTTCCCCTAGGTCTCCAGTCTTCTAATTCCTAGGACTCTGTTCATTTTTATTCTGTTTTATTTATCACTATTCAAACTATATTGTTCCTATTGATGTCTTTGAGTGAAAACACTCACTCCCCAGGCATCTCAGTTTGTCTTTTAATGTCCTTAGTTTCCTTAAAGATGTTTTATCTGAGCCAGGTAGGGTAGTAGCACACTGTAATCCCAACACTCAGGAGGCAGAGGCAGGTGGGTCTCGGTGAATTCGAGGCCAGCCTGGTCTACAAAGTAAGTCTAGGACAGCCAAGGCTACACAGAGAAGCCCTGTCTCGAAAACCCAAAAAACAAAAAAGAAAAAGAGATGTTTGATCTGTTCCACCTTTCTCTCCTCCCTGCCTTTCCTGTCTCTCTCTCACTGTCTAGTGGGGATGAGTATAGTTTTGTTCTCTCTGTACATAATGTTTTGAAAATGGTTTCAAGGAGCATTAAAAAAAAAAATTTTTTTTTTTAAGTTATTTCCAGTGTCCAGGTCATCTCAAAGTTGAATCTCACCCGTTTTCTTTTCTCTTAATAACAGGCTCCGCCTCCCACAGGCAGTTTTGAACTGCACCTGCATATTTTGAATATTATGGTTCCCTATTTGTTTTTCTCCAGTGAGAGGTCTGTCCTTGTATAGGTTAGAAGTCAGACTTAGATCATCAGTTCCACATCTTAGGAGGTGGCTTCACACTCACTTCAGACACTTTGCCACTGATCTGCATGGCGCCTGCCTTTCCTATCTGTGCTTGACACACTAACTTTAGGGGTTTCCTTAATCTTTTTTTTTTTTTTTTTTTTTTGGCTATTTTCTCTCCCTTTGAACTTTTTCATTGACGTAATTTCCTGGCTTTAGTTTTGTTCCTTCCCAACTCAGGATTAATATGTTCACCTGCTTCTTGAACTATGCTGCCAACCTCGACCTCTGCTCAAAGTTATGAAAAGGGGAACTATGCCTTTAAATTTTGAGTTAAAAAATTTAGGAACTAAAGCCAGGTGTAGTGGTGTGCATTTCTAATCCCAGCATTCAGGAGGCAGATCTCAGGTGGATCTCTGTGAATTTAAGACAAGACTAGTCTATATAGCGAGTTCTAGGACAACCAGGACTATGAAGAGAGACCCCGTCTCAAAAAATAAAACCTTAAAATAATAAATAAATAAATAAGTAAACAAACAAGCAAGCAAGCTAATTTACTATGATTCCTGACTGGAAAATATCTTTCTTGCCATGGTAGTGCCTCATAATACTGGTTTAAAAGATATTATTATGAGAGTTGAAGTAGTTTAATCTGATGAAATTCATTGTTAGAACTGTAATAAAAATATTTCCTCTTCATTAACTGTGTAGTAAAGTTCATTGTTCGTGAAAATGTCAGTGAGACGTTCTTTTGTGGGATAGCCAAACATAAAACAGCTTCCCTGTTCTCAGAGTCAGTTTGTTCTGGTTCTGAGCTGGCTGTACCAGTAAAAGATGACATAGTAGGAATCTAATTCTTTTTAGTCTTTATTTGATTAAATGAAGTAGTTTTGTACTCCAAGAGAGGGAGAAAAATAAAAAAACCTTGTGATATGCTTTACACAGGGAAGCCATGTTTTCATGTAATACTGTCACTTAGTTCTGTTGGTCGTTTCTGAAAATTCATCTTTTCATTTTCTTGTTTTTTTCCTTATTGTATTTCTACCACCTCTTAACTGATTTTAGTAATAAAATGTTCTTGAGTTCTCTGTTTCTGATCAGTGTGATCCTGGAGCCATCTGTTTCATAGACACGTTCTCTAATGCAGAATCTCAGGGAACAGCCTAGGAGCCCTAAAGCAGGAAGAGGGCTGGCAGTCAGCTGGTTGCTGGCAGGAGGACTCTGAGGATCATGAGCACAGGTCCCCAGCCATTCTTTTAAAACTTTGTGTTTTAATTATTATTTTGTTATTTTGTGTGTATAAGTGTTTTACAAGCATGCATGTCTGTGCATCATGTGTGTGCAGTGCTCTTGTAGGCCAGAGAAGGGCGTTGGATCTCTTGGGACCGGAATAAACAATTGTTGGTGAGCCACCTGGTGGGTACTTGGAATTGAACCTGGGACCTGTGAAAGAGCAGCCATGGTTTTGTGGGAGTGGGGGTGCGTGGGTGCAATCTCACAACATACACCCTGATTGTGGTCACCTCCCATGTATGGTCCCCCTTCTCAGTGGTCTCTCCCTCACCCAAAAAGAAAAAAGAAGAAAAAAGAAAAGAAAAGAAAAGTCCATTTTATGTTGTTCATATGTTCAATGGAGCATGGTCAAGTCCCTAGTGGCCAGCTCCCAAGGGGAGATGTGTCTTTCCCCACCTGCATCCACTCCAGAAGCCATCCACTGAGAAGAGCTGTGAGGTGGCTGGGGAGGGCTCAGGACAGCTCTCCCACTAGGGGCAGGAACAGCTCTTCCCCACCCGTGGACATGAGCCTGGCTCCAGGCACAGTCAGTGCTCTTAACCACCCAGCCCTTTCCCCTGCCCCTGTTCTCAGTTCTTATACCACACCGTAATGAATTCTGTCCAGGAATTCTGGTCCTATACCCTGGACAGGGTTGAGGGGAAAGCCTGCTTTTCAGAAAGTAAAAAAAGTATGTCCATTTGGTTAAGTTTGTAATAATCTTTAGAAGGATGTATTTTTGTATGCCTTAAAATATGCATATGAAAATCTAGCAGTGTCTGACTATCATGATGACTGTTGAGTTTTATCCGTGCTGCCTGTAAAACAAAGATAATGAGTACATGAGCATACATTTATTAAATAGAGAACAGTAATGTCATACTTGGTATGAGGCACAGGAAAGGAAAGACCTCATCTGGGAATAGAGCTAATGTTCCAGGGAAGCACATTTTTGGTGCTAATCACCTCTGTGATAGAGCCGTTGAGAAGGAGGTATCAACATTCGAGGTGCTACTGCCTCACACCTTCCTAGAGTTTGGATTTCTCCCTAATATTTAAGGCACTTTATTGTTAAGAATTAGTCTGTTTTCTAGCATACTTTTTCCGTTCTGGATTTTCCTCAGACAGACCCTTTGTGTCTTGAATGTTCCTTATGCATTCCGCCCTTGTCCTTGCTTACCACAGCACCATTCTCTCCTTCAGGGGCCAGGTGCTCTGTGAACCTCTTTTCTCTGCCCCGCTTTTGCCCTTTCCTTCCTATCTGGAGTTCAGAATCTTCCTTGAGGCAGGTTCCATTTCATGTAACTATGTCTTAGTTCCATGTGTGTCTGTTATTTCACCAACTAGATGGTCAGCTCCTTGGAAGTGTACATCATGCCATTTATTTCATCTCACCCAACTGCATAAAGTATGCTTCTTATTGGACTTCAGTATCAGACAATTACCTTTTTTTTTTTTTTTTTTCTTTAAAGTAAGCTGGTATAAATCGTGACATGGTAGGATTTTTATTCTGTTTACTTTGCTGCCTCTGAGAACATTGCAAGTCAGTTTTAGGTGAGTGAGAATGTAATTCTTAGATTTTAACCTTCTATATGTAGGCTTTATGCTTGTCACGTGCAAATTCATATTTGACATGTACAAACAGGATATAGATACATGTGTGTTTACGTTGTTAATTTGCATTTGTTATTATGACTTTAGTTTTATATTGCCTCCAGTGTTAATACTTTTATCTAGGCTTAAACCTTAGCTAACAATAATATGGCATCATGTTTGATATAATTAAGGACTTTTTATAGGCATAAATTTATATAAAGAAAAGGAAATCTTATTTTAAAGATGAACTGTGCTATTTAAAATAGAAATCTGAGATCCCTTTGACATTGCAGCTGAGTTAAACAAATAATCTTTCCACCATTATAAGTACATGTAGTTAAAAATACATTTATACATATTATTTTTAAAAACCTAGTTAACTTTAAAATATGTAAGTTTTCTTGTCGTTTAGGGTTCTGTGAAGCTGATCATCAAGAGGGTTGCAAATCATTGGTGGTTTCTATTTTCAGATTTCCACATCCCGGAGTAATTTGCTTTAATTTCACCCAATTTAACCTATACTTCACACCATCACATTCAGCTTTAATAGCTGTGTTCTATGCATAAGAAAAGCAGATAAGTGTCCACAATTAGGCTGCAAATGATTACAACTAGTTAGGGCTTTATGAAGACAAAACTTAAAGGGCTGTGGCGCCAAACAAAGCACAAAGGACGCTGGAAATGCGGCCTGAGAAGTCAGGGCTGCCTTGCATTTGATTTACAGTTGGTAGTTGATTTTACTTTTCTTAATGTATTGGCAGGTGTGCCCGCTCTGAGAATTGTTCATCGTTAAAGAATATTAGTGCTCTGTTGTTAAATTACCATGCTTTTAAATTTATTTGCTTTCTTGAATTTCAACATAGATAATCAGGTTTAATTTTAAAATATATTAAAATGGTAGCATTTAAATATATATGTGATTCATTTGAAATGTACTGGTACTTATATCCTTTGTCAGCACATTTGTAAAATTAAGACTTTTTAAAAATGTTTATATGTGACCATATAGTACCTGTGCTGGAAGTATAGTTTTTTAATAATTCTATATGGAATTCTTTTCTAGATAGGACTTTATATGTGATGTTCTTTTCATGTACCCACAGAGAAGACTTGTTTTAATTCTGTTAGTTTGCTTTCCCTTCCCTTTCTACAGTTTATGTTCTAGTTGATGGTTAGCATATAATATTTTTTTAATGTATAGAGAATCTGTTTACTGCTGAGATTTTTTAAAGATAGTCATTTTTATGTAACAGCATTTTAGAAAATAATTATAATTATTTTATAATTAATGTACAAGATAGCAAAATGGCACAATGAAATTTGTTTTTTTGCTAATGTATCTCTCATTATAAAATCTTTCTAATATTTCAGTCAAAGTTTGAAGTGTAAAAATGTTTTCCTGAAAATAATTTCTGAGTATAAACATAATATAAAAAATTTAAGGTTTTGTGTTAGAGTTCGGCTTCAGTCATCCTGTTAAATATTCCCTCACAAATCCTACATTGATAAATGTAACAACATTGATATGTAATATCAATATGTGCATCTAGAATTTCATTTTATTTTATAAATGCAATTTTCACTGTTATGTGAGGTAGCATACTTATTTAAAATATATACTTATTTTAGATACCTTATTTTCTTAAATAATAATCAAATAATGTCATCTTAGTTTGTTTAAAGCCAAATAAATGTAATTAGATAATCCTTGTGATTGTGTTTTTTACTCACTGTAACAAACATGTTTTATAAGCGTAGACATAGTTGCCAACTTTAAAATAATGCTTGGGAACTAGTCCTTCAGGCCCCTTTATCTTTAAAACCAGTCGGTGGGAAGGTGCACTGAAGTCTAACCTTAAATATCCTTATTTTAAAGATACTATCTTTCCTCCAGAGTAGACCAGGATGGTCATGTCAAGACAATACAGCCACACAGCATCAGTTGTGTTAAACTAGTTTCATATGCTATATCATAAAACTTTCAGTCCAATCAGCAACTAAATTTAAATACTGCAAATTGTAGCAGCAAAACAATAATTCTGCTGATTAGCCCCTTTCCATTTCTTGTAAGTGAACTGTTTATGCTGTTGAGTACCTTTTGAAAAAAGAAAAAGCCAAAACAGCCTTGATTAGTCAAGGAGTAATTGGATGACTTGATTTTAGCAAGAGAATGAATTGGTTGATGATAGCCTATAACTAAGTGTAGTGGTTCTGTTCAGATGAATACATAACATACAGTCGTCAGTCTTGACAGGTACAGCTTATAGGCAATGCTAAAAAGCTAGCAGTGGGAGGTGACAGCATAGACATGGAGTGCGGTTAAGTTTGCCATAAAGTCTTTCGTTGGAAATTTTGAGCTTAATTTTTGAAGGAATTCAGAAAAAAACATTTGTATTTCCTCACTTTTGGGGTGAGTGGGAAAATCTTTTTATCTTGTTACTATAGTCCCCTGTTTTGTGCTCTAAAGACGAAAGATCTAATGTGGTCATGTGACCCTTTTCAGAGGGGTCAGCAATGCTATATCCTTTCATTGTTCTTGAAGATCCTACGGTGAATGAAGATCATGGTTGTTAGTGCAGCCATTGGGTGAAGCTTAAAGTCTATATGATGGTCTTTTTTAACTGCTTTAAGTCTTGGTTGTGCCAGAATGTTTGTATGCTATGTTTTTATTTATAGCTTTCTGATTTTTTTAAAGGCTGTATATGAAGTAGACCATAGTACAATTAAAAAAAAAAATCATACTCAGTTATAACTAGTCTTCAGTAAATCCAATTGTACTGTTATCCCCCCAAAAGTATAACATACTAATTGTCCCTTCTGTGCTATAATGCATTATGTGGGCTCACAAGTGTCAGTTGCATAAACCATGGAGTCATTATTTTGCTATGTGGATGAAACAGCAGAGGTAGACCTGCATAACTAGCTAGGTGGAGTGATGAGTGTCACCAGGGACAGGCCCATCCAAGTCATTCTCGGACTGGCTTTGATTTGGCACCACCTGGTGGTGAGTACTTGTTTTGGCTTACCTATCAGTGGTGATGACTGGATTTTTGTGGGCTGACAAGAGCTCACAGAGTAGGCCTCTTAAAGTCTCTCAGGAACTTGGCACCTGTTTGTTGGGGCAGTTTGAGCGGGTTGTATTGGAAGACTACTGGGAATGTAAGAGCCTGTGGTACAGGACCTGCTTCCAGAGGACATGCTTGCCTTGCCCTTAGTCCCGCTAGGCTTCAGTCTTCCTTCTGTTTCACTTACCAGTTTAGAGCGGAGAGTCATGGACCCAAGAGTAGAATTACTGTTTGACATACGTTGCCTGGTTTGGGGTGTCTTCTACTTTCATAGTGCTTCTTATTTGGATCCAAGGATGTAAGGTGGATGTAGCCTCCATTTTCCTATTCCAATACCAAATAAAATGATGTGTTCTTTCCCTATTTATTTCCCCTTCTGTATAATAAAAACAACAACAACAACAACTGAATTTAAAATCAAAATCCATTGGTATTTTTGGAAAAAAAAGCTATAAAATAACTGTTATTAAAATTATTAGGCAGCCACTTTTTATTAATTGCTATTATATGTTATATGTTTTTCAAGCATTTAAATTTAAACACCAGCTTCAAACTCCAATGGAAACAATATTTTCTCTTTTCCCAGCATCAATACATTTAAGTATGGCACTGAAAATAATTTACACTTCCACAAAAACCTGTACAGGAATCTGAATCCAGGCTGAAACCTTGAGGTTGTCTTTCCCCAGCAGCTTGTAGCGGGTACTGGTTCTTCCTGCTGCCTTTGAGTTTCGTAGATTTACTTCCTGACGTTCTTTATGTGTGATGTAAGTGTCTTGGAGAGCAGAGAATGATTTTATTCCGCCTTAACCCCCTTCTGTAAAGATTTTATTATGCACAGAAGACAGAGACTGAGCTCTTCTTGGTAGCTGTTTTCCTCATGGTAGCTTGGACATTGCCCAGCTTCTTTCCCATGTACTTGACATTGTATGCCCCTGCGTTTTTCTTTGGTGAACTTGAGGGTACATTAGTTCTTAAACCCTCGTGTAGTTTCATGGTTGGACTGTGGCTGACTGTATCATTTCTTACGGAAGGTTGTCATGATTGGTAGGAAGCCTGTTGTGGCTTATCTTAGCCACGCTCTTGGTCACCTAGTATGCTTCTCTGAGCTCCACAGTCATGAGGTAGCTTAGAGTCATTGAAGCTGCTTGGCAGTGAATGTTGCAGTTTTCTTATCTTGGTGAAGTGCCTTGAGCTCCGGGTACTCTTTCTACCCTACGTCCAATAGACATTTGTTTAAAAATGTCTTTTAAGATGAGTATTTTTATGTTGGTACATACATACCATCCCAGCACTCAGGAGATACACATGAGAATCAGAACAAAACAACAAAACAAAAAAGTCACATTCATCCTTAGGATGCATAGCTTTGTCTCCCTTCATCAGCAAAGCAACCTGGGAAGAACTCAGATCTAAGTACTCTACCATCTCTGACTCATAAGAGAGTTATGGAGGTTTCTTTGAAATAAAATACAATAAAATGATGATTAAATATACTGCCCTAAGTATGATTTTCAGGACAAATACATTATTCTAAATATGGCTTCTGAGAAAAATCAATTTTATATACTTCTAAGGAGTAATATTCTATTCTATTTTATTCATTCATTTTACAGCCTGACCCCAGCTCCCTCTGTCCTCTCCTCCCATTCCCACCCTCATGCCCCACTACCTCCATTCCCCCTTCCTCTTCTCAGAGAAGTAGAGGCCTCCAATGGGTACCAACCCACCCTGGCACCTCAAGTTGTAGGACTAAGTATATCCTCTCCCACTGAGACCAGACAGTGTAGCCCAGCTAGGGGAAAGGGATCCAGAGGCAGCAACAGAGTTGAAGACAGCCCACACTCCCATTGTTAGGGGATCCATACATATGTTGACCAAGCTGCACATCTGCTACATATGTATAGAGGGTCTAAGTCCAGCCCATGCATGCTTTTTGGCTCGGTCTCTGTGAGCCCTCATGGGCCCAGGTTGATTCTGTAAGTCTTCTTGTGGTGTCCTTGACCCCTCCCTCTATTTTTCCTCTCACTTTTCCACAATACTACAGAGCTCTGCCTATTATTTGGTTGTGGGTCTCCATCTATTTCCATCAGCTGCTGGATGAAGCCTCTGAGAAGACAGTGAATGTGAGGTCCTTGTCTGCAAGCATAGCAGAGTATCATTAATTGTGACAGCGGATGCCTCTGTCCCATGTGGTGGGTCCCAAGTTGGGCCAGTCATTGGTTTGCCATTTCCTCAATTTCTGTTTGATCTTTACCGAGATACATTTTGGGCTGAAGATTTTATGGGTGAGTTGGTGTCCTTCTTCCTCCACTGGAAGTCTCACCTGGCTACAGGAGGTAGTGACTTAAGGCTAAGGAGGAAAAATATGTAGAGGAAGTAAAAATGGTTTTTCACTACCACTTCTGTGCATGGTGAATGAAGGGGTCATGTGAACTGCCTGCCACTTACACTGTCTACATGATCCTGCCAACTTTCATCAAATCCAAGCTACATCCATTCTTAAAATAAGTAGCTCCTGTTCCTCTGTCTGCATGGCTTACTTGGATGAATCTAGGCTGAGCGATCTTTACTAGTCCTGATTGTATCTTGGGAGGCAAATGATCACAGTTGAGCATTCATTATAAATACGTGGGTAGCCAGCTCTTAAAATAGAGTAGAATTTGCAATGACTATTTGGTCAATGGGTAAAAAGGATGATATCAAATTGAGAAAAAATAAAATGTGACCAAATATTCAATTGGAAAATGTATAACAGTTGAAAATATTCCTTGCTTAGCAGGATGTAATTTAGAAAAAAGGCAAATATAACAGAGAGAGAGAGACAGACAGACAGACAGACAAAGCTCAAAGGTAGCGTGGAGGGAGATACAAGGACAAACCTCAGGAAATTTCAGGACTTAATGAATCTGATTCAAGAGTTTGGCTTGACCTGGGGATTTGCAAGAAGAAAGGATAAAGTTATAGAGAGGCTTTTTCTACAGGCAGAAGACATGCCGTTAGAGAAGTTAGGAAGCTACTGAGGTGGTTGTCCAGGAGATAAGTAGAGCTAAACTAGCTCACCATTGGAAATAAGGTGACACTCGATTTTAATAAAAATGTCAAGTTTGTCTTTTGTGTATGTAAACTCTCTGTTACACATTATAGAAGGAGCTGGGGAATCTTGTTGGAAGGTGAATCCTGTTCTCATTAAGGAACTTCTGTCTACTTCTTTGAAAAGAGTTGATGTGTTGCAGCAACTAAAAATGTAAAACCTTGAGCAGTTGAATATAATTAACTACAGGTGTTGACTCTGAATTATAATTCATAACTTTTAAGCGACTTTAAGGATTCTTAAACAGTATGATTGTATAATTATCTACAGTATAAGTGTAGCACTAGTAACTGTTAGGCAGAATTTTCTGGTTTTCTGTACATCTGAAATAATTGTGTTATGGATCATAATGTTTTACTTCATGTCAGTTAAGTGGTATCATTGAAAAATTCAAGATTTTTATGTTTACAACTGTTCGAATAGAAGCTTCTATTTTAAGCAGAGTTCATGTTTTTATATGTTTCTTTTCATCTCAGCTTTCTTACCCAATATTTTGGTTTTGGTTCATTGACTAAAACTGTATTATCTTTAATTTTAATGAATTCTTAAAATTAGGAGAAAATAATGAACAAGATATTTTTGTTTTTGGTTTCTCAGAACTTAACTGGCCCACTTTAGTTTTCTGTCTTATATTATAAACCTATTTGTCTTATGATCTGGATTATTTGTAATTATAGCATTCTTGATTGCTTCCAAATAATTTAATTAACTGATACAAAAGCCTTATGTGAATCATTTATGATTTATTTAGTTTTATATTGGCCTCTCAGTCAGCCACATGTTCATTTTGTTTTACCACCATTTACATTTTTCTTACGTTATGTCTTTGAGTGTTTTGCCTGCATGTGTGTATGTCTACTGTATGAGGTCAGTAGAGGGCATCAGATCCCTGCAACTGGAGTTCCAGACAGTTGTAAGCCTCCATGTGGGTGCTGGGAGCCAAACCTGAGCCCAGTACTCTTAACCACCCAGTCATCTCTCCAGCTCCATTACCAAGATTTTTGAGAACTCAAATTTTGTTGTTGTTAGTTTGGTTTGGTTTTTCGAGACAGGGTTTCTCTATGTAATAGCCCTGGCTGTCCTGGACTCACTCTGTAGACCAGACAGGCCTTGAACACACAAAGATCTGCCTGCCTCTGCTGGGATTAAATGAGTGTGCTACCTCGCCTGGCTCTCAGATCAGTTCTTGAATATGTAAGTGGAGTGATCATTTTCTTCTTCTTTGCCAACTTTTGGCTTTAATCTTTTCCCTGTGCTGGGAAGAAGGGAAAGGAGAAAGAACCAAGGCAAATAGAGGTATGCCAGTTCTTTGTTGATTATTTTGCCCAAGTACAAGCCATCAAAACCAGTTATGCTGCTCCATTCATGCTTCATGTAAGTAGTTAACAGTTTATTACTAGATTTTATATTTCTGATTATGAAATATTTCAGAGTATGAATATAGCCAATTGAAGTAGTTATAATTTGAGTGATACAACTTTTCATTATACTTCGAAGGCTTAACACTTAAAATTATATATAAAAGAGAATTTTGTTATTCTTCCTTATTCCTTTATGTTTTCTAAAATAAGCTTTGTTTCCTCATATTCTTAAACAAGGCAAATGGGCACTACTTATTATTACATATGTGTACGTATGCACTTGTGTGGTGTGTGCATACATTTTCAGTGTAGAGGCTACAGGTTGATGTCAGCTGTCCTTGATCCTTCTCCACTTTATTCTTTGGAGTGGGCTCTCTCATTGAACTTGGAGCTTGTGGATTTTGGCTACACTCGTTGCCCAGCAAGGCTCTGGGCTCCATTTCCTCCCCAGCCTTCCTGCACTCAGTGTCAGGCAGGTGCAGCTATTCTCAGCTTTCACCTTAGCAGTGGGATCTGAACTCAGGCTCTCATGCCCAAGCAGCATGTGCTCTTTCCAGACCCATAAATGGACTTTTAGTGTAA
The DNA here is from genome assembly GCF_903995435.1 of Acomys russatus. Classification (NCBI taxonomy): domain Eukaryota; kingdom Metazoa; phylum Chordata; class Mammalia; order Rodentia; family Muridae; genus Acomys; species Acomys russatus. The sequence continues at coordinate 13,511,743 of NC_067160.1, forward strand.
GCAACGTATATTAAAATGCCTTTCTCTCCTTTTGTCACTTAATTAGTTCTTTTAATCTGTAGGTATGAGTTACAATTTTTTTTAAAAAATGTATTTGTTTTACGTATATGAGTACCCTGTCTTCATGCGTACCACAAGAGGGCGTTGGGTTGTATTACACACGGTTGTTAGCCACCAAGTGGTTGCTGGGAAGTTTGGTGGCCTGAGCTTAATCTCTAGAACAAATCTATGGTCATTTAAAATAAGAATTGTTCCTCGTAGTCTCTGCCATTTGAGTACTTGTTCCCTGTTGGGCAGTTTGGGAACGACTAAGAGGTGTGGCCTCGTTGAAGGTAGTGTGTCTCTAGAGGAAGGCTTTGAGTTAAAAAACCAGGCGCCATACCCAGTTCGCGCGCTCTCTCTCTGGTTTGTGCCTTAAAATGCTTTATGGTAAAGCCAGTGTGCTTCAAATGTGAGCTGAGCTTCCTGCTCCAGTCCTCATGCCTGCCTATTGCCATGCTTCCCTGCTGGGGTGGTAATGGACTCTCATCTTGGAACCATAAGCAATCCTGTAAGCAGATAAGGGACTATTTGGATCAAGATAGGGGACCACAGTAGCACAGTGGTGTTTTTTGTATGCTGACTTCAAAAATAACAGCATACTTGCATATACATCGCTTTCTGCTTTCAAAATACGGTTTCCTAACTTGTTAATGATTTAGTAGGAATGAATCAGAATGTAGATTTTTAAAGAACATTTGCTATTTACCTTGAGTAACAAACTGGAATGTGGTGTGAATCAGTACAGTATAGAGGTGTCCTGACGCTGATTTAACATGACTCTATGTTGGTGTGGTGTTTCTTATCCCTTTTCCTAGAGCAGTGGTTCTCAGCCTTCCTAATGCTGCCCTTGATACAGTTCCTCATGTTGTGGTGCCCCCCAACCATAAAACTATTTTTGTTGCTACTTCATAGCTGTAACTTTACTACTGTCACGAATTGTAAACATTTTTGGAGGTAAAGGTTTGCCAAAGGGGTGACCCACAAGGTTGAGAACTGATGTCCTTGCAAATATTCCTTTTGGTTCTATAATACCTTTTGGCTTTGTATCTGGTTTGGCCTTGGAATTTTATATGCATTGGCTTTACCATAAAGCATATAAAAATCCTTTGGCTTGAAGTCTTACGGTGATCTCCCACCTTCTCTTTCTGTCTCCTGCCTGTTTTTGTCTAGTTGGAGTTGTCTTTGTAGTTGGCGCTGTTCTTCCTATCTTTATATCTCCCATTAATACTCCATTGAGTCTTCTCATAGCGTGTGGAGTGCAGTGGTGTGCAGCAGTTCCCTTTTCGTTGTTTTCTACTTCTCGTTAGCCTTTAAACTGTTCCTTACACTTCTCATTCACTGGTGTAAGAGCCATGGCTGGCTTCCTGCTGCCTAAATAATGAGGTCTACACTTAACCCTGATATCTGTAACTTTCTGTCATCTCTACCTTTATCTGAGAAACAAACACCTTCCTACTGTTCAGTACAGCATCTCTCCACTAAGCATTGTTCAGTTCAGCTTTCATCTTTTTTATAATTTACTTTTATTTTAGATGCATTGGTGTTTTGATTGCATGTTTGTCTGTGTGAGGGTGTCAGATCCCCTGGAACAGGAGTTACAAACAGGTGTGAGCTGCTATGTGGGTGCTGGGAATTGAACCCAGGTCCTCTGAAGAGCAGCCAGTGCTCCTAACCACTGAGCCATCTCTCCAGCTCTAACTCTCATTTTTTAAAATATGGCTTACTCTGTTACTTAGCATGCCTTTCTTTGACTTCTTTTCCTATATAACCTTTCTATTTCAGAAGTGTTTAATTATATCTAAGATCCTAGTATTGTTTTTGTTTGTTCAGTTTTAGTCCATTTATGCTGTTCAAGTTGTACCTTTTTAAACAGACTAGTTTGTTTTGCCAACTAGTTTGTACAGTTTACAAGATCTAAATCTTGTTTTGGTTTTAGCTTAAAATCCTCACAGACTTGGAACATTGGTAGATTTATAAGGGAGCTTCAGTCAGTTGAGAACATTATAATTAACAAGTCATTGTAGTCTGCATATGTGTTGAGGGTGGTAGTTTGCATATCAAGTAATTCTTTATTGCTGCATTATATAGTAGCAGAGGATAGGGAGACAGGGTTATCTAGACCATGTGTCCTTTTATTCACAGGCAAGTCCTAGATATGTGGTTTAGGATATTATTTCCATGGCCTGTGGCTTGTAAAACATTGCTGGGGAGCTTATACTCTTCAATTCAGTATGTAGTTTGAAAATTTCTCCTCACATTCAGCACTCTAGAATATTGTAAGAACAGAATACAACTCTGATGTAAAAGTAAAGATAGCAGAGTACAGGAAGCTGGTGTATCGCAGTGTGGAACATTTATCTGTTGCATGAGAAGAGGATTCATCCTCAGGTACCAGCAAAGCGAAAGTAGCATGAAAAGGCACCAACACCATGTAAAAGAAAAAGTCCCAAGAAGAAACTAATAAAGACAATAGCAGTAAACAGGGGGCTGTGCTTAGACAGGAGCAATGAAAGGCTTTCAGTGCTCTGAAATGAGCAGTCAATTCTGAGGAGTAGCAAGGTGACTTAGTATCACCAAAGCAAACCATTGTCATCTGTCCTCCCTCCCTCCCTTCCTCCCTCCGTCCTTCCTTCCATCTTTCCACAGGGTCTTGCTGTTTAACCCAGGCTAATCTCAGACTTACACCTTCAGCTTCCATTTCTTTCTTTTTGTTGTTTTGTTTTTTGAGACAGGGTTTCTCTGTGTTGCCCTGGCTGTCCTAGACTTACTTTGTAGACCAGGTTGGCCTCGAACTCACAGCTTCCATTTCTTAAATACCAGGAATACATGGGCTGCCACCACACCTGGCCAGTGCCTGTGATCCTTGCTGTAATGGAGGCACATGGTTTAGTTACAAAGAGAGTAAGACATGGAGACTCAGCTGACATAGACAGCGTTTTCAGAATGTCTGGCTCTGAACTGGAGGAAGGAAGGCAGTAGCTAGGGTGAAATTAATGTCCTGGAATGAGTGACATACTTGATTTAACTTAGAATCTTAAATTTACTGAAATGTTCCCTTTTGAAATGGAGGGAAGTACTAATACAGGAGAGAGGGACGATACGGCTTAAGGTCGCAGTAAATCAAAGGAGCAGTCTGTGGGGACAAACAGTTACGGGGAGGAAGGCGGAGAGAAGAAAAGAAGAAGAGACCTCTGTGACACTCAGAGGGGAAATATCTTGTACAATTGTCTATATTTCTATAGAGGCCAGTGCCTGTAGTGATGTACTTAACAACATCCCTACCTTAAATGCATTGGGAAAATTTAAATGATAGTTTCTCAATTGCAGCCCTCAATTTTATTCAAGCAGATAATGGGGAAGAACCTGGTATTTGAAATTGTTAGACACATAGGAACAATGTTAATTTAAGCTTCTTTATCAGTTTTGTCTCACTTAAACTTTCCACAAAGAACAGTTTTTATAAAAACAAGCCACTCTTTTTTCTGAAACACAATAAGCAAGTTTAATTTTCAAAACAGTATCTAAATTTAGTTACAATTTTGATCTTATGCTAATTAGCCAGAAAGAGAAAATCATTATTGCTGCATATTCTGCCTAACCATGCGCGTGCATGCGTGTGTGTGTTGGGGGGACTGAAAATATTAAATATAACAAACCTCCACTTTTCAAACTAGGTCTAAATTGGATTCCACCCAAAGATTTCTTACTTAGCAATCAATCGTATCTTGTTTCCTTTAATAACATCTTCATTTCAAGCCTTCCTGTTCTCCCTCTTGCCTGCCCCCACCCCACTCCCTGCTCTGCTAAATAGTCCAGCCTTAGACTCTCAGGAAACATGCATGCCATTTGTGAAGAGCCAACTCGCTCTCTTTAGTTTCCCAGCCTTTCCTTTGTCCTGTGGTAAGATGGAAATGCTGTCTGCTGTGCCTAGTGCACCTCTCTGTTCTACTCTGTGTCTTGATCTTTCCAGGGATGTTGTTGAGCCACGGTAGCCATTGGCCTTCATAGAAAGACAGTAGGATAGAACATTTTCACTCTGAGTGTAATAGAAGATGCAGTTATTTCTTCTTTTCATCGTCCCTCCCTTCTTTCCTTTTTGACGAGGTTTCACGTAGTCCAAGTTGGCCTAGCATTCACTGTGTAGCCAGGCATGACCTTGAACCTCTGATGCTCTTGCTTCTACCCATGAGCTCTGGGGTTACAGGTGTGTACCACTACACCCAGTTTAAGCATGCTAGGAGATCAAACCAGGGCTTCCTGCATGCCAGGGAAACGCTACCAACTCAGCTGCACCCTAGACTTACTTTGCTTATCTTTGTAACTAGCCATGCTGCTTATGTCACTCTGCTTGTCGTTTTGTAAGGTAAATCATAGCAAGAACTGCTGTTGTGCGTGTGGTGTGGGACTTACGTGTCTCTTATGTTTAGTAGGAAATACATTCAGTTTGAGTTTTTTGTTTTTTGCTTATTTTGTTCATATGAATCTGATATCATCTATTATATCAGTTTTATGTCTAAAGCACTTAAATATTTAAATACCTATACTTTATGACTTATTACTGAACAATCCAGGATTTTTCAGGATTAAAAATGACTTTTTAAAATCCTAGACAGTTATATTTTAGAACTCTTTATAACCTGTAACAAGAATAATATCCCAGGGGCTGGAGAGATGGCTCAGAGGTTAAGAGCACTGACTGTTCTTCCAAAGGTCTTGAGTTCACTTCCCAGTGACCACATGGTGGCTCACAACCACCTATAATGAGATCTGGTTCTTTTTTCTGACCTGCAGGCAAAACATTGTAAATGTAATACATAATTCTTTAAAAAAAATTCTAGTCTGTGTAGCATAAAAATTGACTATGTTTGCTGTTTATTTTTCAAGCTAACTCTTGGTTCCTATAACACCTCTTTCTAAAATAATTGACATTCTATGTTAGAAAATACCTCTTAAGTAGTATAATCTTTATGAAATTAATTTGTTTACTGTTTTATACCTATTTCACTGCTTTCTGTTTATAATATTTCATAGTATTTATTCATTTTTTGTGTGATACTGTTCCTTATCTGGTAATTTGAGTAAATCCCAGCTGAATTATGTTGCCACATCATGTCTTCAGAAGGGCATAAAGTCAGTACACATGCTCCAGTAATATCTGGTTGTTTTACCCTTATGTTTCTAGTTGGCAATTTGAAATTATGGCTTCAACTGCACTTTAAATATGTGATAATAGCATGTGTTTCTAATAAGGGCCAGCACCATTTTGTTCAGATAGTGTGAATGGTTGTCACTCATATATGACAAATGCACCTTCATCTGCTTCTTTGATAGCCCCCTAAAAACCATACCCTCAAATCAGGCCGGCAAAATTAGCTGCTGTGTAAATTGTGTGTCTGAGTGGTTCATTATCTAATCACCGTCAGAACCATAGTGATAAAGCAGACTGAAGCAGAGAAGAGGTCTGCCAGATGATTTGAGCCCCCACCCCCCTAAATCTCGTTTCCCTTGGAAACCCTAATAGTGCAGTTTAGAACTTCAGGCTTTCATGCCTGGCATTCCATATCTTCTATATACCAAACTTGAAAGCAACCAGTAGTTCTGGAATAAAATTCCTTTTTCCTGTAAAGATAATCATTTTACTTCTCTGTATCAATTTTTAAAGGTTGACATTCTTGAACTATGTCTGTGGTTAGTATGTTAAGTATTACCAAATTGGGGGCGGGGAATGCTATGGTCTGCTTGGAAGGAGTTGAGAATATTCTATTGATTTTCTGTAGTTGTTTGCTCTCCATCTAAAAGTCTCCACTCTGTTCACTGTGATTAGTCACCTTCTAGGTCATCTATTAAATTGTTCCCTTTAATTCATTTTAGGTGCTTTTGAAGATGATGATATCACACATGTTGAAGGAAGTGTAGATCCCATTCGAGATATAGAAATAATTCATGAAGAGCTTCAGCTGAAGGATGAAGAAACGATCGGGCCCATTATAGATAAGCTAGAGAAGGTGGCTGTGCGCGGGGGCGACAAGAAGCTCAAGCCCGAGTATGTAAGTAAGCATTTAGTACTTTTAAAGAAATACCTAAGTGTATTTTTCTTGGTTTAAAAATAAAACATATAAAATATTTACTATTGTTACTGATTTTAAGAATAAAAATTTATTTTTGCTGAAGTTTTTTGTTTGTATTTTGGGGTTTTATTTGAGGGCACAACGAAGATTCATGGGTATTAGCAAACCATAGTTAGTAATACTAAGAATTTACATAGTTTAGGGGTAGATTTTTTTTGTGTGTGTTTTAATAATGAAACATAGTTTTGCAATGAAAAATTAACTGATGAGTATATGAACTTCATAGGTTTGAATTTGTGATTTACACAAAAGATTGGTCTTACCTAAGGATGGATAGAATGAGCGTGGGTGTGTGTCTCTGTGTCTGTGTGTGCTCATATGCACTGCTGTGTGTGACGTGGAGGTGTACTTACAGTGCAGTGAGCATGTGGAAGTCAGAGGACGGCTTCAAGGGTTGGTCCTCTCTTTCCATTTTCTTTGAAACCATCTCTTTAGCTGTTTGCCACTTTCTGCGCCAGGCTAACTGGCCCATAGACTGCAGGAGATTCATCCTCTCTCTCTCTCCCTCCCTCTCTTCCTTTCCCCTTCTTGTCCCCTTCCCTTCTCCCCCTCTCCCCTCTCTTCCTCTCTCCCTCTGCCTGAGGAGTATTGGGATTACAGATGTGCACAACTGTGTGTGGCTTTACATGGTTTTAGAGATTTGAACTTGGGTCTTCATGCTTTAATAGCGGGCACTTTACCTAGTGAGCCATCTCCCATTCCTGGTTTTGTCCTTTTGAGAAAAGGTCTTATTCTGCAAGCCAGTGTGGCCTCAGAGTCACCATGTAACCCAAGCTGGTCTCCAACTAGCAGTAATCCTCCTGTCTCAGCCTTCTGAGCACTGGGACTACAGAAATGAGCTACCATGTCACCTTTGAATAAATATACTTTTAAAGTAGATAGAAACTTTATTTATTATGGAATGACAATAGCCATTGTCTTTACTAGTCATATATATTTTTAATCACATTACTGAATTATTATTAGTAGCATTATGATATATGTTTAAACATCAGTTTTGAAACTTTATGTAATTGAATTGTACTCTTAATTTTAAAAAAAGACATGCTATAATTGTAATTTTTTTATTTATTAACATCTTTCAGTAACTGTGTTTGCTTTATATGTAACTTTGTTATAGAAATATTTTTCTATTTTTATGTTAAGTTTTTTTTTTTTTTTTAAAGGTCTTTGAGACAGGGTTTCTCTGTGTAGCCTTCACTGTCCTGGAACTCACTCTGTAGACCAGGCTGGCATTGAACTCAGAGATCCACCTGCCTTTGCCTCCCAAGTACTGGGATTAAAGGCGTGGGCCACCACGGCCTGCCATATGTTAATTTTTATTGCAAACATTTAGTTTTCAGAAACTGATTGTGCCATCTTTCCCTCTCTGACACAGAGCTACAGCTTTGCCATTTCCTAAGTGTGCCTGCCATTCTGAATTACCCAGAGAAGTGTATTTCTTCCTTATATCTCTTTGCTTAAAGCAGGCTTTTTCTGGTATTCTGGGCTTGCTTATTTTCTCTGAAGCTCCCCTCTTCCTGCCATGTGGCTGACCTCTGTGTTGCCTTAACTAAAAAGCCTGTGCTCTTTGTTTCTCTTCTGTGTCCTCCTCCTACAGGCAGCCGCTGAGATCCTCAGCTGCCTGCCCTGGGGCTTTCTTTTAAACCCTAGTAAAATTGTCCTCTTTAAATAAACTTTGGCTTTTCTTGAGAAGGAGAGAAGGAAAGAAAGAAAGATCCTAAACCTGTCTTCTGATTTAGGTACACTGTCAATAAATGATAGTTAAAAGTAGTTTGACTTGGGACAGGAAGGTGTGTGTACTACCAGTTTCCTTTGTGTGCTTTACTTCTCTTAGTGTTACAGTCATTTCCTGTTCACGTGCAATAGAGAGCGGAGAGGTGTCTAGTGAAGTTGCTTAAGGGTTAGGATAGAGAAGAACATGTAAAGTGAGTGTAACAATATTCCTTGGGTGTTGTGGGGGGAGAATGGATCAAAGCAGTGCCTTCTGGGCATGGCATGCCTGCTGCATTTGTGAACTCACAGCATACAGTCAGCATCTAGCGTGGAGCATGGAGAGGCTCGCCAGCCCCCATCCCTAGCTGAAGTGACAGTTACCAGCTCCTGGGGGAGGAAGAGTCAGTTTTATTTAAGGGTCTGGCCCTTGATGTGATGACTGCTCCAGTGGATGGCCCCATACTGATGATTATATGAGCAACACAAATTGGACCTGGTGGGTTATTTAAAAAAAAAAAAAAAAAGACACAAAATTAGGGAGGTGGATCTGGAAGCAGTTAAGGTAAATGCACTGTATGTATTATCAAATAATTAATAAAATATATAAAATGTTTAAAATCAATGCTAAGGACACAAAAATAACATTTCTGGTGATTGAGATGTTGTTTAGCAGTAGAGTGCTTGCTTAGCATGTGCACACACCCATATAAGCACCTTCTCACACATGAATACACACCCTGAACACACGATGCACAAATGTCAGGCATGTTGGCAAATACCTCGAATATACTTGAGAGGTCAAGGCAGGAAGATGAGGAGTAACAGACCAGCCTCACTCATTGCAAGAGAAACTGCCTGACAGATATGGGGTGCTGAATGGCTCAGTGGTAAAGGCGCTTGCCACCCAAGCCTGACGGTCTCAGTTTGATGCCCAGAATCCACTTTGTGGGAGGAAAAAACCTGACTCCCATGGTTGTCTTCCTGCCACCACATGTGCTCTGTGGAACAGGATCCCCATTATGTTCATACATATGTACATACATACATAAATGTATGTATGAAAAGTCATCTCATGTCTTGAAAAAACTTAATCGTTAACCTTTCACATTCAAGTTTGCAATCAACCTAGGATTAATTTTTGTTGTTAGCAGTGCTAAGGTAGTCATCCAGCTTGACTCTGTTCCCCTTTTGGAAAGCCTATTGTTCCAGCACCCTTTACTAAAACACTAAAGTGCTTTTCTTCCTATTCCAATGAATGTTACCTTGGTCATAACTCAAAGAACTCTGTGGCATTTTAGCTCTTGGCTGAAGATTGGCAGATGGTAATATAGTGTCCAAGAGAAGCCGTGGAGCTGCCCTTTATCATAGCCTTCACATAATTGTGTTTCCTCTGTCCTACCTGTCCTCTTCCTGAAACGACACCAGTCATACTAAAGACACACTCCAATCTCCTATGGCCTCACTTTAACTAATTCTCATGGTGGGGGTGTGGGGTGGGGGTGGGGATTCTTGGAAGGATGCATTAAACACAGTTCTAAAATATGTAGCCAAGGCTGGCTTTGAACTTGTAGTCCTCCTGTCCTTGTGCTTCCAACTGCTGGGATTTTTTTTTTGTTTTTAAAAACATATCTGGCTTAAGCTAGGAATAATCTATTTCCCCCCTGCAGCAACCTATCTGCTATTGGCCAAAGACAAGCACTTAAAGTGGCTAAAGAGGTTGCATACGCTCTTTATGGAAAGAACTTTGATATCTAATTAAAAAAACAAGCAAACAAACAAAAAACGATGACTAGAGAGATAGAGTGTGAGATTTGCGAAGTATGTACGCACCTTCATTTTTTTTCTTCAAATCAACAAGCCTGCACTGTCTAGGCTTCCTACCTGTGTGGTCAGCTGAATCTCAGCAGGTGTGTTCGCTAATCAAGGCCTGGCCCATAACTTCTCCCACAATCCTCTCCTTTCCCTAATCGCCTGCTGAATAGAAACTCGTGAGAACAGAGCCATAGAATACAATAGTAGCTTAGAACATCACTTCCTTATCCTCTGCCCTGGCCTCATCAACTACATTAGAGTGTGGAGGGGGATGAATTAAACTTTCAAAGTACCATCTGAGGCTACCATCTGGCTGTCCTCTACTATCAGGCACTCATTTTACTAAAATAAAAGAACACAAATCATTTGTCACTTTACCTAAGATATAATTCTTTTCACTAAAAATATATATTTTTATTATAGGATTACTATCTGTATCAAGTGAAGGCAACATATTGGTTTTTAGATGTTGGGGTTCACCAATGTCCTGCCCTTACCCACTGATCTATCCCAACCCCTGTAAGTCAGAATGCTGACATTAAAGGGGATTGAGACACCAGGGCTCTACTCAGAAAGGGGATTTCCAGTGTCACCTCCATGATACTGGCGGTGCCTTTTCTGTGGTCACCTTTTGCCTTCTACTAAAGTGAAAAGATACTGCTAAAAAACAAATAATGGGAATGGATGCTTAAGACAAAAGGAGACTGTCATGCTACTTGGTAGCAAGCAAGCAAGGAAAGAGGGTAAGGTAGTGGCTGACTTGAAAGTGTTGCTTGTCATGGCTCCTGACAGTGCAACATTTTATGATTATATAAAAATGAACCTAAGAACAAGGAATATTCTTAAATTACTTAAATATATCTTTTTCTTGTTATTGTCACGTAGTTCAGGCTGGCCTCAAACTCTGAGTAGTTAAGGATGCACTTCAATTCCCCTCCTGGGGACCACAGGGGTGTGCCACTGCATCTGGCTTTTTGTTCTGCTTGGCATAGAACCCAGAGTTGTGCTCATGCTCGGCCATCGTGCTGCCATCTGACTTACCTCTTCAACCCCTAAAAACATCATTTTAATTTTTTTTTTTTTTATCCCTTTTTACTTTTTCGAGACAGGGTTTCTCTGTGTAGCCTTGGTTGTCCTGGACTTGCTTCGTAGACCAGGCTGGCCTCAAGTTCACAAAGATTTGCCCGCTTCTGCCTCCCCAAGTGCTGGGATTACAGGCATGCATCACCACACCAGGCAAAACATCATTTCTTAAGAAAAAGATACTAAGAGTAATATTCATTGATGCTGAACAGCATATTGTCATCTTTCTGTATAATCTCTAGTTAATGAAGGCAAATTAATTGTTTAAAATGAAAACCTATATGTTTCTGTAGCCTAGCCTGGGAACTCACTATGTAGGTGGCTTCAAACTCATGATAATTGTCCTACCTCAGCCTTCTGGATGCTAAGAGTACAGGCAGTCAGCCACCTACTCTCTCTCCCTTTTTTCTTTTTGTTCCCCTACCCAACCCTGTGATGGCCATGTTGCCATCGAACTCAGTAACTTCCTGCTTCCATCCTGAGTGCTGCCATTGCAGGCATGGATCACCCTACTTTGCTGTCAGTGTCTTAATTATCCATTAAGATAAGGACTAAAATAGAAGGTTCCTGCTCTAAAAATGGTAACTATACATAATATACCATTTACCGTTAACCAGTTTTGGGTGTATAATTCAGTGATGTTAGGTAGTCATCACCAGAATATTTCATAAACCCAAAATGAAATTTCTGTGGTCTTCAAACAATGACTTTCCACCAGACAGTGGAGGTGGCACACGCCTTTAATCCAAGCAGAGGTAGGCAGCTCTCTGTGAGTTCGAGGACAGCCAGGGCTATACAGAGAAACTCTGTCTCAAATACAACAACAACACACCCAAAACCCCCAAAACCAGCCCCTCCCCCAACCCCCCCCACAACCAACCAAACAAAAAAACAACTTTTCTTTTTTTTTAAAGATTTATTTATTTATTATTATGTATACAATGTTCTGTCTGCATGTGCACCTGCAGGCCAGAAGAGGGCATCATATCACATTATAGATGGTTGTGAGCCACCATGTGGTTGCTGGGAATTGAACTCAGGACCTTTGGAAGAGCAGGTGGTGCTCTTACCCTCTGAGCCATCTCTCCAGCCCCCACAACTTTCCATTTTCTCATCCTGTCTCCTGGTAAATTGTTTTCCTTTCTGTCTCCAAAGATTTGCCTGTTCTAGATGTCTTATAAAATAGAATTTCATGATATTTATTCATTTCTATTTGGTTTATTCTATTAAACATAATGCACTCTAGAATATCAAGTGCTTAGATAAACCTTTGCCTTTAAAATTACTCTTATTTATTTATTTTTATGTGTATGTGTGAGTGCCTGCTTGCATGTATGTGCATCATTTGAGTACTTGGTACCCTTAAAGGCCTGAAGAAAGCCTCAAAACTGTCTGTAACTGGATATGAGCCGCTTGTGAGTGTTGGAAACTGAGCTCAAGTCCTCTGCAAGAATAGCAAGTATTGTTAACCTCTAAGCCATTGCTTTAGCTTCTTTATTGCTCTTATAAAATAAATTTATAGAAAACAAACCCTGAAGTTAAAAAATGCTTATAAAGTACATCAGTCAGTTTAAAAGTTCATGAACCATAGGCTGGGGAAGATAGCTCAATTGATAAAAACTCGTAAGAGGACCCGAGTTTGATCCTCAGAACCCACATGGAAAGCCAGGTGCTCTTGCACACTTACAGTCCCAGGACTAGAGAGACAAAGACAGCAGGATCCCTCAGACTTACTAGTTACCCAGCCCAGCCTACTCGGTAAGCTCCAGGCCAGTGAGAGACTCCTGAGGAGTGGCACTGAGTTTGTCCTCTGGCCACCATGTGACTACTTGCCCAAGCACACACACATGCATCTGCACACACATGAACACAGACACAGAGAGAACAGTGATGAGGACTGGAGAGATGGCTCCGTAATTAACAGTGCTTGTGGCTCTTGCAGAAGACCTAAGTTCAGTTCCCAGCGCTCATGCCCAGCGGCTCACAGCTACCTATAACAGCACCTCCTGGGGACCCAATGCCCTCTTCTGTTTCTGTGTACATATTATATATATATTCAAAAGGTTATAAAAGATAAAATTTTCAAAGTAAGAATGATAAAATTTTTAATTTGATGTGATAATCTCAACATGGGACTCAAAGTTCGTATCTTACTTATTTTTCTGTTGTTGTGAAGTGACCCATGACCAAGGCAACTTAGAGAAGATAACGTTTAATTGGGGGCTTGCTTACAGCTTGAGGTAGCTCATGATCCTCATGGTGGAACACAGTGACAGGCAGGCCTGATGCAGGCGCTGTAGCTGGGAGCTTACGTCTAGTCCAGCACTGCAAGGAGGAGAGACTGACTAGAAACTGTGTGGGTTTTTGTAAGCCAGCCCACAGGGACATACCTTCAGCAATCCTTCCCAAGACACTGCCACCAACTGGAGACCAAACACTCAAATACATGAGCCTGTGGTGGCCGTTCTCATCCAGACCATCACACTGGTAGGCTGGGCTACTTCATGGCTGCTGAAGTAATTATTCTGAACACTGATGAGGGGTTTGAACAGTGATGCTATCCAGCAGCAATGGGAAAGGTTGAGTTGAGTTTCCTTTTTGCTTTTTGCATGAGAACCACTGCAAAATTGACAACATTAAACAAATAAGCTTCTTAACACTCTGTTTTGCTTAATTTACACTCATTTTTGGCAGAGCTATTGTAAGGTTTTAGGGAATAAATTGGCTTCATATTTGGTCATATAGCATATGAACCTACACCTAAAAATTGCTAGAGATAAAAAACTTCTCTGTCATTTGCTCTCAGAAATTTTCTTTTATTTTTAAATTGAAGCTTTTTGTAAGATTCAGGTTCAGCTTAATACTATTTTAAGAAATCAGTTTTTATTCTTAAAATACAAAGCAATGAATGTAATGAAATTAAGAAAAGATTCTAGAACAACTTGTTGTATAGTCACTTGTCCTTTGGAGTTGAATTATACGTCATGCCAGAACCGCTCCTCGGAACTCAGCAGTCTGCACCTCTCTTTGGCACTCTGCCACCCACAGAGCCAGATGCACTGTTTCTCTGTCACCACAAAGAAACCCACTTTTCCTTCTGTTGCCACTAAGATTTATATCTTGCCTTATATATTATATTTATTTCTGACTTTTGCTTTTTTATAAATCATACCTACTTAAAATTAGCTTTCTTAATTTCAGGTAGATTATGTGTGTTCTTTCAGTGATTTTTTTTTTTTCTTCACTTGCTTTCTACATTTACTCTTTATATCTTCTGCTCCAGAGTCCTGAGCCTGAGTACCTCATTGCCTCCGCTCCCGATTTGGCAGCGCTCTTGCAGGACGACTGCTTAGAGTCAAATGTCTACTCGATGTAGCTAAGAGACTATCTTGGGAAGGACTGTCCTCTCCAGAAGTCGTGAACTGAGCCACAGTACTTTGGAAAGAGACTAGGAGTCAAGTACCATGGTGGGCAGTGTGTTCAGTATCAGTGTAAGTGCTGTGAGACTTAGTAGACCCAGTTACGACTTGAGGATAGAAGTGGGAAGTGCAAAGGTGTTGAGACCTCCCAAGGTAAAGCAGAGGGGTACACTAAATTTGGAGCAAGTATCCCGAATATATGATGCACTTGAGATCAGACTATTTTAGGATCACCAGTTTATATAGCAAGTAAGACAGAAGTAAATTAATGTAAAAACTGATATAAAAGGCTAGATATGTCACTGGTATATATCAGTGGTGGAATGCTTTCCTAGGAGGTACAAATTTGATCTCAAGTATCAAAAACTGGGCTTGGTGGTACATGCCTGCCATCCCAGTAGTTCAAGTCCATCTAGGACTACATAGTAGGACGCTGTCTCAAAAACAGCAGGAAAATTTAAAAAAAAAAAAAAAAAAAAAAAAAAGTGAGGCGTAGTAGCTCACACCTGTGCTTCCAGTACAGAGGCAGGGGAATTGCAAGCTGAGGCTTGCCTAGCCTATAGAATGAGAGCTTGTCATAGGTAAACAGACAAACAAGTGATAGGTGAGAGCTAGATAGTGGCTGGGGAGATGGCTGGGCTTGTGGAGTGCCCACTGGGCAAACCTGAGGACCTGAGCTTGGATCCCCAGTGTTTGGTGGTGCAGAATCAAGGAAGGTAGCCAGCATCGCTCTCTGATCTTTACACACACATGCTCACGCACATACTACACATATACACAAAAAGAAAAAAAGAAATACATATCAATGCTCTGATACATATGTATGGGAACATTTACCCAAATGTTTCTGAAATGTATCTGTTCACCCTTTCTTTCCCAATAGCCTGCCAAGAACAGGAAAGATTTTTAAGAAGACCTGCTAATGTCTTCGTGAATATGCTCTCCCATGGGCCTTAGCAGTATCTAGCGTCTCAGTTTGCTCTCCTGCTCTGCTGCGCTGTTTCCCTATGCTCCCCAGACCTCTGACTTGTGCTCACTCTGCAATTCCATCCACTCCTTACCAGATGTCCTTGCCCCCCACTCTGAAGACCAAGATAAAAGTTCACAGACATAGAATTCTTTCAATTTTTTAACCAACCAAACCTGAAGGTGATTTACTCTTTTTATCTTCAGGAAACCTTACACTTCCTTTTTTGCTGTTGTTGTTGTTTGTTTGTTTGTTTTGTTTTTGGATTGGTTTGTTTTGTTTTGTTTTTGTTTTTCGAGACAGAGTTTTTCTGTGTAGTCCTGGCTGTCCTGGGCTTACTTTGTAGACCAGGCTGTCCTCGAACTCACAGCAATCTGCCTGCCTCTGCCTCCCGAGTGCTGGGATTAAAGGCATGTGCCACCACGCCCTGCTACACTTCCTTTTCTTTAAAATAGCTTTTTAGGTAAAACACATATACTAAAATGTTCGTTCACGCTTTAAAAATATACAATTCACTGGGCTTTTAGCATACTCCTATTCACTATTTGCTTACACCTTCTGTTATGTCTTGAGCACAGAATCCAAATTCTAATCACAATCCATTTATGTTTCATATATGTATATATTCATATTATCTGAATGAAGACAGCTTAATGCAGCTTTTGGTACTCCTTCATTTTGACTGCCACTAATCACATGAAGTCATTTGTGGAGTCATGCCATTGTTCAGAAAGCTGTAGATTTTGGAGGTTTACAGGGTTTCTTTTGAATTGAGGATTCCAGTGTTTTCATTTTGGTCCCCCCATCCCACTCCGAAGACAGGGTTTCTCTATACAGCCCTGGCTATCTTGGAATGTTCTCTGTTGACCAGACTGGCCTGGAAATTGGAGAGGTGCCTACCTCTGCCTGGGATTAAAGGCATGTGCCACCATGCCTGGCATGGAATTCTCAGCTTTATGTATATATGACTTGTCTCTATCAACTAGATTCTTTTCAGCAGTTTCCAGATATTTCATAGTCACAAAAGTTTGGGGTCACAACTTTCTCAGTAGTGTTGCTTGCAGTTACATTTATATTTAAGTTGTTTACTTGTTGTTACTGTGTTTGTGAGGGTGTGCACTTGAAGTCAGGAGGCTCCTGTGGAGTCAGCCCTCTCCGTCCACCTCTACGTGGCTCTAGGGAAGGGTTCAGCTCTAAGCTTGCAGAGTCATCCTGCTGATACAGTTGCACTTTCTTTGCTATTCTCCATAAAAACTTCTAAGAAAGTTTTTTGTATTTACGATTTTTAATGGCGGTAATCTCTTTAACAATTACAAATGTTTTGTCTGCACCCGGCTTGTCAGCAGCTTATATTCGTGTTCCTCCCTACCCTGCATGAAATTGGAGATTTCGTATATATTTCTGTTCTGTTTGTCGCTTTATCTCCTGTAAACCTGAGTAAAAGCAGTAGCAATAACTATGCCACAGCCTGCATGGTCAGTCACTGTTCTTGACTAGAATTCATCCTAACTGAGTTTTAAGAGCTAGGCAGAAGATAGTGAGATTCTCTGTCAGTAATGTGGGTGACCTGACCTTTAGCCAATAAAGTTAGATTCCAATAGAGTCTTTGTTTCTTTGTCAAGTCTCATTAGCACAGTTTTTCTTGTCACATTTATCAGTATTGCAGTCTTTACTCCCACCAGAATGTCCCACTAAGGTCTGTTTACAGCTTCCTAGGGTTTATCTAGCTCACGGATGATAACGATGGTGATAGTGATGATTTTTTTTTGGGGGGGGTAGGGGTTGAGACAGGGTTCCTCTGTGCAGCCCTGGCTGTTCTGTAACTAGCTCTGTAGAATAAGCAGTCCTTGAACTCAAGAGACTCCTCTCCTCTGCCTTCCTAGTGCAGGCATGCACCACCGTGCCTGGCTAGCCCACAGATTCCTAATCTGTGGGTCACAATCATCATAACTGAACATAAGAGAATCGTGAAAACATTAAAAAGGTTTCTGAATGTGTAGTGACCAAAAATGGATTTATGATTAAACATGTAATGAATATAAGGTGTTTCTGACATCATTTGCCTGTTTGATTTTAAATTGTTGTTTGGATTGCTGGCTGAAGTTTCATTTTTTAAAAATCATTAAATGAAAAGTTTGGGCTTCACATTAGCATAGAATTTTCCAAAATTTCTGAAAGGCCCCAAAGATAGTTGTGCCATCTTTTACTTGTATTTTTGTGAAGGGCCTTCTCAGCAGTGACAATCAGCCTGAAACCCCTGCAGGTGCTATCCATTCAGCAGTATTTAACTCCTTATGTAAACACACATCTTAGAGTATGCACATTTTCTCTAGTTTCTAATAAATGGTGATATTATATGCATGTAAAAATGGTTTTAAAATAAATTCCTTATGATTTGTTGTCAGTAAATACTTGGCTCATTTGCATAGTTCATATATCTGTATACACACGGCCATTAACAATTGCTCAGGTATAAAGAGGTTATTCATGGAAAAAGTTTTAGGAACCCTGCTTCAGCCTACAACTCTGAACTCTCTCAGTTCTTCTGTAAACTGGTTGCACATGGTACAGCAGTTCTGAGTACTGATTACTTTTCTTGCTACTGTAGCAAAAAGCCTGACATGAGACAACTTAAAAAGAGGCAGAATTTAGTTTAGTTCTATCATAATGGGGAAAGTGTGACAGCAGGAGCAGCCCCAGGCTGCACTGGAAGGAGCAGGAAGCTGCCTACTCATAGCTCATGCATAGGAAGGAAACACGGGCCGGACAGGAAGCACATCTGGGCTATAAGCCTTTAAGGCTTTCTCCTGATGACCCACTCCTCTAGCTAGGCCCCACCTTCTAGTAGCTCCACAGTCCCTCAGATAGCAACCCTGGCTGGGACCCAGGTGTCTGGAGACATGAATCTGTGGAAGATGTTTCAATTTAAATCCTAGCAGCTCTTCTCTTACTATAAAGGCTTTCCCATGTGATCACATCCCTATCTGTGGTTACAGTGAATTGCCTAAATATAGGTAAATTCTAAACTTGTGTTCCTAGCCTTGATCTGTCCTCTGAGCTTCAGGTGAGTATATTTAATAACTGACTTGATTTCCCTTTGATTTTTCAAACATATCTAAAACCAAGTGCAAGAGCACCACCTCACACCCAGCTTCCTCCATCGGTTCTTAGTGAAACATGCCAGCATCAAACCCAAGCTCCTGTGTATATGAATCAGTCACTCTCACTGAGCTACCACCTCACTTGCCCTGGTAATCGTTGGCTCCTTTTCTTTCTGTCATAAACAGTATACCTAGGGTTGTTTCCATCCTTAGGCATTATATTCTTAGCTCTAAGATTAGTCTACTCACAAAACTACAAGCCAATACAAAATTCAGACAAGTTATTCTTTATAATACACAGAATATATTTTAAAATAAAATATTAGATGACTACAAAAGCAGTCTAGGATCATATTCCAAAATCTGTATTTCTTCGTAACAATAGGAAAGATGTATTGCATCTTGAATGGGAGAGATGGCTCAGCAGTTAAGGGCATATGGCTGTTCTTAGAGAGGACCTGAGTTCAGTTCTTGACACCTAATTTAGTGATTCACAACCATCTGTAACTCCAGTTCCAAAGGATCTCATGCCCTCTGTGTGCCTCCATGGGCACCAGGCATATACACAGCACATGTATACATGTAGGCAAAATACTCATATAAATAAAAAATAAATCTCAGGGACTAGAGAGATGGTTCTCTCCCAGAGTACTTGAATTTAGCCCCAGCACAAACCTAGCTGCTGGATCCAGGGGATCCAATGCCCTCTTCTGGCACACATGTGACAGACACAAACTGAAATGTAAATAAAAATCTTTAAAAAAAAAAAAAAAAAAAAATCTCAAAATGACTTAAATGCGTTAAAGATTCAATACAAAGGAATTAGTAATGTTTTTACTATGTGCTCATTTTCTGAAAGTGAGTATACATTTTTCAGCTAACTAAATTTATTTAACGAGATTTTTATTCATTTTTATGTATTAATATATTTGTATCTATTGATATATATGCTTATATATGCAAGCACAAAGGAAAACATTTACTTAGCCTACTATGCGTTTTCTCTAAATAACCCCCTTTTGGTCTAATTAGAAAATTTTCAGATAGGCTATAGCATTTCTAATTTCTTATTAAAATTAACTTTTTATATAAGAAAATAACACACTGAAAAGATAGCTTCTACTGGCTATTTACATGCAATCATGTTATCTGATTACAATCTGCTTCTGGTTTGTCTTAGATAAAACTGCATCTTTTAGTAATACAACACATAAGTGGCTTCTATGGAAAATACTGTTGGTAAACTTTGCGATGACTTGGTTCTCTTTAGGTTAAACTGCAGTGCTCCAGGTTTATAGTGTGAAAGAAAAAACCTGAAAACCAATGCCAAAATGCTTCTATGGCATGATTTCTGTGTCTAAAGCAAGAACCTGGTTACTTTGAAATGAAGAGAAACCCTGAAATTCCTTCACTAGAGATAGCACTCACTGAGGCCCTTTGGCTTTGTGAGAATGTTGATTGTCACAGAAGTATTTTGTACTTTTTATATGATTAAAATTTCATTCCCTTCCTTATTTTGAATTGGCTTTCTTTTGTCTATTTTCTTTTTGTAATTGGAAAAGACTAATGGAAGGAAGTAAAAGATGGTACCTCTGTTTTCTTCTCTTGTATACTCTTGTTGGCATGTCTCTACAGAAGCTGTTCTGGCCACTCATCATAGTAACCAGCTGGGCCATTTCACCTGCTGGAGCCATTAAAGAGGACTCTCTCCCCCTAGATTAATCCCCTCCGACATTAGTTTTTTTGCACTGACAACTGCAGCAGGCATTCAGAATTTGCAGGTGGCCAGTGTGACGCACATAATTGCCTACAATTTTAGGCAATGAATAAAAATGGTCTACATTACTTGTCAAAGGTTGTATGTGCAGTGCCAAGTGAGATCTATGGGAAGCCTTTTAGGGTTTAAAGAACAGTTAATAGCGAGGCTGCGCAGGGCTGTTTTAATCATAATGCATTTGTAATATAGCACTTTGATCTTCTCCTTGTAGGAAATGGTGTTACATTAGCCACTTTTAAACATTTATGAGTGAAATTCAGTTATAGAAGAGTAAAAGTGATTATTCTTAAGCAGAACATGTTAGATTTCATTAAAAGTTTTCGTCTTGCCCCTTCCTTGTTAAAATCCATGGGAAGTCCTTTCCCTGGAGGGCATCAAATCAGGATCTAAGGATACAGGGCCTTTTCTTTATTTTTCTTGTTGGCAACAGTAAGATTTGCAAGGAAGGTATACTAAATATGGAGATAATTTATACGAATGGACATTTACAAGAGAATAACTGGCCATGGTAATAATGTAAAAATACTCTCAGGAAATCTATTACTAATAAGTGTGTTGCACAGATTTTAAGAAATGAATATTTAAAACAGGTTCATAAATTATCTTTATCAAAACAAAGCAAAACAAAAAAATTGCCAAAAACAAAAAGCCCAGATGACTCTCAAACATGCCTCTTCTGGAAGAGCTGAGCCTGACCTTTCCGACCTGAGAGCCTTTTATTAACACCTGCCTGTAAGGAGAACCTTGCCACACGCAGCTTTCAGATTCAGCCCCACAGAACTGATGAGGAAAAGCTTGAAGGGTTCAGTTTGTGTCACTTGCTGTTTGCCGTTTCCATTTCACAGATGATTAATCTTTCTGTGAAGAAAGGCCAGAGAAACAAAGCCCATTGGGCTCTTCCCGCAGTTACTCCTTCTGAATGCACACTAGCTTGCTAACTAAAAGGCCTTTAGATTTCCAGCCGAGAGAGATGTTCTGAAAGCGAATGCAGCGGGTTGGAGGTCACCAGTGCAGGGCTCTTGCCATTGTGTAATGGAGGCTTTGGCAGGTTGGGGTGGGGGAGCAGTGGAGAAGTGACTGGGAGAAGGTGTGGGCAAAAAAACTGATTCAGAAGGAAAAAGGTTTTGGTCAGTTCATTTAATATTTTGTGGCGTAAATAATAGTTTTAAAATAGTTATTCTCTTTGTTTTTCATTTTAAGGAAAAACTATACTTCAGTCTTCTTTCAGTATACTCCCCTGTTTTTCTAATGGCGTGTGATACCACTAGATTATGTTGACTCAGATTCTATCTTTGATATGATTGAGTTGTCTTGCAGTTTTCCATAATGTTATATGTTAACTGATTTTGCTGACTTGGTCCACTATAAATTTGTACACATCAATATTTCATCAGTTTTATTTTTGAGATGCAAAAAAATTGTATGCCTTGGATTTCCTTTCATTATAAAAGTTCTTTATTTTGAAGACTTGAAACTTTTAGTACTTACTATCAAGTGCTTCCTGTTCATCTTGTATTTACTTTTTTCTTGATGGAGTTTAGGATATAATGTGCAAAGTCAAATCCTGGGTTATAGATCAAAAGAAACCTGTTCGCTTCTATCATGACTGGAATGACAAAGAGGTAAGTTATAAATGCTATTGTCTGTAACTGCCTTTGGTTTGATTTCTTGAAGAACCAATCAGGCTGTTTATTATCTTATAATTAGTATTATATATGGTTACTTTTATTTGTGTCAGCTGTTGTATATTCCCAAGCGTATTTTCCCTTAGCTCATCTCTCACTTTAAATATTTCATTACATCTAATCCTCTATAGACAAAGATTATAAAAATGAAAATGTTTACTCCATATTTACTCAGCTTTAAAAAGGGATTCTTGCTTTTTCCTGCTCTAGATTGAAGTGTTGAATAAACACTTATTTTTGACTTCAAAACCAATGGTCTACTTGGTTAATCTTTCTGAAAAGGACTATATAAGAAAGAAAAACAAATGGTAAGTTTTTCTTCTTTGGATATACCCACACACATATCTCTAACACAAAGCATATATATGTGCATAATGTGTTTGATTTTAATATCTTTTCCTTATAAAATGTTAAAAACAAGAAGTTTTACCTCATGTTACATTTAAAGATGAGTCTCTTAAGTGATCTACACTAAGACAACATTACAAAACTGAATTGGGAAATTTTGAATCATACATAATTTGCTTATCAAATTTAAGTTCTTTAAGAGTAAAATGTGTTTGGACCAATAAATTGTTTTCTGCTGAGAATTTGAAGTCAAATTGATACGGCAGGTGACCTTAAAGCCTCTACTAAGGGGTCGCAGCTAGACATAAATTTAAAAATACAGATTGAATAATTAAAAAAGGAAAACCTGAGTGTGGAAAAAGTCCAGCTACTGGCTTGAAACTTCCAAAGTGTATCAAGGTAAAATCTGCATTTATATGTTGCCATTCTGATAAGTAACTGAAATGTGCAAGATTTGTTCCCCTTCCTTAAAAATTCAAGGAAAATTCTTGTGTTCATGTGGGCATGGAGACATTTGGCATAGTGCTCACTTTGACTTGCCTCACGAGACCCTCAGCATTTTATACTATTGAGTCATAGAAACAAATCAAAACTATACAAAGAAAAGGATCTGAATTCTCCTAAAATATATTGTCGGTTTCTCCCTGTACTTCATTAAGTACTTAGATGCACATGGTTTCAATTTTCCATTAAAAATTCTCATTTCCATATGATATCAAAGAGTGAGAAGGCTTTAAACTGAAAAATAAACATTCATAGACTGGAAGCCAAAACAATAATTAATGTCAGATGGTTAACTCCAATAAATCATTAGAATAAATTCTGTGAAATTACTGCAACTAAAAATGCCCTGTTGATATTACTGTAAGACATTTTGTGTCCCTGATAAGAAGCTGTGTTTAACCTCTTTATTGGCAATGTTCTAGAAAGCACAAATTTAACCTAAAAATGTAGTTCAGACTGGTCATTGTCCTCCAAAAAGTAATAAGTTTAAATTATAATCAGTTCCGTATTGTTTCAAACTCTAATAAATTTGATGATTAATGTGTCAAAAATTTGTTTGCTTTAAGAAGGAATTTAAAAATTTCTTATTTGACTTCAGTTAATAAATCTTCTTGTGGAAGTCTGGATGGTAGGTTTTCCTGAGGCTGGGTAAAACAATACAGACATCAAAGTTTACATGAAAAAGGGATGAGCCGGTTTCCTTGCCCAAAGGGGCTTCTCACACCTGTATTTCGATGATTACAGGTAGAACTCCCTGGCTCTAATTGTATAGTAAATACCATTTCCCAGACCCTAATGCTAGACAGACTGTTCAGGAGACGCCAGTCTGTGATTTAGCTGTCGCCAGACACCCCATGTTTTTGTGAGACCAGTTGTGATGATGATATGGTTATAGCCCATTGAAACTACTCTTGTCTAAATAGCAAATTTTAATTTGTAACAACATAGATGTATGAATGGTTCTATTTTATAGAACCAAATTTTTGTAGATTGTACGTATAGCTAATGATCTGGTCTGAGATTAGGATATGTGTGTTGGGGGAGGTGTCCAGATCTTGTGGAAGTTAGTGTAATTGTAGCTGAAAGATCAAAGACTGGGTAACTGAGTGATGTTCCAGAAGAGAATTTACCACATAGCCATTTTCTGTACAGTTTCTGCCGCCTGCTGTTCCTATTTTCCCTCAAGCTAGCCATTGACTACCCCCTGTGCATCCCTGCTCGTAAAACATGATTGAGGAAGTATTTGTCATGTATTTATGAGTGGGAAACGCTGTGTGATAGGGAGTGGCATCTACTGGAGCCAGAAAGATTGCCCCTTTCCCTCCTTCAGCCACTCTGCTGCGGCTTTAAACCCTCTGCGTGTGTGACATAGCCTTCATATTAAAGCACTGAAGGATGTGAACACTAGGTTTTCATCATTTATACTGCAAGCAGATGTAAATAGTTAAAAATCATTTTAACTTCTAAATCCATTTGCTTCTGTTAGCATCTTAGTTTTTGGTAATGTTTGTGTCTAAGCCCTATTTGCATCAGTTGCTCCTTCATCTCTCATGCCCACTCCCAAATTTTTTTTTTTTTTTTTTTTTTTTTTTTTAAGGTTAACATGTAGCAAATTAGGACTAATGCAGGAAGCAGTAATAAATATGCTCACAAAGGCTGGGAACTGCAAGGTGGTAAAGTATTTGGCTAACATGTACAAGGCCCTAGATTTAGTCGCCAGCACCAAAAGGAAAGTTACACACACATACACACACACACACACACCCTCCCTCTCTTCTCTCCCTCTCTCCCTTCCCTCCCTCCCTCCGTCCCTCCTGTGTTTTATCCTGATTGTAGAAACTATTTTCAGTGGTTAGAAAAGATGAGAAAAGGTCTGTGATCCCAAGAGGAAGACTGTTTTCTTCAGGTCACGTTTCTAGAGTGAGAAACATTTTGGCTACTGGCTAAAATTCACTTTAAATTTTTGTTTTTGAAAGTTGATAGAGATGAGGTAATGATAGATAATGGTTTACATTCAGAATTTTAGATTCACCAAGATAGGAAATACGTTTTCTTTGAGGTTGCCAAATACAAATAGACAAATAGCCAAAACACTATGAACATAATATTAATATAATTCCTGATTATTTTGTGGTTCTTCTTGCTGTGTGTAGTTTATTTTATGTGTGTAATAATATAAATGTAAAAATATAAAATATTTTTTAAAAGAAGCAGTTTGATAGATACAGCTGTTGTATACTAGAGGCATACTGACTTTTTCAGAGATCAAAGCTGGAGTAAGTCCACGCTTCCACCATGTTACCAGTGCTGAGTTCAGTAGTTCATTGATGGGTGATTAAGCCCTGGGGCCTGAAGAGAAGCTGATGCGCCAGCTAGGTTGGCCGCAGTTGAGTTATGATCAGATGACAGTAATCAAGATACTGTGACAGAATCTACCAAAACCACTAATGTTATTATAACAAATGAATGAATAAACTATGTAGAAATTTTTGTTGATTTTGGTGGTAGCTCATGATTTTTTTAACACTTCATTTTCTAAACATGATCAGTTGTTACAAGTAAGATTGTACACAGTGTTAATTTTCATTTTAGATTGCCTAGTGAGTCATGGTGTCAGCAGGTATGGGACATTCAAACTGTCAAACCACTGCTTAATTGGAGGTTTAAATTTCAATCTTTGCACTTTTGCTGCTCTGTTAGTAATATATGCTGTCCAATTATGGAACCAGTAGAACAAACTAATTTTAGATATTTTTTCCTTCTAAGAACTACCAATTATGTTTCGCTCATGTATGCTCTTGTCTTTACCTTTCTTTAAACTATTAATAAGAATAGTTGGGTTTTGTTGTTTATTTGTACTACATAGATAATCATTTAGAAATACAAATAAAATTTAAAACGTATACACTTCTTACATACATCTTGGTTAATAAGTGAGTCATTTTATTTTATTTTATATTTTGCTTTTCCAAGACAGGGTTTCTCTGTGTAACCTTGCCTGTCCTGGACTTGCTTTGTAGACGAGGCTGGCCTCGAACTCACAGCAATCCACCTGCCTCTGGGATTACAGCTTTGCATCACTGCACCTGGCTAAGTGAGTCATTTTAAATGATGGAGTTGTTTCAAGATTCATCGACAAATATTTGGAAATCTTTCAAGTTTTAGAACAATCATGGACTATGTCAAGTTCACCAAATACATTTTTAACTCAACAAAAATTTTATTATTAATCCTTATAGTATGATTCAAGCTTTTGGTTTTTGTTTTGTTTTGTGTTTTTGTTTTTGATGTTTTATGACAGGGTTTCTCTGTGTAGCTTGACTGTCCTGGAACTTGGTTGTGAGCCATGCTGGCCTCAAACTCGGAGATCCACCTACTTCTGATTAAAGGTGTGTGCTACCACACCTATCTTGATCAAGGTTTTATTCTGCCCAGCTTTCTGCGTTTGTTAGTTTTTCATATTTGTTTACATATCCAAAACTACCTTCAGATTGATACATATATTATGTGACCGGTATAGGGGGAAATTATGAAATAGACTTAATCTTTTCTTTACTAAATTATTTTTAATGTAAGCTTTATTTGTTTATTTGCATATATATGTACATGATGGGTGCCAGGCACGCTTGTGGCCGTCACAGGGCAGGTTGGAGAGTCGCTTCTCTCCCCCACTGTGTGGATCCTATGATAGAATTCACGATAGCACGCCTGGTGACAAGTGTCTTTACCCACTGAGCCATCTCACCAGCTCTGAATTATTTTTTTCACACGTGTTTTTCCATTTTAATATAGTTTTTATATAATAATATTTGTGAATTTCTGTTTTTGTTTTGTTTGGGGGTGTTGTTGTTGGTGGTGGTGGTGGTGTTTTATGAAGCCTAAATCGGCCTTAAACTTGAAGCAGTCCTCTTGCTCCAGCCTCTCAAGCACAGGAACTGTGTATGGGTGAGCCAAACTTCTCTTCAGTTTTCATTAAACGGTTTTTGGTTGTTCTTTTAGCAATTTCAAATTCTTTTCAAGAGGCACCAGTATACTAGCACACATCATCAAAGCGATAATTATGGATATGTATCTTTCTATAGAGAGAGAAGGATACTTCCCCACAGTAAATGCATATGTGGAAGCCTGCCTGTATTTTGTTCAATATGATCTATGGCTAATAATTTCTATTTGTGGGATAGTCATTAATTAAAAAAAACAGTACATTGGGAGCATCAGTTGTAATTTTCATAAGCACTATCTACTAACAGTGATTTCTGAGTGACAAAATCATCAAATGTATAGGATTAGTTTTTTCTATATAAACAGGAAACATTTCTTAATTTTTTCTAGCTTTAAGAAACTAAAAGGTTTAAGCCCTTTTTAAAGACAGCAAGTATTATATAGAATTCCCTCAAATGGTTTAAATAAATGTGCATTTCATCATATACCAATGGTTCTCAATTTTCCTAACACTGTGCCTTTAATACCATTCATCATGTTGTGGTGACCCTTAACCATAACATTATTTCATTGCTTCTTCATAACTGTAATTTTGCTACTGTTATGAATCATAATGTATATAGCTGTGTTTTCTGATGGTCGTAGGTGACCTCTGTGAAAGGGTCATTCAACCCCCAAAGGGGTCACAACCCAAAGGTTGAGAACCATTGTCATACATGGACATAATACCTGTGATCTAGAAAATGAGAGTCTTGTTTATAATTCTGCAGTGTTCTTCAAATTTCCAATGATTCATGTTCATGAAGAATTTCTCTGATGCCTTGTTCCTGCTCTAAAGAATAATTCAAGATAAACTCCTTAAAAGCCTGTGTGTCAGAGATTAATGACCTCAGATCTGACTTTGTTTCCAAAAGAATGAGTTAAGATGAGTTATAATCAAGAATGGGAATTCATGTGACAAGAGAGATGACTCGATGGTTAAGAGCACGGACTGCTTTTCAGAGGCCCTGGAGTTTGTTCCTAGTACCCATGTGGTGGCTTATGACCATCTGTAGCTCCATTCCCAGGGGGTACAACATTCTTTTGGCCTCTGTTGGCAATAGGCATGCACATGGTACATATATGCACACAGGCAAAACCCCATGCACATTAATAATAATAATAATAATAATAATAATAATAATAATAATAATAATAATAGAGAATATGACTAGCAGTTGGTAGAAAGTTCAGAAAATGTAAGGCATTGGAATTGAGACATAGCCTTGTGTAGGTAGAATGGCGTCTTGTGCAGCATACATTTTTGCCTGGGACAAGACAAAGGACACAGCTAATATAAACTCTATCAGTGTTTTGTCCATTATGCCCTGTCTGTACAACGAAGGACAAAGTATTCCTTCCTCTGACCCTGGCCCTGGGCTACGTGTTCTCTAGGCACAGAGCTGACATTTAGAGTTCACCAGACTTTGGAAGGCTAACCCAAAATGCTGGATATCATTAAAAACATTGTTTAGTAAGAAAAATGGACTCTCAGAAAGTCTGAAAATATGCTTTAATTGTAAACAAGGGAGTAGCTGTTACCAAGAAGTTTGGTTTATTTAAAAAAACAAAAAACAAAACAGGTGCCAGACACCTGTAATTCTAGCACTAGGGAGACAAGCAGGTGGATCTCTGTGTTAAAGGCCAGCCAGGCAACACAGGGAGACTGTCTCAAGAGGAAGAAAACGAAAAAGGAAATTGAGACACTAATATAACAACTACTCAGTAGTTTGTTGTGGTTGTGGTTGTTGTGTAGGGTTGGGTTCTGTTTGGTTGCTTGGTTGGTTTTTTTAACTCAGGCAAATTACATAAGCTTTCCTATAGAGAGCAGTTCATCTGATTGTTCATATAAAATGTATTCTATATAAACAGAATTCCCCATGCTTAATTATCATAGCTCAA
Organism: Acomys russatus; assembly: GCF_903995435.1. Taxonomy (NCBI): domain Eukaryota; kingdom Metazoa; phylum Chordata; class Mammalia; order Rodentia; family Muridae; genus Acomys; species Acomys russatus. Next base: position 13,540,208 of record NC_067160.1, read on the forward strand.
AAGTAATCTTGTAGTAACAGGAAAAAGGATTTGTTTGTCCTGAATTAATTATCTTGTAGATACTGGATATGTTCCTTAGGGTTTTTTTGTTTTTTGTTTTTCTGTTGGATGAGTAAAGGAGCAACATGGATGCTGTGCCACTGTAGCTCCCTGAGCTCCCTGAGCTCCCTGACGGCCGAGTCTTCCCCACGGCCTGAGGGTTACTGTTTGTACTTTAGATGATTTATTGATGCTGCTTGGCTTCCATTCGTATAATTTTTGAAATTGTCATAGCATTGTTTTTATAAGCAAATTAGAAATGTGTTCTTTTTAGAGCCCTTTAGAAAGATCTCCATTAGTTTTTCTGCATATGTTTGTGGTGCGTGTTTACAGTGAAAGCAAAGAATGAAGGTACCAACCCGAGAGGGGTGCGTGAGGGGCTTGTCCCTTGTGCCACACCTTCCCGTGCTAGAATTTTCTATTTTCTTTCACTTTTGTTTAGCATGTGCTCTATCACTAAGCCTTATAGCCACTGAATTTTATGATTTTAAAATGAAATACTGTAAATTTACAAAATAAAAGATGCTCATGCAGATACCCAGTAGTCTTAATTTTCACATTCTGGTTTGTAAACAATTCCCCAAGTGGAACTTCATGGAATGCTCTGCGGGCTGAACACCCAACTTAGAAGCATCTTTTCTAGCCAGATTGGAAATAAGATCTTACTTTTCCACTAGAATCTCATTCTCCCTATCTCAGTTCTGGAAAATAAGAGGGTTTCCCTGCATCTTACCTGTGTCTTCTCATCTCCCTGGAAAGTGGGCAGTGGTTGATTGTGCTAGAATTGGGGGAATGTGTGTATGTGAAAATAAAACACACCTGTAGAATTGGCATATCTATATTTGAGACTGGTGCTACTACCTAAACTGTTGTGTTCTCTTACTTTTACGTTTCCAAGAAAGCATCTTCCCATTACAAACATTAATCTTATGATATGTACCATAAAGGCTTATTTAATTCACACTGTAGCAGATAGTTCAATTTAGTTGACACATACTTTGGTATTTGTGACCATTTTATTTTATACTTTTTTCTTTTCTTTCTTTTTATAGAGAAAATTTTTAATTATTATTTTTCTTTTTTTACATATACATTTGTATTATTACACATATATACAGTAAACTACCTACAGCAAGAAGAACTACGAAACCATCAGGAATTATATAAATGTTACATTCATCGTGTTTTGGCTGTTTGTATTTGGCAGCCTTGAAGAAAACATCTTTCCTATCTCGGTGCATCTAAAATTCTGAATGTAAATCAGTATCTATCATATCTCATCTTTATCAACTTAAAACATCTGTCTAGACCTAAAAACATCTTAACCCCTAAACAGCTAAGCTTAATTGTAAAACTAAACTATCTGGTCTCTAACCCCATCAGAGATTTGAGAAGGAATAAAATTAATTATCTGAGTAGACAGGAAGTACAGGTTAGCAGTTTCCAAAGTGAGAAGATGACAGACAGTTTGCTGCCTGAACAGTTCTGTGACCATTTTATTACCAGTTTTCCTGCTCAAAATATGTTCTGAGAGAATTGACATATAAACTTTGAGTACACCTTTATTTATAGTTGGGACTTTATATAGGTATCCATTCTGTCTTTTTAAAGATGCTTTATGGTAGCAAGAAAAATTAATTTCATAAAAAGTATCATTAAGAATATGTAGGAGCCGGGCGGTGGTGGCACACGCCTTTAATCCCAACACTCGGGAGGCAGAGACAGGCGGATCACTGTGAGTTCGAGGCCAGCCTGGTCTACAAAGTTAGTCCAGCCCAGCCAAGGCTACACAGAGAAACCCTGTCTGAAAAAACCAAAAACCAAAAGAAAAAAAAAATATTATATAGGGAAGTGGAGAGATGGCTCAGTGGTTTAGAGTGTTTGGTGCTTTTCCAGAGGGTCAGAGTTCAGTCCCTAATGAGGGAGGCCCCCAACTACTTGTAACTCCAACTCCTTTTCTAAGCAAGTAATTCTGTGTGTCTTACACCAGTATGGTTTATGAACAGAAAGGCCCCTTGTTTCCATGAGGGTATTGTCTCAGGGTTAGTGACATCCAACAAGACCTTAAGCATAATGTCAAGAAATCATTAGAATATTGAATAAAAGCAAAGCAGATAAGTGATGCCACTTTACCTAAGGTAGGTAGGGAAGGCCTCATGAAGTAAGGGGCACACTGAGAATCAGACCAGGAAGAGACAATGGGTGGAGTCAGCACAGGGACAAATTAAAGACAAGGAGGTTGAGTGGGAGACGGTGGTCAGTACAGCCATGGTGAGACTGGATTTTATTATGTGATGAAGCATCAAGAAACTACTTAAAAAGAACGTAGGGAATCTTATTTAAAGATACTGAAATTCAATACATTTTAAACATAGGCACTCTAAAATTTATTTCTTTGGTGTTTTTTTTTCTACATTTAATGTCATTGGCTAGCTTTTCCTAATCCAAACCAAAAGGCACTCAGTGGATCATCTTTGTTTAACTTCCTGCTGTGTGATGGGCACTTCAAGCTTAGAAATTGCTAAGATGTTAATAAAAAAGTTGTGAAGCTTATGTAAATAATAATATCATGCACATTTTACAGATAGGACAGTTGGAGAGATTACAGAATATGCCCAAATACTTGCCTATGTGTGTGACAAAATAGATCCAGCTGATTTGAATATTCATGCCTGTTTCATGTGTGATGCCTGGAAACCAAATGGCAACTACAGGATATGGTATGAGTTTCCACAAACCTGAGAACCGTGTGCTGCTCTTAGAATACACCTCTGTTGCTGTGGGCTCTGCCTGGCCTTGTAATTTTATTAGTTATATAATACCTTACTGTTAAGAGACAATAGCAGTATATTTTAGCATCCATTCTTAAGCATGTATTATAAAGTTTGGGTACAGAAAATTCTGTGGGCACTACTAAAAATTAGAGATCATATAAAATTGCCAAATCTAAAATAATTGGTATTGCCACAGTATAGACTTTCCCAAAATATAAAAGTCTAGCTTTTCTATATTGAGATGAGCATATTTTATAACAGAAAAAAAAAAAAAACTGGTGTTAATAATGGGCATATATACCAAAGTATGTCTGCTCTATATCGACAACCTTGCAAGTTAGATAAGCTTCTGTGGTGAGTCTTGAAGTGTAATGTTTTTTATAAGGAAATGCTTTCTAAATCACTTTAAAAAGCAAACATTTGACCCTTAAAAAAAAAAAGGCAAACCATTGTTAAAAACAATTCTTTGCTGCCAGATTGAGCAAGTTGTTTAAAAAGGAGAAAAATACCACAAAATACAGAGTTGTGGCAAATAATTTGTATGCCTAATGTTGGGCCGGGTGTGGATGTCTTTCCAGGGTACACTTAACTGTGTGCCACTTGCATTTGCGTCCCAACAACTTCATGCCGTAGGTACTATTGCCACTCACCTTTTGAAGAAGGAAAAGCATGCATAGGGAGATTGAGGTCGATGACTAGAGTTAGTAGCTAGCAAGCGGAGTCAGGCTTGATGCCTGAGTGGTTCATCTGCGGAGCCCACTGTGCTTTTCACTGCTGGGTCATCCAGCATCAGCGTCAGGTCACGGGGCCTAAGAAGTAGATCACGTGCCACGCACATTCCTCTACGACATGTTATGTCAGTAAAGCTTTATTTTTCTTAAACAGTTCACATGTTATACATATAGTTGAGGGCTGGAGACGTGGCTCAGCTGTTAAGAGCACTTGCTCTCCTCCAGGGGTCTCACATACAGTTCCCAGCTCCCATGTCTCCTGGTTTACAACCATTTATACTACAGATCCAGAAGCTCCAATGCCGCCACCTTCTTCTTTTTGCTTTTGTGGGCATCTGCACATACATGGTATATATACACACAGAGGTACATATACACATAAATTTTATATTTGAAAATTGTTAGATTAAAAATGTACCATCATATAATTGGGGAATGCCAACTGAAACTAACATAAAAATGTATCTTTATATTTATGGACTTAACCCTGAAACTCTTTTCTCAATTTAACAGCCTTTACAGGGACCATCGTTAAAATACTTTATCTGTTTTTACATAGGAAATATATGTTTACTTGCTTTTTAAGACATCAGCTTTGAGGCTTTAAAGTTGGCTCAGTGGTTAAGAGTACTTACTGCTCTTGCAGAGGACCTGAGTTCGGTTCCTAGCACCTAAGTGACATGGCAGCTTATAATTGTCTGTGAGTCCAGTCCCAGGGTGTCCAGTGCTCACTCCTGAGCTCTGTGAACACCAGACGTAAGCATGGTGCACGGATGTACTGGCAAACAAAACACTGGTACACAATAAATAAATAAATAAGCAAACAAACAAACAAACAAACAAATAAATCTTTTTTTTAAAGGACAGCTACTTTTCCAAACACCAGTTTGTTTGTTTGATTTCTGTTCTTGGAGAGCAAACCGAGGCCTCAGGGATGCTAGCAAGTCTTCTACCACTGAACCACACTGCACGCTCACATGTGTTTTAACCACATGCTAATTTACTATATTCATTACATTTTCAATAAGGATTTGTTTTTATATTTTATTTTTGAGATTATGATATAATTACATCATTTACCCTTTCCTCCTTTCAAACTTTACCATATATCCCTCCTTGCTCTCTTTTAAATCATGGCCTCACTTTTTCATTTTTCATTAATTGTTATATACGTGTGTGTGTGTGTGTGTGTGTACATTCCTAAATACAGCCTGTTCCGTCTGTATAATGTAACTTCTAGGGGTGTTTTCTGAGCTGAGTGTTTGGTGCTGGATGACCAACCATTGCCATGCTTCTCCCTGGGAAGGCCAGCTTTCCTATTCTGGGCATTCGTAAGGGTTTGCTTTTGAGAACTGCTTTAAAAATAGAGATGTGAGTCTCTGTGTTTGTGCGTCTCTTTTACTAAGTACAAGTGTGCTGCTCTAGCGAATTACTATTTTAGTACATAGCAGTGTAATATGAAGAGCTTTACATGTGTGTGTACATATATGTATACATATATACACACATATATGTGTGCATGTGTATATACAGGTCTTTGGGAGAAACAACTACCATAAATTAGATGCTTTGTATGTACCTGATTTGGGGCATTTAAATCTGCTCTGTGTTGTGTTTAATCTTTCCAACAGCCTCGGAAGACAAAGTATAGGCTGTTTAGTGAGGCCAACTCAGGCTTAGAGAAGTAAAATAAGAAATCTAGTTAAATATTTGGAAAAATTCTTTTAGTTTAAACTCATAAGAGAAAGTATAAAATGTTTTTGCATTATAGCACATTTTAATTCAGTGAAAAGCATGAAAAGAATTTATTTGTGGCTTATTTCCTAGTGAAAATTATTTTTAAAGAACTCAATACCTGCCAAAAGAACAGAAATAATTGCAAAATTTAGAAAGACATGACAATACAATTTGATTTTCTTCCTTATAGCCCTTGGTTTCATCTGTCAGAATGTTTCCCTTAAAGATCTATGATGATTAAATAAAATGCTATGTACATATGTACTAAGTTGGATTATTCTATGATAGACTAGGTTCATTTTAAGTGTGATTTTATGTAATTGTTCTAATTCTATAAGAAAAGTGTGTGTGTGTGTCTGTGTGTGTGTGTGTGTGTGTGTGTGTGTGTGTGTGTGTGTGTGTGTAGACTAATTACTTAGTGCCCAGAGCTGTCATCATGTAGTAAATTATCTTAATCTAGTTCTTGCTTATGTAGAATACTAAGCTGTGTCTTACTGTCCAGGACTTAGTCTATTCAGGACTTAGATGGACTGGTAGCCCCTTAGAAAATCTTGCTGTGTCTCCTCTTTCACTGGTTAAGACTTGTCCCACACCTTTCTAACCAAATGAAGTTTTGGATCTCTGCCCTGTATATTTTTAGTCAGTAGTTATGTTATAGTACTGTATAACTTTAAGTAAATCACTTAATATATTAAATAACCAAGTTATATTACAAGACAATTCTTAAATAGAGACTGGAAAAGAAAAATCTGTAAGAATACTTTCATCATTTGGAAATGAGTTCCCCCCCCCAAAAAATATATTTTAAAGAGTTATATATAACAGTTTGTACAATGATCTCTTATATCGTAGAACTTTAAGTTAATTCAGGCCAGATCTATAACAAAGACAAAAGAGAGCAGAACAAGAGAATAAAGTGATAGCAACCATTTGTTTTCTTTTCTATATTCAGAGATAACATGTGGTTGTCTGAATCAGGGGCTTTTAAAGACTATTATAATACAGATGCAAAGCCATAGCTGAGTAAATAAAGCTTTTGAACTGATGATGATTTAGGAATTATGTGTTCTTTTAATTATGCAAAGAATGATTATTATATTGCTAGGGTATTTTATTTTACATGTTATTAATTTAAATATGTATGGATTGCCAAGTATTTATATTTCACTGTGACTTGTTATTACTTGGACACTTAGAACATATAGCTTTGAGACTACAGAATATTTTGTAAGATTTATAAGCTTGGGAAAGTGAAACAAAAGGAACAGCGAAGCTAGTCAGCATTCTTACCCATGTGCAGGAGGTGTGCACATGGCTTTGCTAGGAAGACTTGCTTTCTTACAGTGTATCATTTAGGGACTTTTTCCCCTATGAAATATTTAATAGTTATGGTTTGCAGTTTTATAGTTTATTTTAGCGCCCTATTGACATTAAGGGTTACTGATTGTTGTATTAGTAGTTCCTGACAAACAGAAATTATTTTATATTCTAACCCATTTCTGACAGAAGATATAAAGTTTTGACAAATACATGTGGCACAGCAAGTGTCCAATTCTAAAGAGCAAAATAAATGCAAACCACCATTATGGGGAACACAAACAGCCTGAAAGCAAGTTATCAGCAAGCAAATAATTGTTGAACTGTTATGAATGGAGTAGGATGTTGGAATGGGGCATGATTGGCTGATGTTACATGTGTCCTTGATTACCTTCCTTGTGCTTTTATCCTAATAAGTGACATTCTTTGTATTCCCTGGGATGGCTAGACAGTCTGACACTGAAGAAGAATAAATATTTCATGTGGTACACATTAAGCTGTCATCCAAGACAGCATTTATAAAAAGTAACTGGAGAAATTCATAAGACATTCTGCAGTGCTACAGTTTCCTGGCTCCAGTCATAATTGTCGAAGTTCCTGACACATCCAGGTCTTGAGAAATGATTTAGGTTTACAGCGGCTTGGCGCATGAATAAAACTACCATGGATTTGTGTTCTCATACTGCCTTAGGGTGTTAAGTCCCAGAATGGCATGTTTTCTGATCATTTTTATTTTAGGAAATGTCTCTATACTGGTCCTAGTACCCTGTACTACAGCTTTGTTGAGAAGTTGGGGTTTTTTGTTGTTGTTTTTTATTCTTTTGTAGTTTGTGTATTTTAAGGCAGAGCAGGAGTTTTTAAATGTTTGTGTTTGTTTTTAATCTTAGAAAATATTGCTTGCTTGTGTTTAATGGTAGCAAATAACCTTGAAAATAGCATTTTTATTTTTCTTCTCCAGCAATACTGGAAAGCCTTCAAACAATCCAAATAAATACCATTTTTATACTAACCCCCCAAAGCCTCAAGTCACTACTTAATGTTTCATTTAAAAATATTGTAAGCTTTTATTCACATACTTTTGTTATTTTAATGTAGTTCCTTGAGGCTGGGCAGTATTTTATTTATACCAGTCACTGTTTTCTCTTAAAATATCCTTTCAGGAGAGGGCATATAGTTCACTAGAGTAAGCATGCTTAGTAGTGAAGGAAGTTACGACTCCACAGAGACTGTCTTCATCAAGCAATATATATCTCCTTTTCACCTCTCAATGCATAGTTATCCAAAGGATGCCAGAACAAACTTTTTATGTGTATTTCTGTAATCTGACATAATTATTCTAAACCATTTAAAATTAAGTAATTAGCATTCCTATTTCATAATCTAATCAAGAATGTAACATCAGCTGATTACTATAAAAATGTGATTAAGTATCAGAATGATTTAGAACCCATTGCAGATAGGAAAATAACATTACACTTGGTGAGTTTTAAGTTCTCAGTCTTTGTTTTGGGTAGTGAGAAAGAAGTGAGACACATTCTATCTGACAATTTGTGGTACTTTTGAAATTCATAATACTAATTTGGGGGTTGTTTTTAGAATATTCTTGATACTTTGAAATCTGAAGCATCCGTTTGTATTGAAGAAACTTTTCTCCAAGTATAACACTTCTTGACGTTACCTATGGCTTTTAACTCTCTAGGCCACTACAGAGCACAAAATATTTGCCCAACTGGTAAATTGAACTGTAAGTCCCACTGTGGGAAATTGCTTTGCTGTGCACCAAACAGCAGTTATCTTAGTAATTGTGCCCGAATTCTTTGTGGCTAATAGAGCATGGATGTCCATTTTAAAAGCAGAAGATTATTTATCTTAAATGCTTATAATTGTGAAGCACCGAAGTAAAATGAGAGTCAGCAGAGCATAATGAGGCATTAAACTGCTTTATTTTTAATTGTTTGTGCAGAAAAGTAAAATTCTTTTCCCTTTTAGTGTAAAAACTGAGTATGTCCGACATTTCACATTCTAAACGGGAGCTCCCAACAAGGAGCTTATCAGAGCAAATTGTCTAGTCCACCCCCTTCCTCACTCAAAACCTAATGACCCTTTATCATCATGGTTTAGATTGCTGGACACAGATGTGAGAAAATACAAGTAATCTACAGGTAACTACAGTAGCTGCACTGATGTTCTCGGAGAACTGACTGCTGGGAAGATAAAGAGCTTCCCACAGAGCCTGCGACTTTCTGGCAGCAGAGCACATCATGAGCTCATACATGAAGTTTTATTTGCTGAAGACTCACAATAAGATGCATTAGAACATTCAGCAGGGACTCTTCTTAGATGAGCAGAGACATTCTGGAGGGTTATTAGTTGATGCACCAGTGCATAGCATCACTCTAAAAAAAGTTCAACGATATTAATTCTTTCTGTGGACAAGAAGGATTACGGCACAATGCAGCACTCAAGTTGAATTCTTTTCTCCTTATTTATATAATCTACTCAGAGTCTAATCACTTTCTCTGCACAGAAGCCTGAGCTTCCTTCTGAGGAGTAGTTTGCTTCTGGCTTTTCATATGAAAGTAGAACAGCAGTTTTTCAGACGTTAGCATAAATTACATTGAGAGGACTTGCTTGTGGCCAGGTGCTCTGCTTTTGTTAGCTGCTTAGATTGTGATCAGTGAGGTAAACTCATTTTTCTATTTGCATGCAATTGAGTAATTTGCCGTGGGAAGGACTATCGGTCTTTGATAAGGCACTGCACCTGTAGCTGAAGTTTTATAATTGCTAGTTTGTTATTTGAAATGATCATGGTTTCATATTGCCTTAAGAAACCACAATGCAAAATATATCTACTCTTTTTGTGTATGAGATGTTTGTTTTTAGTTTAATGAATTTGGTGTGAGTTTACTAGATTGAGGTGAGTCAACATGAATTAGGCGGCATAAACTCCAGGTGTGGTTTCTTTTCAAAAAACCATTTGTTCATCATAGTCTTCTAAAATCTAACTAATTCTATTCCAGTAAAAACTGTAACTCCTGCAGTCAGGCTGTTCACACTGCATTCATACGTCAAGATGAGTTATAGTCCTCAGACCATTTGTAGAAATTACCATGTTAGTAGTGAGCAACTAGTATTGGTTAAGCAGTTTACAGCCAACAAAAAAGACATAGTGAGGTATTCAGTGCAGTCTTGTGTGGTTGTGTGTGTTGTATCTCTAGCTACAGGTTACGTCTTACAGAGAACACTGAAATGCTTGAAAATTAGAGAAGATACAGATTAAGTTATTTGGGCTCAGCTCCTATTCATTTTTCTTTGGAATATTATGATGTGCTGTCACAAATAGCTTTTGTAAGTGGAACCTCAAAGTCACTCCATATGCCCATGAACTTTAAGGATTAATTTAATATTTGGCTTCTAGTATAGAATGACCAGTAAGCAAAGTAAATTTTCTAGCAGAAAATAGAAGAGACAAATTATCTGCACTTATTGTTGGTCATTAAAATCCCTATTACTCTGCTGATAGCAATTAGTGTCACTCCTTCTGGAGATTTGTATCAGTGGTTTTTAGTTTATCTTTATATATCTGAAATAGTCAGGATGTATGGAATAGATTAACATAGAACACAGAACATGTACAATTGTTTGAGGCGGTATTATGCATTAATTCTGTTTTTAGTTTGCTATAAGATCTAAAGAAAAAAAAAACGATATTTGTTTCCATTTAGCAGCAAATAGGAAACACAGAACTCACAATTCTACAAAGTGCATTTCTTACCCACTCCATGTTTAAAAGGAAAGCGAGCAGAGGGGCATGTGCGGCGTGAGGTTGTTTTGCATTTTTGTTTTTACATCACCAGATTAAGTATAATGAAACCCATCTGCAAACTGTAGAGCTGCTCATTGGTTTTCCTTTCTTCAAGGACTCTGTGTTCTATGATTTTTTTTCTTCTTTCTTCTACAGTTTTTTTATTTCAATAAAGATATACATAAAATTAAAAACCTTGTCTGTTATAAAGTTTTGTTTGAGCTTTTTAAACTGAGTGATTAGCAGAAATAATGACCCTGTCAGCCTTAATCACATTAAAATGTGGTTAACATCATTTAATTTTTTCCACTTAATATGCAAAAATTTCCAGTAGATTTGCAGTGAAGGCCATTGAAATTCCATTAGAACAAGAATAAAAATTTCAGGCATCATTTGTTCAGAGAAGAAATAAAGGTCTCGATTGCGAACTGCTGAATCTTTCTATTAGAGACACTGTGAATCATTGCATTGAACTGGCCCTTACATCTCCATAGGCCTGTATCTGGCCTTTCAAAGGGTTGGAAATCACATTTTCTCACATTTCACAAGGAGAAACCAACTAGCATTGCCTGGTTATTTTTAAAATGTCTGAAAGACTACTGAACAGTTGATTTTCATGCTGTTCCACCCTGTTTAAATTTTAAGTAGAAAGTCATTTGAACTCTACAATAAAGATAACAAAAATTATTTTTAGACATAGAACAGACTGCAGAGGCAACCTACAAAATGTATGGATTCTATTTTCAAGTTATGTTGTCATATGTTGACAATGACCAAATGACAGCAGCTCTTGTTGCAGAGTTACAGCTTATCCTTCTTCCAGCCCCAGCTGGCACGTGACGCTGCACCAGCTGTGCACGTGGCTGTGGCAACACAAGGGAAGGACACTGTTTCTAGAATTATTTATTTATCCTTTTATGGTTATTCTTATATTTAATCATGTTGTTTTTATAGAATAAAAGAAGAAAAGCCTAATTTTACTTTTAAGCAATGATTACTACATGGCATGTTCGGTTTGCCAGTATCCTACATTTTACATTGTTTTCCCACTGTAGGGAAACAAAGAAGCTGTGCCATATATGCACAATAAGCGGAAGTGCCTTAATGGAACCAGTCCTTTTGCTCAGTAATTAAGTGATGATATGATGCTGTGCTTTCTTTATTACTCTTATTTTGTTTCCGAACCATTTGAACCTATCACAATTACACTTTTGTGTACTTTGCAGTAGGAAACACCACTGAAAAACTCAGGGGTAGTAGTCTGAGCATGTGCTGCTCACAGTGTCGCTTCTCTTGGTCTGCTACCATGGCTGTGGATGTCTCAGAACATGTAACTGTCTGCTTTAGCAATGCCATGTCCTCCACCAACACTGACTCCCAGTGTCCCCTCAAAAGAGATGTTCAGGGCCGCTCCCTAAGCTCCCTATCTATCATGGTATCATGTCTGTTTTCTTTGGAACCTTTACCACAGCAATATGATCTTGCTTAGGTCTTTTGTTTCTGTCTCCATGAGTAGGGCATTGCTTGCTTGTTTTATAGTTCCAGTGCCTGGTGATGGACTCAGTAAGTAGGGAATGAATGAAGAATGACTGAAAATCTGTTGAATTTTGTTTATTTTTTGTTTTGTGAGACAAGTTCTTGCTATGTAACTTTGGCTGACCTGGAATTCACTATGTGTATCCACCTACCAATGCCTCTGCCTCTGCCCCAAGTGCTAGAACTAAAGGCATGTTCCACAACACTCAGTCAAAAATGTATTGTCTTTTACTTCTTTTATTTCAACACTTTTTAAAAGTAATGTTTTATTTGCTATTTGAGGATTTCATACAATGGATTTGGGTCATATTCACCTCCCTTTCCCAGTTCCTCCCAAAACTTCCTGCACCTTCCTGACCACCCAACATCATATTCTCTCGTCCTCTCCCTTGCCTCTCGCCCCAGCAAAGAAACCAAGTCCTGTTGTATTGGCCAAATATTACTAGATGTGAGGCCTGGCCCGGAGTGTGGTCAATATACCACGTGTTACTCCACTGAAGAAGTCTCTCCTTGCCCTTTCTCAGGCAAGAGTCAAATGTCAATAGCTCCTCAGCTGGGGTAAGGGGTAAGGCGGGGTAAGGCTTCATGCCCACCTCCCTTCTTCTCTGCTGAGATTTTTGTCTGTCTTGAACTTGTGTAGGTCTTGTGCATGCTGTCAAAATCTGAGTTCATATGTGCATCTGCCATGCTGTGTCTGAACAACACATCACTTCGGCTCCTTAGGTGCCCTCATAGACCCGAGCCTCGAGGGGAAGGGCATGATGCAGACGTCTCATCACACTCACTCTCAGTCTTCATTGACATGGCACCGGGATGACTTGGAGCAGTCTGTTCTGTTCAGATATATCTATGGCTCAGAACACAGGTGAATTCTGCTCTGAAGGCCGCCACACATTCTCTACAGCGAGTCAGAGAGTGACGCTTTTCAGCTTTGAGGGCCATGTGGTCTCTGCCGCAGCTTCTCAACTCTGTCATTGTAAAGTTAAAGCAATAATAGATAGCATGTAGCCATGCTGATAAATTTTCATTTATAGGTCCCGAAATTTGAGTGAAGATCATATAGTTTCACCAGCATGAATTATTGTTTTCTTTAATAATACGTAAAACAACAACAACATTGCAATGATTTGCTAGCTCCAAGTAATACTAGCTATAACTAGCCTTTCTGTTACATGGGATGATATAATTCCATTCATCTACTAAAATCATTCTTTCTGAATCATCAGTTTTTGCTGTCTTAGTAGATTTTTTCATGAACCATGTAACCATGATCTTATTTTTCCAGTTTTTTGGGAACAACTTGTTTTAACCTCACTTGTCTTTTACACTACACCTCATTTCTCCTTCCTCTTTGAAAACACTGTGTATACAGTTAGTTTTCCCAGTGTGTAGGTTTTGCATCCATGAATTAAGACAAAACAGATTTTTTTAAAAATCTACTTTTAGGGGCCGGAGAGATGGCTCAGTGGTTAAGAACACCAGCTGTTCTTCCAGAGGTTCTGAGTTCAATTCCCAGCAACCACATGGTGGCTCACAACCATCTATAATGATATCTGGTGCCCTCTTCAGGTGTGCAGATGTACATGCAGGCAGAATATTATATATGTAATAAATAAATAAATCTTTTTTTTAAAAAACAAACTATTTTTGAAGCTGGGCGTGGTGGTGCATGCCTTTAATCTCAGCACTCAGGAGGGAGCCAGAGACAAGTGGATCTCTGTGAGTTCAAGATCAGCCTGTTCTACAAGAGCTAGTTCTAGGACAGCCAGGGCTACACGAAGAAACCCTGTTCAAAAAAACAAAACAAACAAAAACCAAATCTGCTTTTAAAACTGCATTTCTAGTAAACGTGTATAAACCTTTCCTCCAATCATTATTCTCTAAACACCCTAATAATCTAACATTTCTATTAACCTATGAGGATAAGAAGCTACCAGTTCTTCTCTTTCAAATCAATGTCATCATACAGTTGTATATTTTTATTATTACTACAGGCTTCCCATATTTAAATGAAGACTAGTACGGAAAGTATATTGTGATTAAAATTTCTCATGTGACTCTTACCTGGGGTTAGGGATTGGGAGAGATCTGTTGTGGATGCAAGAGTGCGTCTAATACTTGTCTCTGTCTCAGAATAAATCAAACTCAGGAACTTCGCGACATTTTTGTTCTGCTCGTCTTTGAGGGCAATGAGAACAGTCCTGAATTGTTGGGAATAAATAACTTCACAGCCATTTTAGAAAGTGGGCAGCTTCTTTCAAATTAAGCAGGCATCTGCACTGTGATCCAGTAACTCCCAACTTTCCACTTTTAGTGCGTGCTCAGATGAACTTGATGTTTCTGTTATTGAAGACTATGAATCAGCTTCACTGTAGTAATCCTCAAACTGGGAACAGCACGTGTACTTAACAGTAATAAAACAGGTAGATAAAGTGTGGGATCTTAGCTGGCTGGTGATGGCACATACCTGTAATCCCAGCACTTGGGAAGAGGAGGCAGGAGAATCTCGGTGAGTCCAGGACAGCCAGGGCTACACAGAGAAACCCTGCCTAGAAATAGAAAACAAAATTATGGGATTTTTTTTCATATTTTATAAAAACGAAAAAAATCATTTACTTATTTATTTGTTTGTGTTATGTGGGAGGGGCAGTATGTGGGGGGGTCAGAGGACAACTTGCAAAAGATGCTTTTCTCCTTTCAAATGTGGGCTCTGCAAATCAAACTCAGGTTCAGGCTTCATGGCAAGTTCTTTTACTTATGGGACCATCTTGCTGGCCCAAATTCTGGGATCTTTGTATTGTGGAAATCATAGAGCTCACCAATAAAATACACAGAGTAGCATAGAGAGTGGTAGGGAGTGACTGCAGACAGGGTGAGAAAAGCTACTGGAGAGATATAATAGTCTGAATGCTTTTTATGGGACAAGTTATGTGTATGCGTATGTACAAAATTCATCAAACTGAACATCTAGGATATTTGCATTTTAAATCTTTGTTAATTCTGCCTCAATTTAAAATAATTTTAAAAAGAAATGTTTCTGTCAAGTCTATGTAAATATACAGTCATGCGTGGCATAGCAATGGAGACATTATGGGGAAAGTGTAGCTAGGCAATTTCATTGCGTGCAAACATAGAATATATTTCTACAAACTGCAGTGTCTATGATGTCAGTAGGCAATATAATCTTGAGTGCAGATGGGTAACTTCCATGAAGAAAAGATACTGCCTTTGGCTAGCATAATGTCTGATACGTAGTATTAACAGTACATGATAGTGTAGCTGAAAATTCTCAGTGCATCATGAATATTTTCTAGTACTGCTTATGGTTGCTGTGTTGTGGTATATAAGGCTATTATATTTATTCAAGTCCTCTAGTGTTTTTCTTTTTTACTTTTTCCCTTTTAAAAAGAAACAAAGTATACACAATAATGTCATGCAGCCATTCGAGAAAATGTATTGCCCTTAACTCCAAGTAATACTGTGGATTGTGGCTGTTTCCATCTTTACCAATTAGACATGCAGTGTTACGTTATTTTTATTATTGTTTATTGAACCACAGTAGAGGGACGGCACATTTAATGACTGTATGATGAATTAGAAGATGGAACCCTGTTGTATGCCTCCACTAGGGAGAAAAAAATTAAAATTGATTTAAGTTCATTACATAGCATTTCTCATTTGTTGTTATTATTTTCTTATAATTTTGAGCAGAAATATTACCTAAAGAGAAAATACTCAAGAATATTCATTTAATTGTAAGATGTCAATACAGCTCCTTTTTTTTTTTCCCAATTGCTCTTCAGTTGAATTAGGAAGAGACAGTGTGATGGGGTAGTTGTGCTAGCTAATTTTATGTCAACTTGCCACCCACTAGATTCACTTAGGAAGAGGGAACCTCACTCAAGAAAGTGTCCCCACCAGATTGGCCTGTAAGCTAGCTTGTGGTGCACTTTCTGAGGTTGCTATTGGAGGAACCAGCTCGCTGTGCGAGGTCCCAGCCCTGGCTGGCTGGTGGCCCTGGGAGCTAAATGAAAACAGCCTGAACAAGCACAGAGCGCCAGCCAGTAACAACATGGCTCCCTGACCTACGCCTCAGAGCCTGCTTCTAGCTTGCTACCTTGAGTTTCTGCCTTGACTTTCCTCAGTGATGGAGCTATGCTATGGAACTATAAGCTAAAATAAGCCCAAGTTGCTTTTAGGTTGTAGTGTTTTATCACAGCAATAGAAACGCTAAGGCGGTGGTAGAATGAAGTCTCCGCACCAAGAGTGGGAAGCAGAATAGGATGTCTGAGACCATTCTTCATGTGCAGAATGGAGTGGCAGATGGGCCTGAGTCCTGAGTCATGGTAGCACAGAGCAAAATCAAGTATACTTCCTATTTAATTGTCCCTCTTGTATGGTATTTGTAACTCTAGGCTGTTTTTTGAAGCTTTTTAGAAGTGCTGAGGGTATTATTTAGCAATATTTTGTTTTATTTTTGTTTTTCAATATATGGTTTCTCTGTGTAACAAAGCCATGGCTGTCCTAGACTCGCTTTGTCGATGAGGCTGCTTACAGAGATCCACTTGCCTCTGCCTCTCGAGTGTTGGAGTTAAAAGCAGGTGCCTCCACGCCTGGCCATTTAGCAATATTTTTATTTTAATTTAATTGTTTCTATGCTCGCATATAAAGAGAAGGTTTTATGACATTTTCACACATTTGTCATTATACTTCTTTCTTGTTCACCTCTTCCCTCATTGTAGTGGGTTGAATGAAAATGGCCCCCATAGGCTCATATATTTGTGTCCTTAGTCCACAGTAGATGAACTGTTTAGAAAGGATTAAGAGGTGTGCACTTGTTGGAAGAGATGTGACACTGGAGGTGGGCTGTCATTTCAAAACCCCACACCAGGTCTTGTCTCTCTGTTGTCTGTGGATCAGGATGTAAAGTCTCATGCCTGTTTGCTTCCTGCCATGGTGATAGTGGACTCACCCTCTGATGCTGTGAGCCTTCCTCCAGTTAGATGCCTCCTTTCTATAAGAGCTGCCTTAGTCTGGTGTCTGTTCACAGCAATAGAACTATGTCTGACAGTAACCGTCACACCTACCCTTGCTTCCTTCCTCCCCCAGGCAGCCTCCCTTTGCCTTCCATGAGTTCCAGTGCCCTCTTTACGATATCCTCATTCCCTTTCCACGCTCCCACACACTTATATACCTATAAATTTATATATACATGGACATTTAAATCTAGATCCCACATAATGTTGAGGAAGTGCACAGTATTTGTCCTTGCTTATTTTATGTAGTCCTCTTTTTTTGTTGTGGTTTGGTTTGGTTTTTTGGTTTTGGTTCTTTGAGATTGAGACAGGGTTTCTCTGTGTAGCCTTGGCTGTCTTGGACTCACTTTGTAGATCAGGCTGGCCTCGAACTCAAAGATTCTCCTGCCTCTGCCTGTGTGAATGCTGGGATCACAGGCATGTGTCACCGTGCCTGGCATAATCCTCTCTTCATCTGTTTTCCTGCAACTGTCATGATTTCATTTTTCTTTAAGGCTGAAAAAAACACCACTGCGTATATATATATATATATCACATTTTTTTATCCATTCACTTGGTAATGGACATGAAAGCTTGCTCTATTCCTCAGCTACTGTGAACAGTGCTGCAGAAACATGGATACTTAGTATTTCCGTGGCGTGTTGACTGAGAGTTTTTCAGCATACCTGGGTCATCAGGTCAGTTTTAGTTGTTGTCTTTGTTGACTTTGGGAGTGGCTACAAGGACTTGCATTCCTATTCAGTAAATGAAGGCACTCCTTTCCCACATCACCAACAGTTATTGTTTGTGGCCCTGTTGTTAGCCAATCATTCTGTGTTGAGATGGAATTTTAAAGCTTATATTCGCTAATGTATACTTTTTAAAGTATTTATTGGTTATTTGTATTTTGTCTCTATTTGATTCATCCACCATTTTTAGTTGACTATTGCTGGTTAATATTTTGTGTGTGTGTGTGTGTGTGTGTGTGTGTGGGTGTGTGTGCGCGCGCACACGTGCGCGCTGGGGTGGAAGTTGGGAGAGAGACAGAGACAGATATGGCCTCACTCTATAGCCCTGGCTGTCTGGGAACACATCATTTAGACCAGATGGTCCTCAAACTCACAGAGATCTGCCTGCTTCTGCCTCTCCATTTCTGGCATTAAAGGTGTATGCCACCACTCTTGGCCTAGTGTGAACTGTTGGTAGATTCTGGATACTAATTTCCTCTCAGTTGGATCATTGGCAAAGGTGTTTTGTTGGTTGGTTGGTTGGTTGGTTGGTTGGTTGGTTG